>NC_058523.1:415099734-415402765 GCF_904849725.1 Hordeum vulgare subsp. vulgare
TCCTAAAAGTAGTGGTGAATCATCTAGCAAGAAAGATGAAAACCTTAAGATGATAAGTGATCATGCTACTTATGGTTTGAGCACCAAAGACGATGATATGTGATTCTATCGCCTTATGCCTAGCTAAGGGCGTTAAACAATAGCGCTTGTTGGGAGGCAACCAAATGAATTTGTTTCTTTTTCTTTCTATTTTTTTGCGTCCACACTATCATAATTCTGTTATGATTGTGTCTTTTGTGTTTCTTTTTGTGTTTGAGCCAAGCAAAACCTTTATGACTAGTCTTGGTGATGGTTGTTTGATCCTGCTGGAAAAAGACAGAAACTTTTCGCACACGAGATGATTTTTCATTTTTATTCAGATAGAGGTTTTTATTTGATTCTATTTTCTTCTGGTTTCTACGCCTTTTCCCCAGGCAGTAGTAATGTTTCAGAATTTTTGAGATACCAGAAGTATACGAAGTTTACAGATTGCTACAGACTGGTCTGTTTTTGACAGATTCTGTTTTTGTTGAGTTGATTGCTTGTTTTGATGAAACTATGGTTAGTATCGGGGGGTACTAGCCATGGAAAAGTTAGAATACAGTATCCCAACACCAATATAAATAGAAATCAAGATTTCTATAGTACCTAGAGAGGTGGTAGTTTGTTTTCTTGTGCTAATGTTACCACGAGTTTCTGTTTAAGTTTTGTGTTGTGAAGTTTTCACGTTTTGGGTGATGTTCTCATGGACAAAGAGATAAGGAGTGGAAAGAGCTCAAGCTTGGGGATGCCCAAGGCATCCCAAGTCAAATTCAAGGACACCAAAAAGCCTAAGCTTGGGGATGCCCCGGGAAGGCATCCCCTCTTTCGTCTTCAATCCATCGGTAACATTACTTGGAGCTATATTCTTATTCACCACATGATATGTGTTTTTCTTGGAGCGTTTTGTATCTTAGGAGGCTTTTCTTTTTGTTGTGTCACAATCATCCTTGCTGCACACCTTTAGAGAGAGACATGTACTCATCATGATTTTGCTAGAATGCTCATCGTGCTTCACTTATATCTTTTGAGCTAGATAATTTTGCTCTATGTGCTTCACTTAGATCTTTTAGAGCATGGCGGTGCATGACTTGGTAGTTGACTTATGCTATGAAAGTAGTCCCAAAGGTGATAGGTACCCAAAGAGGATACAAAAATCTCCATCTTCATGTGCATTGAGTAGAAAGAGAAGTTTTGATTCCTCTCAATTAGTTTTGAGGCGTGGATTTGGTAATACTAAGAGTTATGTTAGTAGGGTGTTGTGAATCTAGAAATACTTTGAAGTTAGTGATTCCCGTAGCATGCACGTATGGTGAACCGCTATGTTAGGAAGTCGGAGCATAATTGATCTATTGATTGTCATCCTTTGTGTTGAGATCGGGATCGCGCGATGGTTAACACCTACCAACCCTTCCCCTCGGAGTATGCGTTTAGCACTTTGTTTTGATTACTAATAAAAACTTTCGCAACAAGTATGTCAGTTCTACGTGACTAATGTGAGTCCATGGTATACATGCACTTTCACCTTCCACCATTGCTAACCTCTCTAGTACCGCGCAATTTTCGCCGGTACATAAACCCACCATATGCCTTCCTCAAAACAGCCACCATACCTACCTGCTATGGCATTTTCATAGCCATTCCAAGATATATTGCCATGCAACTCCCACCGTTCCGTCTCATGACTTGTGCCGTCACTCTCATATTGCCATTGCATGATCGTAAGATAGCTAGCGAGATGTTTCAATGTCATACGCCAAGCTAGATCTTTGCACATCCCGGTACACTGCCGGAGGCATTTCCTATAGAGTCATTTCTAAGCTTTGAGTTGTGAGTAAATAAAAGTGTGATAGTAATCATTAGTAGAGAATTGTCCCATGTGAGGAAATAAAAAAAAGAGGCCAAGGAGCCCAAATAAAAAAAAGAAAGAGAGAAAAAAAAGAGGCCTAAGAGCCCAAATAAAAAAACAAAAAAAGAGAGAGAAAAAGAGAGAAGGGACAATGCTACTATCTTTTTCCACACTTGTGCTTCATAATAGCACCATATTCTTCATGATTGAGAGACTCTCGTTTCGTCATCACCATATGCTAGTGGGAATCTACATTATATAACTTGGCTTGTATATTCCAATGATGGGCTTCCTCAAAATTGCCCTAGGTCTTCGTTAGCAAGCAAGTTGGATGCACACCCATTAGTTCTCCTTTTGAGCTTTCACATACTTATAGCTCCATTGCATCCTTTGTATGGAAATCCCTACTGATTCACATTGATATCTATTAATGGGCATCTCCATAGCCCTTTGATACACCGAGTCAATGTGACCATCTCCTCCTTTTTGTCTCACAACCACCACCACACTATATTCCACCTATAGTGCTATATCCATGGCTCACGCTCATCTATTGCGTGATAGTTATAAAAAGTTTGAGAAAGTAAGAGTGCGAAAACAATTACTTGGCCAATACCGGGGTTGTGCATGATTTACATTAGTTGTGTGAGGATGATGGAGCATAGCCAGACTATATGATTTTGTAGGGATAACTTTCTTTGGCCTTGTTATTTTGAAAGTTCATGATTACCTTGCTAGTTTGCTTGAAGTATTATTGTTTTCATGTCAATAGCAAACTATTGTTTTGAATCTTACGGATCTAAACATTCATGTCACACGAAAGAAGTTGCAAAGGACAACTATGCTAGGTAGCATTTCACATCAAAAATTCAGTCTTTATCACTTCCCAACTCGAGGACGAGCAGGAGTTAAGCTTGGGGATGCTTGATACGTCTCCAACCTATCTATAATTTTTGATGGTTTCATGCTATTATCTTGTCAAACTTTGGATGTTTTGTATGCCTTTTATATCGTTTTTTAGACTAACTTATTAACATAGTGTCAAGTGCCACTTCATGTTTTTTCCATGTTTTTGACCCCTTTGAGAGGAGCATTTTAAACGGAGTCCAAACGGAACGAAACTGCCAAAAAGATTTTTTCTGAAGCAAAAAAAGATCGGGAAGCCTGAGAATCAGGGCAAGGGGCCACCAGGGACCCCACAAGCCCCCTAGCCGCGGCTAGGGAGGCCCGCGCCTCCCAGGCTTGTGGGATCCCTTAGCCTCCTCTGCCCTAGGTATTTCGGCTATTAATTCCCTAAAATCCCACAAAAAATCAGGAGATCATCGAAAATAATTTTCCGCCGCCGCAAGCTTCTGTCTCCGCAAGATCCCATCTGGGGCACGTTCTGGTGCCCTGCCGAAGGGGGGATTCAGATACGGAGGGCTTCTTCATCAACACCATGACCTCTCCGATGATACGTGAGTAGTTCACCACAGATCTACGGGTCCATAGCTCGTAGCTAGATGGCTTCTTCTCTCTCTTGGATCTTCAATACAAAGTTCTCCATGATCTTCATGGAGATCTATCCGATGTAATCTTGTTTTGCGGTGTGTTTGTCGAGATCCGATGAATTGTGGATTCATGATCAGATTATCTGTGAATCTTATTTGAGTTTCTTCTGATCTCTCTTATGCATGATTTCATATCCTTTTAATTCTCTCCGAGTTGTGGGTTCTGTTTGGCCAGCTTGATCTATGATTCTTGCAATGCGAGAAGTGCTTGGTTTTGGGTTCATACCGTGCGGTGACCTCACCCAGTGACAGAAGGGGTAGCGAGGCACGTATCGTGTTGTTGCCATCAAGGGTAAAAAGATGGGTTTTCATCATTGGTTTGAGTTTATCCCTCTACATCATGTCATCTTTCTTAAGGCATTACTCTGTTCGTCATGAACTGAATACACTAGATGCATGCTGGATAGCGGTCGACGTCGGGAGTAATAGTAGTAGATGCAGAAACTATCGGTCTACTTGTCTCGGACGTGATGCCTATATGTGTGATCATTGCCTTAGATATCGTCATGACTTTGCGCGATTCTATTAATTGCTCGACAGTAATTTGTTCACCCACCGTAATATTTTCTATTTTGAGAGAAGCCTCTAGTGAACACTATGGCCCCCGGGTCTACTCCACGCCATATTTTCAGCCTTACACTTTTTCTTTGTTTCACTTTCCGCCTTCAGATCTCTCTTTGCAATCAATCTTGAAGGGATTGAAAACCCCTTTATAGCGTTGGGTGCAAGCTCTTTGTGTTTGTGTCGGTATTCTGGATTTGACGAGATTCTCCTACTGGATTGATACCTTGGTTCTCAAACTAAAGGAAATACTTACTGCTCCTATGCTGCATCACCCTTTCCTCTTCAAGGGAAGACCAACGGAAGCTCAAGAGACGACAGAAGGTTTCTGTTGACGTAGCAGTAACCTGGGAGCAGTAGATATTTTTGACAGCCCCACTTCACTCTCTCCACCTCTACCAACCTTGTTGGTCTCGGCTGCCTCCTCCTCCTCACCTCATTTACACCATAGATTCACCCAAATTAAGTGGTTAAATTTCCTTTTTTTGATAGGTAAGTAAGGGGTAAGCTTTCTTTATGTTCTAGATCTACTTTTTTCTCCCTCCAACACGTGTACACACTTTTTATGGCCTAGATCTACGTATGTTTGTGGTGTTGCATATGTTTGTGTTTGCAGGTACCGGTATTTGAAATGCGATAGTTGCCAATATTTTGCCGGAATGTTGATTCATTTCCTTTTCGGCGAGAATTTGGGACTATGCATTCTTTTTGGTCTTATTTTTAGGCAAAGTCATGCCAAAAAATTGGTTCTAACATATCATTTTTCTCTACCCCACAAGCGACCATGGTCCGCACGATGACCGAAGGCATCGTGAATAGGTTTTTGAGCTCTGCGAAGGCCGAGATGCTTCAGAAGAACGAGATGGAGATAAGATGTATGTGTCGTAGATGCAAGCTGAAGAGCCTTATGGACCCGGATTCCAGACAGGTGCGAGACCACCTGCTCGTGCGTGGTTTCATGGATGGATATCGGTGGCAAGGTGATGAAGATGATTATGAAGTCGTCCATGGGGGGCGGGCAATAAAAAAGGAAGGGCTGCAAGACAGTAGCGGCGAGGGCGGGCGAGAAGACGAAGAATCTCCAGGACATGATCACGAAGTAGATGCAGGACACAGTCATCACGTAGAAGATGTCAGACATGATGATGAGGAAGATCAAGACAAAGGGCATGATCATGAAGATGAAGATACCGGAGCAGACAACGATGGACCATCGATGGGCTGGGTGCAGGACTCTCATATGCAAGAGTTGCTTCTCAAGCAGACGGGTAACACAAGAGCTGCCGCCCGAGAGAAAGCCAAGCTGGATCAACTGGGGATAGACGCGGTTACTCCATTGTATGAAGGATGCAGGACCGAGGATACCCGCCTGAAAGTAACGCTCATGGCTCTGGAGATCAAGGTAAAAAACAAAATGACCGACACATGCTTCGAAGAGAACATGTCATTCTGGCATGAACGTCTTCCCATGGGGAACAAGTGCCCGAACAGTTTCGAGGAGGCGAAGAAAATCGTGTGTCCTCTGGATTTACTGCACGTGAAATACCATGTGTGCATGAACGATTGCATCATTTATCGGGACGAGCACGCGGAGTCTACCATATGTCTGGTGTGCGGCGTCACCTAATACAAGAAGAGGAAGAAAGCTCCTCGAAAAGTGGTGTGGTACTTTCCGATCACTCCTCGTCTGCAGCGGTATTTCATGGACCCTAAGCAAGAAGAGCTCCTGCGTTCGCACGCGAATAGGGAGGAGAAGAAGCGAGAAGATGACGGAAATGATCCAGAGATAAATAAAAAAGACAAGATGCTGAGTCACCCTAAGGATGCGAGCCAGTGGAAACCGTTGAACTTCGAACATCTAGAATTTGGGGAGGATCCAAGGAACATCATGCTGGGCGCGAGCACCGATGGAGTCAATCCGTTTGGCAGCCAGAGAAGCACACATAGCACCTGACCTGTGTTTGTGTGGATGTACAACCTTCCCCCCTGGATGTGCATGAAGATGAAGTACATTCACATGAGTATGCTAATTGAAGGGTCGAAACAACCAGGGAACGACATCAATCTGTATGAGGGGCTGCTGAAAGAGGAGCTAGACACGCTGTGGAAAACGCCAACCAATACGTCGGACGCCGTAGCGAAACAATATTTCCGTATGAGAGCCGCACTGCTCACGACGGTGCACGACTATCTCGGTTATGGATATGTCGCGGGGCAGGCAGTCCACGGATTTTGTGCATGCGTCAGGTGCATGGATGACACAACGTATCGCCAGCTAGATAGAGATCCCGAGTCTTCGAAAACTGTGTTCATGGGACATCGAAGGTGGCTTCGCGACGATGATGCATGGAGAAAACGCAAGGATCTGTTCGATGGTGAAACCGAACCCCGAAGACCCCTACGTACGAGGAGCGGTGAGGAAATAGACGAGCTGTTGAAAAATTGTAAAGAGTGCCCACCGCCGGGAAAGAAGCGAAAGGCGCCAGAGCCGCTTCTGAAGGTATGGAAAACGAGGTTTGTTTTTAGGGACTTGCCATACTGGAAGATCCTCCGTGTGCCTCACAGTCTTGATGTCATGCATATCACGAAGAACGTGTGCGAGAGTTTGCTTAGTACCCTCCTCAACATGCCAGAGAGGACCAAAGATGGGCCGAAAGCAAGGGCAGACTTGCAATCAATGGGCATCAGGGAGGAGCTTCACGCAAAACGCCCTAATGATGATGATGATTATGATGAGGTGAAGGACACAGAGAGTCGTCGCAAAGGCAAAAAGGCCAAGAAGATCGAATATGACTACCCTCCCGCGTTCTTCACTCTAAGTTAGAAGGAGATCGATCAGTTTTTTGCCTGCCTCGTAGGAGTAAATCTTCCTTACGGTTAGGTGGGGAAGATAAGCAGATACCTCGACACAGCGAAGCAGAAGTTCAGTGGGATGAAGTCACGCGACTGTCACGTGCTGATGACGCAGATACTTCCAGTTGCAATCCGTGGGATCATTGATAACCCACAAGTATAGGGGATCGCAGCAGTTTTCGAGGGTAGAGTATTCAACCCCAATTTATTGATTCGGCAAAAGGGGAAGCCAAAGAATATTCTCAAGTATTAGCAGTTGAGTTGTCAATTCAACCAAACCTGAAAGACTTAGTATATGCAGGAAAGTATCAGTAGCAAGGTAGTGTGATAGCAACAGTAGCAACCGTAACAGTAGGAGAAGTGGCAACACTAGCAACAGAGTAACAACAGCAACAGTAACAAAAGTAGAAATAGAGTAACAGTAGCAGCAGTAACAACAGTAGGAAAAACTCGTAGGCATTGGATCGGTGATGGATGATTATGCCAGATGGTATTCATCATGCAACAGTTATAACAAGGAGAGATAGGTAACTAGCTCCAGTTCGTCAATGTAATGTAGGCATGTATTCCGTATGTAGTCATACGTGTAGGCGGTGGAGCTTCGTGGAACCCACAAGCCTGCTAGGCGCGGCCAGGGGGGCCCGCGCCTAGTGGGCTTGTAGGCTCCACGCTCCACTTCTTCGGTTGATTCTTGCGCCAGTATTTTTTGTATATTCCAATCCTCGTAAATTTCCAGGTCATTCCAAGAACTTTTATTTCTGCGCAAAAACAACACCATGGCAATTCTGCTGAAAACAGCGTTAGTTCGGGTTAGTTCCATTCAAATCATGCAAATTAGAGTCCAAAACAAGGGAAAAAGAGTTTGGAAAAGTAGATACGACGGAGACGTATCAACTCCCCCAAGCTTAAAACCTTGCTTGTCCTCAAGATATTCAGTTGACAAACTGAAAGAGACAAAAGAAAGCTTTTACGAACTCTGTTTGATCTTGTTGTTGCAACTATGTCTAACTCATATCCAGAATTTCAGCAAGATCATAAGCTAACCACATAAGAAAATGACATCTAGGTTTCACGGTAAACTCATATCAATGGCATAATCAACTAGCGAGCAATAATAATATGTTTCAAACGCCAAGACTTCAATCAAAACAATCATGAAGCAGTACGGACAAATGGTATCTCGCTAGCTCTTTCTCAGACCGCAAAACATAAATGCAGAGCACCTTCAAAGACCAAGTGTTGACTAAGCATTGTAATTCATGGCAAAGAAGATCCAGTCATAGTCATACTCAATCTCAATTAAAAGCAAAGCATAAAAATGACAGAGGTGGTCTCTAATTGGTGCTTTTATAAGAAGAGGATGACTCGACAGAAACATAAATACATAGGCCCTTTGCAGAGGGAAGCATTGATTTGCAGAGGTGCTAGAGCTCAAGCTTTTAAAACAGAGATAATAATTTTGGGTGGCATGCTTTCATTGTCAACGCAATGACCAAGAGTTTTCACCATCTTCCACGCTACACATGCTATAGGCGGTTCCCAAACAAAAAACTAAATTTTTGACTCCCCCACCATCGATCAATCACACTCCACGACTTGCCGAATACTCGGGTGTCGTACATACCAACATCAATCCAGGGGAGTTTTGTTTGTAATTATCTTTTCGATTTGAGCATGGAACTGGGCATTCAATTACCGGCCCCTTTCTCGTGAATGATAGTGAATAAACACATATCGAGGATAACACGCCTAGCATGGAAGATACTGATAGCCCCCTCTCACCACATGAGCGGTTCGGGCATGCAAAACAGATTATTTCTTGAAGTTTAGAGTGGCACATGCAAATTTACTTGGAACGGCAGGTAGATACCGCATATAGGTAGGTATGGCGGACTCATATGGAACAAATTTGGGTTTATGGAAGTGGATGCACAAGCAGTATTCCCGATTAGTACAAGTGAAGGCTAGAAAAAGACTGGGAAGCGACCAACTAGGGAGCGACAACAGTCATCAAAATGCATTGTGATTAACCAACATTGAGTGCAAGCATGAGTAGGACATAAATCACCATGAACATGAATATCATAGATGCTATGTTGATTTGTTTCAACTACATGCGTGAACATGCGCCAAGTCAAGCCACTTGAATCATTCAAAGGAGGATACAATCATATCATACTACATCATAAGCATCTCGAAATTCATGTTGGCATCCAAGACAAACCATTATAAGCTCCTAGCTAATTCAGCATGGCATCAGAAACTATGATCTCTAAGTTGTCATTGAAAACATGTTTCTCTTACAACAAAGCTGAACTAGAAACGATGAGCTAGTCATATTTACGAAAACAAAATAGATCGAATTCATACCAGCTTTTCCAGGCTCAGTCACTTCATCATATATTGTCACTTGCACGACTGAATGATGTGAACAATAATAAGGGTGCTCATGCATTGGACTAAGCTAGAATCTACAAGCAAACACAAAGGAGAAGACAAAGTAATATGGCTCTTTGACAGATAAACAGATATGCATGCGAGAGCCACTAAACATTGTAACCATGGTCTTCTACCTTGACCCAAAGAAAAATAAAACTATTTACACGGGAAAGCTCCCGACAAGCAAAAGAAGAACAAGAAAATCTTTTTGGGTTTTCTCAAACTAGACAAACACACGAAAAGAAAACGAGAAAAAGAAAATAAACTAGCATGGATGATACAGTGGCAAAGTGTGAACACCTACTAACAAAGTGAAAGCGTAAGCAAGAATATAAAGTCGATGAGAAAGACGTACTCCCCCAAGCTTAGGATTTTGGCCTAAGTTGGTCTACTCCCATGGAGGGAAATAACCGGCTCCGGGGTACTCAGGAGTGTACTGAGGGTGCCACTGCTGTCTGAGCTCCTCTGGCTCCCATTGATAAACTGGCGTCTGGTACTCGACTGGTGGTTCGGGCACGGACACCTGTGGTTGGGCTATGCCCCAATATGCGTACATGTCTGAGGGTATAATAATGTACCTGCCTGTATGAAGATTGAACAAAGAAGGAGTTGGAAAAGTAATAGTCTCACGAGTACCCTGACTAAATACCAGGTTATAAATCATCCTTCTATTTATACCTCTATCAAGAAAGTCATGGCGAACCATGCTATCATAATGTAGATATCTCTCGGGAAGAAGAATCTCTTCTTCCTCGTCCAGTCTAATGGGTATCTCAAAATGTCTAGCAAGACGGGTAGCATAAATACCTCCATAGACAACGCCTTTAGAACGGTTTGTGTTCAACCGTTGAGCTACTATAACGCCCAAGCCATAAGTTTTATCATTATAAAGGGCTTCGCGCAAGACCGCAAGATCTGGGGAGCTAAGAGACCCAGCTTTCCCATGGGCAATCAAACATTTTCCCACGAATAATGAGAAGTACCGAAGCATGGGAAAATGTATGCTAGCAGCTCTAGCGCAAGACACTCCTCTCTCCTCTCTCCTCTCGTACAGCAATAGTATCTATGAAATCCTCCAAGTCCCGTGGACGAGGTTCATGAATATCCCCAACAAAAGGCAATTTGCAAACATTGCAAAAATCCTGGAGTGACATGCGCTGGGGGATATCATATAATTTGAACTCAACCATAGGAGGATTCTTCCTTGGATAGAAGTTAAAGCTTTGCACGAAAATATTAGTGAGGAGGAGGTATTGCGGACACTTAACTTCAACGAAGGTGGTAAGGCCTGCGTTCTCCACCAAGTAGTAAAAGTCCTCATAAAATCCGGTGGCGCGTAATAACACATCGCTTGGCCACTCGCACGCTCGAACTTCTGCAACTCGGGGGACCGAGTACTTGGGTTTCTTCTTCTCATTCCCATCATCCTTGGGGTCACGGCTTGAAGAGCCTCTTAAGAACCACCTCATCTTTTCCCTTTTCTACCTCTCAAAATTTCTGAAATTTTTAGTGATTCCAAGGAAAAGTGAACAAGGCCCAACAAAACTCGTAGCAACTACTCCCACAAGTGCCTAGAAGCCATATTACGCACCAAAACTACTTGGGACCACCTAAAATTAGTATGCAAAGCTCAAGAACAGGGTCACCAAGGCAGCAAAAATATGCGATCTATAAGGCACTAGAGCAAAAACTAATTGGACCAATGGACGAGTCACTTATCAAGGAGCAATTTCCCCAAAACAGCTTGGTGAATGGTGCTTTGCACAAGGAGATCGAAAATCCCAGCAAGAAGAGCAAGAACACGGGTTTGAGCTGCGAAACAATTTTTTCTGGAGGTAGCAGAAGCAGATGGGAGCTAGAATGAGTGGAGGGGGTACACGTGGGCCCCATAAGCCTGGTAGGCGTGGCCAGGGGGTGCCGGGACCTCCAGGGCTTGTGGCCCACTGGTCCAGCCCCCTGGCTAGCTCTTCGTCTCAGTATTTTTCAAAAATTTCAGAAAAAATCATACTTAATTTTCAGGACGTTCGGAGAACTTTTATTTTCGGGGTACTTTTCTACGGGACGCTAAAAGCAAAAAACAGGGAAAACTAAACTAAATCTATCATTTTTCTTCTAAGCAACCGAAGGTGAAAGCTTAGAACAGAGGTTTGTGACTCCTCGATTCATCCATCCCATGGTCATCGAAAGAAATCCGTCAATGAGGTTGATCAAGTCTCCTTGACAAACTTTTTCGAATCGCAAAAGAAGACGGAGAATTTTCGAATAGTCACTAGGTTACCTCAATGGGTATGTGGATATCCCCAACAAGCAATTCATACTTCATCTTGGCAGTAGGTATAGAGCATTCAAAGCTCCCAATAAGAATCAATGACGTTTTTTCGATAGCATTGATGCAATGTACTCGATATTGTTTCGTCGGAAAGTGCACCGTATGCTCATTACCGTTGACATGGAAAGTGACATTGCATTTGTTGCAATCTATAACAGCCCTTGCAGTGTTTAAAAAGGGTCTTCCGAGGATGACCGCCATGGCATCGTCCTTGGGAATATCCAGGATAACAAAGTCTGTTAAGATAGTGACGTTTGCAACCACAACAGGCACATCCTCGCAAATACCGATAGGGAAAGCAGTTGATTTGTCGGCCATTTGCAGAGAGATTTCAGTGGGTGTCAACTTATCCAGTTCAAGCCTACGATAAAGAGAGAGAGGCATAACACTAACACCGGCTCCAAGGTCGCGTAAAGCAGTTCTGACGTAGTTTCCTTTAATGGAGCAAGGTATAGTGGGCACTCTGGGATCACCTAGTTTCTTAGGAGTTCCACCTTTGAAGGTCTAATTAGCAAGCATGGTGGAAATATCAACCTCAGGTATCCTCCTCTTATTAGTCACAATATCCTTCATGTACTTAGCATACAGAGACATCTTGAGCATATCTATCAAACGCATTTGCAGAAAGACAGGTCTAATCATTTCAACAAATCGCTCAAAATCCTCAGCATCCTTTTTCTTGGATGGTTTGGGAGGAAAGGGCATAGGTTTTTGAACCCATGATTCCCTTTCTTTACGATGCTTCCTAGCACAGAAGCCGTTCTTATCGTATCTCCTATTCTTAGGCTATCGGTTATCAAGATCAACAGGTTCAATCTCCACATCCTTATCATTGCTAGGTTGAGCATCATCATGAACATCACTATTGATATTATCATTAGGCTCATTATCATCACCAGATTGTGTTTCGGCATCAGAGACAGATACATCGTTTGGATTCTCAGGTGTAACAGCAACAAGGTTGCTAGCGTGCATGTTCCTATCATCTTTCTTCTTCCTTGGATGACTAGGTGCATCAGTGCTAAATCCTTGAGAATCTTGTTCAATTCTCTTAGGATGACCCTTAGGATACAAAGGTTCCTGGGTCATTCTACCGCCTCTAGTGACGACTCTGACATAATGGTCATTCAACTCATTGAGCAAGTCTTTCTGAGCCTTAAGTACCTATTCTACTTGAGTAGTAACCATAGAGGCATGTTTACTCAGAAGCTTAAGATCATAGAGATTTCTGTCCACACAAGCACTTAAATGACTAAGCATATGAGCATTCTGTTCCAATTGTCTGCTAACATAATCAGTGAAACTCTGTTGTTTGGCAACAAAGTTATCAAATTCATCTAGGCATAAGCTAGCAGGTTTATCAAAAGATATATCACTCTCATCGATAGGTGGTAGATTTTTGACATCTTCAGATTTAATGTCTTTCTCTTTCATAGATTTCTTAGCTTCTTGCATACCTTCAGGACAGAGGAATATGATACCTCTTTTCTTAGGAGTTGGTTTTGGAGGTGGTTCGGGAATAGTCCAAGCATTCTCATTGCACAAGATGTTATTCAATAGGATCTCAGCTTGTTCTACAGTTCGTTCCCTAAAGATACAACCGGCACAACTATCTAGGTGGTCCTTAGAAGCATCGGTTAGTCCATTATAGAAGATATCAAGTATGTCATTCTTCTCAAGAGGGTGATCAGGCAAAGCATTCAGCAGCTGGACGAGCCTCCCCCAAGCTTGTGGGAGACTCTCTTCTTCAACTTGCGCAAAGTTATATATTTCCTGCAAGGCAGCTTGCTTCTTATGGGCAGGGAAATACTTCTCAGAGAGGTAGTAGATCATATCCTGGTGGCTACACACACAACCAGGGGCAAGAGAAGTGAACCAGGTCTTAGCATCATCCTTTAGTGAGAATGGAATAAGCTTGAGGATATAGTAGTGGCGAATCTTTTCCTCACTAGTGAATAGGATGGCTATATCGTGCAGTTTGGTAAGATGCGCTACAACCGTTTCAGACTCATAACCGTGAAAAGAATCAGATTCGACCAGAGTGATTAAGTCAGGGTCGACAGAGAATTCATAATCCTTATCGGTCACAAAGATAGGCGAAGTAGCAAACTTCGGGTTGTATTTCATCCTAGCGTTCAGAGATTTTTCTTTCCACTTGAGCAGTAATTTCTCAACATCATACCTATCCTTACAAGCAAGAAAGTCCTCAGCTATCTCTCCCTCCATAACATAACCCTCTGGCATATCAGGCAATTCGTATCTAGGAGAGCTAGTTCTAACAGGCAAAATAGCAGGTTCTACTTCAATAGTACCAGCAGTTTCAGAAGTATCATCACATCTAGAAGCAACTCTAGCAATTTGTGCACCAAGGAATGCACCTAGTGGCAAAGCAGTATCTAGCATAGCATCATCACAAGCATCATGGACAGCAGAAGTAGCATCATCAAGCACATGCGACATATCAAGATTTCTAGCAGGAGGTGGTGTCGCAAACTTACTCATAACTGAAGGTGAATCGAGTGCAGAGCTAGATGGCAGTTCCTTACCTGTCCTCGTAGTTGAGGGCAAGACTTTAGTTCTTAGATCTTTCGGATTCCTCATAGTGACCAGCAGACGTAAATCCCAAGTGACTCAGAGAATATAGCTGTGCCTCCCCGGCAACGGTGCCAGAAAATAAGCACGTTGACGGGAGACTATTTTGACTTGGCTTCCCCGGCAACGGCTCCAGAAAATGGTCTTGATAACCCACAAGTATAGGGGGTCACAACAGTTTTCGTGGGTAGAGTATTCAACCCAAATTTATTGATTCGACACAAGGGGAAGCCAAAGAATGTTCTCAAGTATTAGCAGTTGAGTTGTCAATTCAACCACGTCTGAAAGATTTAGTATCCGCAACAAAGTATCAGTAGCAAGGTAGTATGATAGCAACAGTAGCAATAGTACCCAATAGCAGCAAAGTGATAGCAGTAGTGACAGAGT
Organism: Hordeum vulgare subsp. vulgare; assembly: GCF_904849725.1. Taxonomy (NCBI): domain Eukaryota; kingdom Viridiplantae; phylum Streptophyta; class Magnoliopsida; order Poales; family Poaceae; genus Hordeum; species Hordeum vulgare. Next base: position 415,114,313 of record NC_058523.1, read on the forward strand.
GACAGCAGTAGCAACAGAGTAACAGTAGCAGCAGCGACAGCAGTAGCAGCAAAGTAACGTAGCAAGGACCAGTACTAAAAGACTCGTAGGCATTGGATCGGTGATGGATTATTATACTGGATGTTATTCATCATGCAACAGATATAACACGGAGAGATAAGTAACTAGCTTGAATTCATCAATGTAATGTAGGCATGTATTCCGTATGTAGTCATACGTGCATAGGGAAAAGAACTTGCATGACATCTATTGTCCATCCCTCCCGTGGCAGCGGAGTCCTAATGGAAACTACGGGATATTAAGGTTCTCCTTTTAATAAAGAACCGGACCAACGCGTTAACACTTGGTGAATACATGAACTCGTCATACTATGGTCATCTCCGGGAGTGGTTCCGGCTATTGTCACTCCGGGGTTGCTGGGTCATAACACATAGTAGGTGACTACAACTTGCAAGATAGGATCAAGAACACACATATATTGGCGACAACATAATAGGTTCAGATTTTTAATCATGGCACTGGGGCCCTAGTGACAAACATTAAGCATGGCAAAGTAGTAGCAACATCAATCTCAGAACATAGTGGATACTAGGGATCAATCCCCGTCAAAACTAACTCGATTACATGATAGATCTCATCCAACCCATCACCGTCCAGCAAGCCTACGATGAGATTACTCACGAACGGTGAAGAGCATCATGGAATTGGCGATGAAGGAAGGTTGGTGATGACGATGGCAACAATCTCCCCTCTCCGGAGCCCAGAACGGACTCCAGATCTGCCCTCCAAAGGAAGAACAGGAGGTGGCGGCGCCTCCATATCGTAAAACGCGGTGAACTCTTCTCCCTGATTTTTTTCCGGACGAAAGGGACTAAATAGAGCTGAGATTGGAGGCGGTGGAGCAACGTGGGCCCCACAAGCCTGCCAGGCGCGGCCAGGGGGACGCGCTTGCTGGGCTTGTGGGCTCTAATCTCCACCCCTCCGATTGATTCTTGCACCAGTATTTTTTATATATTCCACAAAAAATCCTCGTAAATTTCCAGGTCATTCCGAGAACTTTTATTTCTGCGCCATATGATTGTGTATTACAGGAAGAGTAAATAGACTTGCCGGTAACGAGATTGAACTAGGTATAGAGATACCGAAGGATGAAGGGAACAACATATGGGATTAAGTGAATCCTTGACATAGAGGTTCAACCAATAGAGATCTTTGTAGAATATGTAGGAGCCAATATGGACATCCAGGTGCTGCTATTGTTTATTGACCGGGGAGTGTCTCAGGTCATGTCTACATAGCTCTCGAACCCGCAGGGTCTGCACACTTAAGGTTCGGTGATGTTTTGGTATTGTTGAGTTATATGTGTTGGTGACCGAATGTTGTTCGGAGTCCCGGATGAGATCCAGGACGTCACGAGGAGTTCCAGAATGGTCCGGAAATGAGGATTGATATATAGGAAGTCTTGTTTTTGTCACCGAAAAAGTTTTGGGCTCATCGGTTGTGTACCAGGAGTGCCGGGAGGGTGCCTGGGGACCATTGGGAGGGGTGTCATGCCCCAAAGGGCCTCATTGTAGCAACCCGGCTCAAAACGAGTCAAGCCTCTCTGTATCTGTGACATCCCTGGATCAGTATGCTGGCACAAACAGTACATCAATATATATATCAAAGTGCAATCACATGTAAATAACGTTAAATTGATATATACCTCAAAAATCTCAGCGGAAACAGTCAAAGGGAGTGGAGTCCCCATAAACACCAACGGCAGGTTGAGTGCGGACCGTAACCCTGAATCATACTCTTACTCGTCGAAGAAAGTATATGCAACATAAGACGTTGCAGCCGTGTAGGTCAGCATATTGAATATGCCGGTAAGTCACAAAAGAGAGGGTGAAAATATCATCTATTCTATATGCATATATGGCAGGTGGGGTTTGATACGTCTCCATCGTATCTACTTTTCCAAACTCTTTTGCCCTTGTTTTGGACTCTAATTTGCATGATTTGAATGGAACTAACCTGGACTGACGCTGTTTTCACCAGAATTGCCTTGGTGTTGTTTTTGTGCAGAAATGAAAGTTCTCGGAACGTCCTGAAAATTTATGGAGAATATTTCTGGAAAATATGAAAAATACCTGCGCAAAGATCCACCGGAGGAGATGGGCCACTGGGCCACAAGCCGTGTAGCCGCCACCCCCCCTGGGGGCAGCTAGCAAGCTTGTGGGGCCCATGTGGCCCTGCCGCCCCCAAACTCAGTCTATAAATTCACTTTCGTCCTAGAAAAAATCAAGAGAGAAGATTTTGTCGCGTTTGCGATACGGAGGCGCCGCCACATCCTGTTCTTTATCTGGAGGGCAGATCTGGAGTCCGTTTTGGGCTCCGGAGAGGGGAAATCGTCACCATCGTCATCATCAACCTTCTTCCCTCTCCAATTCCATGAAGCTCTTCATCGTTCGTGAGTAATCTATTCGTAGGCTCGCTGGGCGGTGATGAGTAGGATGAGATCCATCATGTAATTGAGTTAGTTTTGACAGGGATTGATCCCTAGTATCCACTATGTTCTGAGATTGATGTTGCTACTACTTTGCCATGCTTAATGCTTGTCACTACGACCCGAGTGCCATGATTTCAGATCTGAAATTATTATGTTGTCACCAATATATGTGTGTTTTAGATCCGATCTTGCAAGTTGTAGTTACCTACTATGCGTTATGACCCGGCAACCCCGGAGTGACAATAACCAGAACCACTCCCTGTGATGACCATAGTTTGAGGAGTTCATGTGTTCACCAAGTGCTAATGTGTTGGTCCGGTCCTTTATTATAAGGAGAACCTTAATATCCCGTAGTTTCCTTTTGGACCCCGCTGCCACGGGAGGAATGGACAATACATGTCATGCAAGTTCTTTTCCCTAAGCACGTATGATGACACACAGAATGCATGCCTACATCACATTGACGAACGGGAGCTAGCCACATATCTCTCCGTGTTATAACTGTTGCATGATGAATATCATCCAAACAAATCACCGACCCATTGCCTACGAGTTTGTCCCACTGCTGCTGTTACTTGTTTTGCTCTGCTGCTGTTACTACTGTTGCTGCTGTTGTTACTTGCTCTGCTATTACTTGCTACTGTTGCTACTTGCTACTGATGTCACTGCTGCTGTTCCTTGCCACTGCTTCTACTCATTACACTGCTGCTACCTTCTACAATACTGGTTCATACGACGTTGACGGGAAAGAATATTTCCCATCTACCGGCAACTTCTGGCGCCATTGATACAATCGTTAGGAATAGTCTGCCGTCAACAGATCGTTTCTGACACCGTTGTTATCATACTACTTTGCTGTTGATACTTTGCTTGCAGATACTAATCTTTCATGTGTGGTTGAATCTGACACATTCAGCTGCTAATACTTGAGAGTATCCTCTCACTTCCTGACTGGCGAATCAACAAATTTGGGTTGAATAATCTACCCTCGAAATCTGCCTCGATCCCACGGGCTGGTGGGTCATTGCAATATAATTTCTAATTGTTGAGCAATCGAGAATATCATTTGTCTAGCCATTGCGAGAGATCTGCTAAACAGGGTTGTAGTTTAAGTTTTGCGCAAATCAAATTTTTCCTACAACAACAGAGAGTAAAAGCAAAATTTACTACATTGTTGGTTGTTAATGAGATGGTTCCACCAACCATTTCTCATACCCAAGTTAACAATATTACCCACATCAATAAGTTAATGGTGTTGAGAATTCCTGGTAGTCTCAGTTCCTTTGGCTCAAGTTGTCCATGACCGTGGACACGGCTAATCGATTAGGTGTGAGTACTCTGCAGAGTTTTGCACACGTTCCCCACAAGATTTGATCGCCTCCTTGAAGTCCTCGCACTTCAGGGTGTTTGAGAACCGGATGATCAAAACATGGTCTTTCAACATGTTCCTCTGAGACTCTGACGGTGCCAATCCAATCCTACCGTTCTTCTACATCTCATAGCACCGCCTGTCCAGAGTCACCATGTTGTACAACCAAGCTAGAGCCCATAATGACGTGTGGTTGTGCAGGTAAGCCTTGGGTCTTGAAGTATCCATCCATCTCTTTGTGCCTGGGTGAAGCTTTCCGCAAGATGTCATGGCGCTTCTCCATGCATCCCGGGTCATCCACTGGTTTCCCTAGGGAGCCCATCTAAACCATCCTTCACCCAGAGGTATATTTCGTTCTAAGGTCTTGCAAGTCTTTGAGTCTTCAGGTCTTGATTATTAAGTTCTCGCAACTCTCATAATAAACACTCAACCAAACCCAGTCTACTAGGAGCATAGCACAATAACGTCCCGGCCAAAGTAACAAGGGTGATGGGTGCCTACCACATGATATTACATCAAGATCCAAATTTCCAAGTCCCTACTTTGCATGCAATTGGGTGAAGAAGGTAGAACTACTATGCATATAAAACATAGGTAGAATATGATCAACGTGACTTGCATTGCTGATGGTTGTCGAGTTCGAGCGCTTCTAGGTAACAAGCTTCGCACTCCGGGTGATCTAATGACATAAACACATACACACAATAAGCACCACAATGACAAGAAATCAAAAGATCACAACTATCAAACAATAGCTTAAGCAAAATAAAGTGAACTCGCCTTTACATAACCAAAACAGAATCTGTTTTGGTGAAAACCCCATGATAAAAGATTTGAAAAAAACCGAAATTTAACCTACTCATAACTAAGATCAATAGTGATCAGTAGCCAAAAGAATCAATAAAAAACTATTTTTAAACTCACGGTATAAGCAAAACAATATTTAAATAAAATTTGTTGTAACTCAATGTTTATAAATTTAAACATAGTTAAATTATATATTTTCAGGAACCAGAAGAAATTTTTGATCTAATGCAAAAAAGAATCACTTTAATTAGATTTGTAGATTAACAGTTATTAAGAAAACGAAAACAGAACTATTTCTGTTACAGATTTAAAATAGAAAAAAAAACGATGACGTGGCACGCTCTGATTGGCTAGGGGGTGTGCGCTGCGTAGGCTAACTAGCGAATGGCCAAAATATATAGGAAATCGTTTCGGCTAATCTAAAATAAAAAAGCCTCTTCTAATCTGCACCGTAGATCTTTGATCTAAAGGTGAAAAACAAAAAAAAGAGGTGAGGAGATCTCACCATTGCTGGCAGGGAAGGGGGCCTTCTCCGGTGAGGTGGCCGGTGAGGTGGGCTGCTCCGCCGAGGGGGAGGTCGTCGGCGGGGATGGGGGACGACGAAGGAGGTCCTGACGCCGGTGGGGAAGGGGCGCGAGGCGTCTGGGGTGAGGAAGTGGCGCCCTGGGCTCCTGGGGTTCCTCCTGTTCGGCTCCTGGTGTGGTCCTTGGCAAAGAGGAGTTGGCGTTGGGGTGTGCTGCACGGGGGGGCGACAAGGTGGGGAAGTGGCGTGGGGTGCAGCGGGGTAGGGGTGGCAGCAGGGGAGAGGGGGCACTGGAGGGGCTCGGCAGGGGCGATGGGATTTCCAGGACAGCTCCTGGTGAGCGTTCTTGGCAGGAAGAGGGAGATGGTGGCGAGGTGGCTATGGGCAGGGAGATGACGAGGTGATGGGGAAAATGGAACGAGGAGAGTCGGGGCTCTCTTATAGGGGTGCTGGGAGGAGCTGGGATGGAAGGTATTTCGCGAATCCGGGAGAAGGGGATTCGGTTCCCTGCCATGTAAGGCAACTGAGCTTTGGAAGGAAAGGGATCGCAACTAAGAAGACAACGCAATCGGGCCTGATTCGGTTCCTGTTGGGCCCAGGATACCTTTCCAATAAAAATTGATTTGTTTCCTATTTTATAAAACTGGAAAGTAAAACCTTAAAAAGGAAAATAGATATGCTCGGAATATATGGGCATAATATATCAAAATTATCAGAAAATTAAATCCAAAAAGATGGGGATTTTTCCACGGCCAAAATAAATACTTCAAAAAAAATGTTTTTTCAGAAAATCCAAAATTGCTTTATTTTATTTTTGCAAATATTTTTTTCAAATACCCCTTGGGTTTTATGGTTGAAATATTTCAAAGGAATATCCCAGGTTTGGAGGGTCATGTTCCTTCTCTCTTTTTCTAGCTTGGCAAGGTATTGTTCCCGGCATTCCGTGAGTGAAGAAGAAACAAAATGCAAGGAAAGTCGAAAGAAACTCAAATGCCACCTTGATTCAAATTCTTTATAGTTGAAGAAGTCATGCTATCTCCTCTCGCTGATTTTAAAAAGATGAATTTGAATTCACAGGAAAAGGAGAAAGTCATTTTATTCCCTCTCATTCAAAAGTTTTTTTGAAAGTTTAAAAACTTCACCCAACTTTCAATCACTCAAGCAAACAAACAATCAATCTAATAATTGTATTAACATTCCAAAATTTGGGAAGTTACAAACCTACCACACTTAAAATGAATCTCGTCCTCGAGATTCGAAGAGGCTAGAGAGAAAGGCTAGGGTTTGGGGGTCTTCTAACAAATCCAATATCCTACAAAGTGGGATGCTACCACACTTAAAGTAAGAATTACTGGTCCCTCAAAATTTTAGCAATCCTCTGGGGTCTTGGCATCTGACTCCTCACATTCTTCATATTAACTCCTTTGGTGATGCATCTTCCATTACATCCATAACGTTTCCATCAAAATCAAGGGTTCTACTATTGATATAAGCTTCTTCCATCATTGAGTCTTCTTAAGTGACAGTCTCGTGATCATTCTAAATAACCTATTGATGATCCTCATGGTGGTCTACCATTTGCGGTTATCCTGCAGAGAGAGGGGTCTTGTTTTCATACTCACCGTAAAGTTTCCTGCGCGTGACAACAAGTGTCATGTACATGGGTCTTCATCATACCATTCTAAGGCTTAAACAAAAGCTTCAAAGAACGTCGTCTCTCACTATGGGTAAGTCTCTCAGATTTACCATTGTGAATAGCAAGAGAATGATAAGAGTAAGTCGTCATGGTGGCCAAGCCATGTCGCACTGAAATCATTACCTTGTATAAGGCTTAGTGAATCTCGTATTCTAACTCTTGGGCATCCTCACAAGCATTACAGAATTTCTCTTGTACACGAACGAAGTTCGGATAAATCCAATGATTCTGCAAGCCGAACAAACATCTATCGTTTCTTCACCACTCTCGAGTTTTCGTATGCTCCTAAGAAAACGTTTGTTGATTCCATCATAGCTTCTTCCAAGTTTCTTTCTTCATAAAGGTAGTGATTGATCCTTATTAGTCCTGGGGTCTAGGTGTTGCAGGCCCTCTTTAACTCACACTTGGAATTACTCCGCCTTTAAATCCTATAGTGTCTCATTCCAGCATACTCTTGGGGTAACCATCATATAATAGAAATCCTCACACTTGTTGTTGGTACACATTCCACTCTATGGGATACTTTTCTTTTTCCATGGGTGTGTTTATCATTAAAAGGTATTGGTTCATCCATAAATCATATTTATTTCAAACTCAATCCTTTATTACATCCTTAATTTCTTCTCAAAAAATCCAATTCAAAAGTACTTTATTACAAATGCTGCCATCCACATTGTTTGGTATGGTCAAGCATTTATGTCAACTTTATTCATTTGTCTCCCTTGGAGATACTTTAGTCCCGCTGGAACTTTCCGAGGTGCTCCTTAAAATCATCCATCTTTTGCTTTCTCGTGGTGTCCATGAGCTTCATCTCCATCACCTCCGCATGCACTTCACTCAGGTATTCCTGGGTATGACGGAGTCTTGCTTCAAGTATTTCTCCAATCTCACGTATGGCTTCCATGGCAGCTTCACGAACAGCATCAAGGAAGGTTGCTCGTGGTACACGTGAAATGAAAAAGTATTGCCCCATAGTCTTTGGACAAACTCCTTTCACATGGTGGAGGTGTACTTCCACATACCAAAGTTCTACTCCACTTTCCATGAATGGGTAGCCTTTGTAGACTGAATCTCCTTCAAGATGAATGTGCTTCATCATGTCCTTCAGGATTTTTGGGTAATCATGATCACTAGTGAGGGTCATGATCGTTTCTGGGCCCTTAAGGAAGGACTCGTAGAGGGTTGTCATCTGCAGGTGTCAGGAAAAAAAAGGGTAATCAAAGGAATGTATGTGTCTCCTTGGTATGCATGGTACATTCCTACTCATTGGATCCTGTGGTTTTACCGATACTACCACACTTAAAATGAAATATACTCATGCCTGCATAGACCATATTTTCTCATATCCTCATAAATGTTCAGAGATCTTTGCTCAAACAGAAACAACACATACAGTTTTCAACATAGGCAATCATGACACAAAAAACTTTATTGTCTCATGAAGTTATTACAATCTCATAGACTTCTGTTACAAAATTTAACTCCATAAGCTCCTGATAACAAGAGGACTTCATGTTACACTTAACTACTCCTTCTTTAGCTTTCTTCCACTTTGGACAATTAGTAGCACAATGTGCTGCTTCCTTGCAACGAAGAGAAATGACTTTCGACCTATCTCGAGGCTTCTTGGTGTTTGTTCTTTCCTCCTCGGATTTCCCGCTTCCTTGTTGGGCACATATTGGCATAGTGACCTAACGTCTTGCATTTAAAACATGAGATAGGACTCGGATCCTTATCTGCAGAGATTTGCCCTTTCCAAGTGTACTTTCTCTTCTTTCCGGAATTCTTTGTTATGGTCAGTTCTTCCATTTCGTGAGGATCAAACTCTACTTTTTCTGTCGGGAAGTTTCCCAGATATTTATGGTTTTCCTTCGTGCAATCATGTGAATAATGTCCTTCTTCTCCACATGAGTAGCATGCATTGGAGAAACATCTGGTTAGACCTTGTCCATCAGGGTCTTCTATATTTTCTTTCATCATAGTTCTTCTAGAATCTTATTCTTGAGTGTTTCCTTCATTATTGCTTTCTGCTGCTTGACAACTTGTTGCACCTTGGGGGTAAATGTGACATTGGGCTGGGTTGTGGGTGGTTCCTTCACACAAAAAACAAGTCACCTGACTGGTTGGGCATTCCTCTGATGAGTGATTTTCTTCACGATGAGGGCATCCATCATTGTGTTCTTCCTGGGTGTGTCCTATTTCTCCACAGATCTTGCATGCACAAGGCTTCTTCATCAGATTAACATAGCTCTTCTGAATGAGACGGGATCTTAATAGAGTCTTCTTGAATTTGTCCCAAGTTTCTGCTCCACTAAATCCTTGTATGGCATGATGCATTTTCCACCAAATAGCAACACCTTGGGTAAAGTACTGAAGAGCGTGTGCCACTTCCATATTTCCTTGAAATCAAATTGCTCCCGAAGTGGTTCTCCATGTTCTGAATCCATATATCAGCCTCCAGCTAGGTCACTAGTCGATAGATTACAAGTCCAGCTTCATACTCCATCTGGTAGGGTTGAGGTTTTGGGGATGAGATAGGTAAGAGAGAGAGGGAGATACACACAATACAAACAATATTTTTGAGAATAGGTTTTATTTGTGGCTATCAGAAAACACACATCAATGATGGCTCACAAATCATCGTATCTAACGTGGGTATATAACAGGGGTTTGGACTTCTATTGGTCATATAAATATTCGAACGCTTCAGGGTTTTCGAATTCTTCGAGTCTTGAGAGTCTTCAATTGGTGCAGCTTCAATTCTTCAAATGCATGTTGAAATCCTCTACTTTGAAGTAGAACTCAGTTGATCCTTCATGTGGACGAATGGGAAAGGGTATTGTCTAACTATTTGAGGTGAGAGAGAACATTTGATGAAATCAGAAGAGATGATAAGTAAAGGATTTTCTTGGAAATAATATTTTAGAGAGATCCTTTCCTAAAAAAATTCCAGTTTCTAGGGTCACGTCCTATAGTCAACATGTGCTCTGATACCATATCTGTAGCGACCCGACTCAAAACGAGTTAAGCCTCTATGTATCTGTGCCATCCCTGGATCAGTAAGCCGGCACACACAGTACATCAATGTATATATCAAAGTGCAATCACATGTAAATAACGTTATATTATTATATACTTCAAAAATCTCAGCGGAAACAGTCAAGGGGACTCGAGTCCCAATAAACACCAACTGCAGGTTGAGTGCGGACCGTAACCCTGAATCATACTCTTACTCATCGAAGAAAGTATCTGCAACATAAGACGTTGCAGCCGTGTAGGTCTGCATATTGAATATGCCGGCAAGTCACAAAAGAGAGGGTGAAAATATCATCTATTCTATATGCATATATGGCAGGTGGGGCTGTAGTCTAAGTTTTGCGTAAAGCAAATTTTTCCTACAACAAGAGAGAGTAAAAGCAAAATTTACTACATTGTTTGTTGTTAATGAGATGGTTCCACCAACCATTTCTCATACCCAAGTTATCAATATTGCCCACATCAATAAGTTAATGGTGTTGAGAATTCCTGATAGTCTCAGTTCCTTTGGCTCAAGTTGTCCATGACCGTGGACACGGCTAATCGATTACGTCTGAGTACTCTGCAGAGTTTTGCACATGTTCCCCACAAGATTTGATCGCCTCTGTTGAAGTCCTCGCACTTCAGGGTGTTTGAGAACCGGATGATCAAAACATGGTCTTTCAACGGGTTCCTCTGAGACTCTAATGGTGCCCATCCAATCCTACAATTCTTCTACATCTCGTAGCACCACCTGTCGAGAGTCACCACGTTGTCCAACCAAGACAGAGCCCATAATGACTTGTGGTTGTGCAGGTAAGCCTTGGGTCTTGAAGTATCCATCCATCTCTTTGTGCCTGGGTTAAGCTTTGTGCAAGATGTCATGGCGCTTCTCCATGCATCCCGGGTCGTCCACTAGTTTCCCCAGGGAGCCCATCTAAACCTTCCTTCACCCAGAGGTATATTTCATTCTGAGGTCTTGCAAGTCTTTGAGTCTTCACGTCTTGATTATTAAGTTCTCGCAACTCTCATGATAAACACTCAAACAAACCCCGTCTACTAGGAGCATAGCACAATAACGTCCCGGCCAAAGTAACAAGGGTGATGGGTGCCTACCACATGATACTACATCAAGATCCAAATTGGGTGAAGAAGGTAGAACTACTATGCATATAAAACATAGGTAGAATATGATCAAAGTGACTTGCCTTACTGATGGTTGTGGAGTTCGAGCGCTTCTAGGTAACAAGCTTCGCACTCCGGGTGATCTAACGACACAAACACATACACATAATAAGCACCACAATGACAAGAAATCAAAATAACACAACTATCAAACAATAGCTAAAGCAAAATAAAGTGAAATTGCCTTTACACAACCAAAACAGTATTTGTTTTGGTTAAAACCCCATGATAAAATATTTAAAAAAATCTGAAAATTAACGTACCGATAACTAAGATCAATAGTGATCTGTAGTAAAAAGAATCAATTAAAAATCTATATTTAAACTCCCGGTATAAGCAAAACAATATTTAAATAAAATCTGTTCTAACTCAATTTTTATATATTCAAACATAGTCAAATTATATATTTTCAGAAACTACAATAAATTTTTGATCTAATGCAAAAAGAATCTCTTTAATTGTATTTGTAGATTAACAGTTACTAAGAAAACGAAAACAGAACTATTTCTGTTACAAATTTAAAATAGAAAAAAATGATGACGTGGCACGCTCTGATTGGCTAGGGGGTGTGCGCTGCGTAGGCTAACAAGTGAATGGCCGAAATATATAGGAAATTGTTTCGGCTAATCTAAAATAAAAAAAACGGCCGGTTCTTTTTAAAGAACCGAAGGGGTATGTCTCTTCTAATCTACACCGTAGATCTTTGATCTAAAGGTAAAAAATAAAAGAACAAAAAAGAGAGGTGAGGAGATCTCACCGTTGCTGGCAGGGAAGGGGGCCTTCTCCGGCGAGGTGGGCTGCTCCGACGAGGGGGGAGGTCGCCGGCAGGGATAGGGGACTGCGGAGGAGGTCCTGGCGCCGGTGGGGAAGGGGCGCGGGGCGTCTGGGGTGAGGAAGTGGCTCCCTGGGCTCCTGGGGTTCCTCCTGTTCGGCTCCTAGTGTGGTCCTTGGCAGAGAGGAGTTGGCGCTGGGGTGTGCTGCAGGGGGGGCGACGAGGTGGGGAAGTGGCGTGGGGTGCAGCGGGGTAGGGGGTGGCAGCAGGGGAGTGGGGGCACTAGAGGGGCTTGGCAGGGGCGATCGGGTTTCCAGGAGAGCTCCTCGTGAGCGTTCTTGGCAGGAAGAGGAAGATGGTGGCGAGGTGGCTACAGGCAGGGAGATGACGGGTGATGGGGAAAATGGAACGAGGAGAGTCAGGGCTCTCTTATAGGGGTGGTAGGAGGAGCTGGGATGGAAAGTATTTCGTGAATCCGGGAGAAGGGGATTCGGTTCCTGCCATGGAAGGCAACCGAGCTCTGGAAGGAGAGGGATCGCAAGGAAGAAGACAACGCAATCGGGCCTGATTCGGTTCATGTTGGGTCCAGGATACCTTTCCAATAAAAATTGATTTGTTTCCTATTTTATAAAACATGAAAGTAAAACCTTAAAAAGGAAAATAGATATGCTCGGTATATAGGCGTATAATATATCAAAGTTATCAGAAAAATAAATCCAAAAAGATGGGCATTGTTCCACGACCAAAATAAATACTTCAAAAAAATGTTTTTCAGAAAATCCTAAATTGGTTTATTTTCTTTTTGAAAATATTTTTTTTTCAAATACCCCTGGGTTTTATGATTCAAATATTTCAAAGTAATATCCCGGGTTAGGAGGGTCATGTTCCTTCTCTCTTTTTCTTGCTTGGCAAGGTATTGTTCCTGGCATTCCGTGAGTGAAGAAGAAACAAAATGCAAGGCAAAATCAAAAGAAATTCAAATGCCACTTTGATTCAAATTCTTTATAGTTGAAGAAGTCATTCTACCTCCTCTCGCTGATTTTAAAAAGATGAATTTGAATTCACACGAAAAGGGGAAGTCATTTTATTCCCTCTCATTCAAAATTTTTTTTGAAAGTTTCAAAACTTCACCCAAGGTTCAATCACTCAAACAAACAAACAATCAATCTAATAATTATATTAACATTCCAAAATTTGGGATGTTACACTCATGGGCTGTGGGAAGAGATAAACCAGCCCCTAGTGGGCTGGAATAAGTTCCCACTAAGGCCCATAAGGTTTGAGAAGGAAAAAACACAAGGTGGAAAGAGTTTCCAAGTGGGAAGGAGAAATCCTACTCCAAATAGGATTGGAGTAGGACTCCTCCTCTCTCCCTTGCGCAAGGGGAGAAAGGGCTGCCCTAGTGTGCAGCCCTCTCCCTCCTATCCTACTATATATACTAAGGGTTTTGAGGGTTTTAGACACAACAGAAAATAGCCAGGTGCTGCCCTCTCTCTCTAGATTTGTTTCCCCTCTAGTTTCAGCGATGCTTAGGCGAAGCCCTGCTGGAATAGCATCACCACCACAACCACCACGCCGCCATGCTGGAGAACTCATCTACCTCTCCGCCCCCTCTTGCTGGATCAAGAAGGTGGAGATCATCATCGACCTGTACGTGTGCGGAACGCGGAGGTGCCGTCCGTTCGGCACTTGATCGGAACGGATCATGAGACGGTTCGTGGGACGGATCATGGGACGGTTTGTGGGACGGATCGTGAAGACGTACCACTACATCAACCGCGTTTATTAACGCTTCCGCTTAGCGATCTACAATGGTATGTGGATCCGATCTCCCTCTCGTAGATGATCATCACCATGATAGGTCTTCGTGTGCATAGGAAAAAAATTGTTTCCCATGCAACGTTCCCCAAAAACTAGGCCTCCGCAGCCGGCTGCTTCAACTTGAGCTCAGTCACGGCAGCCGGCTCGCGGGCAAGGGCCACGGCTTGGTCGAGTTGCCGCCGCTCCTCGGCGATGACGAGCGACTCGGCCAACTTGGAGCCGACCCGAGCACACTCGACTGACTTCTTGTAGTCGCCTGAGACGGTGATGATCCCGCGCGGGCCTGGCAGCTTCATCTTTAAGTAGGCGTAATGGGGAACCGTCATGAACTTGGCTAGTGCACGCCGGCCCAAGATGGCCTGGTAGGAGCTGGAGAGGTCGACGACCTCAAACCAGATCATCTCACGGAGGAAGTTCTTCGACGTGCCGAACAGCACGTCAAGCTGGACCCTACCGATCGGCGAGCAGGAGAGGCCGGGGACAATGACATGGAACACCGTTCAGGTCGGCTCAAGCCCAGCCTTGAGGATGCCGAACTTTTGCATTGTGTCGCGGTAGAGAATGTTGATGCTGCTGCCACTGTCGACGAGCACCCGCGTGAAGCAACAGGTGCTCCGCTGGGAGACGAAGATGGGATCCAAAACCAATGCGTAGCCGCCTGGCGTGGGCATCACAGCCGGATGGTCTTCACGGCCCGAGGTGACCGGCTTGTCCAACTAGTGCATGTACTGGGGGACCGGCGGGACAATGGCGTTAACCTCTGCGAGCGCTAGTACCAACTATGCTTGTCATCTCGCTCGCTGGTGAAGACGACATAGGTAGCGTCCTGCTGAGAGAACGCGTCGCATTCCCCGCCGGCTCCGGGCCCGGGACGCGGAGGTGCAGCCGGCAAGGCCTCACGGCGCGCTATCTTGGTGAACCAGCTGCACTGCCGAGCAGTGTGCATAGCCATCTTGGCTCCGCTGTGTAACTTGTAGGGCATGTCGAGCATGGCCTCGAAGGTGTACTTGTCCTGCCATGGCTCCTTGCCTTCGTTGGTGCACTGGCGCCAGCTGGGACCTGGATCGTCCGCCAGCCAGCCATCTTCGACAGTTGCGACATGCCGGGAGCTCGACGAGTGTTTGGCTGGTCGGTCTTGCGCTTGCCTTGATCTGGTGGGTATCGGCCGGCTGCCGGAGGTGCAGCCGGCTTGGGCACCTTTGGCTTCCCGACCTTGTCGAAGAGTACGGGGAGCTTCAAGGAAGACTCGGCCATGGCATACTGTTCAACAACGGCCATCAGATACGCGAGGGTAGAGGGTTCCCCACGCATCAGCTTGTGCTGGAGTAGGGTGCCGTCTCAGCACCCGTCGATGAAGTACTGGATGGCCTGCACTTCATGGACGCCCTCGCGAGAGTTGCGGAGTTCGGTCCACCTTGTGAGGTAGTCGCGGAGCGGCTCGTCCGGACCCTGTAAGTACAGGGTGAGTTTCTGAGGCTGGCCTGGGTGCTTGTACCTGCCGGTCAAGTTCCGGACAAACACCTCCTAGAAGTCGAGCCACCCGTTGATGCTGCCAGTCGGCAGGCTGTTAAGCCAGGTTCGTGCCGAGCCGAGCAGCATGAGGGGCGCGTAGCACACCACCATGCGCTTGTTGCCGCCAACGATGTCGACTGTGGTGGTGTAGTCGATGAGGCAGTCTTCGGGCTTGGTGGAGCCGTTGTACTTGGGGGTGTCGCGGGCCAAGGTGAAATCCTTGGGGAAAGCCTCATTGAGGATGCGCGGCGTGAAGCACGACAGGCCGGCAGTGCCTTCTTCCTCCATAGCGCGGGTCTTGGTGATGCGATCCAGCTTGAGGCGAGCATCTTGATCATGTAGATGGCGTGCGCCGATGCGCTCACCTACTGGGCCTTTCGGTCCCTCCTCGCCCCGCCGGACCGAGCCGACTGGCGGTCTCCCTCACCAGCCTGACTGTCAACAACCGGCGGGTTGCAATCCCGCCGGCCACGGCTTCCAATCTGCTGGTTCCCGCAACGGTTCTGGGTGTTACCAGGTGAAGATGCCTGGTGCGTCTCCCATCGGCCTGCTGTGGGCGCGCCGGCGTCGTCGCGAGTCCTCGAGCGGGAAATGGACGGCACGGCCTGCGCATGTTGTGCGTTTGCCGCCTCGACGAGAAGACGGATGCGGTCTTCCGGTGCCTCGCGAGCCGAACAATCGAGCTCGCTCAGCTCGACGATTGTGGCCTATGACGCCGCATGTTCTGTACGGGGTGTTGTAGAGGGGATTGCCGCGTGTCAGCTCCTGGTCGATGATGACCCCACGGCGTGTCACGAAGGCGATCTGGCTCGGCCCGGGGTTAGCCGGCGTGATGCAGTGGGCGGCGGTGAGCTCGTGCTGCGCGGCCTCGAAGTCGCGCTGGGTTGCCTCCAGCGCCTCCGCCTCACAAAGTAGTTGCTCACGGTGTTTGTCGAGCTCTTGGGTGGCGACCGCTCAATCGGCCACCTGCAGCACGGGGGTATAGAGCGACTGCACTGCCGCACGGATCGGGGTCCGGTGGCCGGACGCCCTAGCTGCCGAAGTGACAGTGAGCACCTCAACGCAACGGCAGAGGTCGTCGATGTCGCTGGAGAGACCGTTGCCACCCGCCGGTGGCAGCGCATCGTCGCTTGCCACGTCAGCGGGCTAGTTGTCTGCCACCACCGCAACGTAGACGCGGTGCGAGCCGAACGAGATGATGGAGCCGTCAACGGGGAAGGTCGCATCGTTCATACCATGGGCATTGTCGTTGACAAAGTGGAATGTGATGTAGCGCACGACCAGGCCGTGCGCCACGCGCTCGCCACAAGCGGTGTTGGGTCCCGCCCGGAACATCACTCCGGCCGGCGTCGCTGCCGGCCCCACGGTGGCCGCCAACTATCGTGGTATTTCCGGTACAGATTCCATAGGGTGGCTTATCTCATGGATTGGGGCTGATGGGCGACGGCGGCATCTGGGAACGGGATTGGGTGCAAGACACATGACGCCGGTGTTACCAGGTGCACGGCCCTCCGGTGAGGTAATACCCCTACGTCCTACTTGTGTGACTATATGGAAGCACAGTAAAATGGTGCTCCTGGAGCTGTATCGGTGTAATGTATGTGTGTGTGCTAATGCGAAGGGAACCAGCCTGTCACGCCCAAGATGCGACCCTATTCTCAATTGGCACGAGGGCCTCGTCAAGGATAGAAGCGCATCTCGTTGTGTCGCAAGAATGGATATCGTTACAAGTACATGTACTGAAAAGAAGATATATATATATATAGAATTGGCTTACACTCGCCACAAGCTACATCAGAGTCACATCTGTACAATACATAATCATCATGAAGAAGAGAAGGGTCCGACTACGGACGAAAACAAACGAGAAAAGAAGAATGACGTCCATCCTTGCTATCCCAGGCTGCCGGCCTGGAACCCATCCTAGATCAATGAAGAAGAATAAGAAGAAGCAACTACAAATGAACAATCAACGCGCTCGCGTCAAGTAATCTTTACATGTACCTGCAACCGGTGTTGTAGTAATCTGTGAGCCACAGGGGACTCAGCAATCTCATTTCCAAAGGTATCAAGACTAGCAAAGCTCAATGGGTGAGGCATGGTTAAGTGGTGAGGTTGCAGCAGCGGCTAAGCATATATTTGGTGTCTAACTTACGATTACAAGAAATAAGAGGGGGAATATCTACGCATAACGGACGTGACTACTGATGATCAAATGAATGATCCTGAACACCTACCTACGTCAGACATAACCCCACCGTGTCCTCGATCGGGGAAGGAACTCACGAAAGAGATAGTCACGGTTACGCACACAGTTGGCAAGTTTTAATTAAGTTAACTTCAAGTTATCTAGAACCAGTGTTAAAGAAAGTTTCCACATTGCCACATAACCGCGGGCACGTCTTTCCGAAAAGATTTAACCCTGCAGGGGAGCTCCGACTAGTCCATACAAATTACCACAAGCCGCATAGAAACCCTCGATCACAAAACTCGCGATCTCGTGGGATTCCTTAGTGGAAAACCTAAACTCTGAGATTACCCAAAGCATCACTGGAATCCCGATGCACAAGATATCTCGTCAAAGGTAAAACTAATCCAGCAAGGCCGCCCGACGTGTCGACGATCCCGATAGGAGCCGCGTATCTCATTCTCAGGACACGACGGATGGAACTAGCTATGAGTGCCAAACCTCGAGTTTCCTCGCAGTGGCCCCGGAGGCAGGCCGTTTGGGACCAACACCATCAGCATTCGCCCCCCATGTTTATGTAAAATTACTCCTGGGGTAGCGCTAACTCCCTATGCATTTTAGTGTTAACAAAATTATTATGTTGGGCAAATGTAGTACCAATGTTGGGCCTTGCCAGACCAGCTTTAATATAAAATGAATTATCAAGGGGGTCCCCATAACAACCTCGATCGTGTTAGGAGCGCTCAATTATGGAACATAACACCGGTAGCCAAAACTAAGCAGGCAAAGGTGGAACAAAACACCAGGCTAGAAAGGCCGAGCCTTCCACCTTTTACCAAGTATATAGGTGTATTAAATTAAATAGCATTAATATGGTGATATAACAAGGTACCCATGTTTTCACATGGAACCAACTGCACCTGCAACTAGCAACGCTAACACAGGGTTAAGCAAGCGGTAACATAGCCAATCAGTGGTTTGCTAGGTTGAACAGGTTGAAGGTTTTCATTTCATTGTTGAGAGGCTGATATTTAACATGTGGTAGGCAACGAGACATAATCGATAGAAGCGATAAAACTAGCATGGCAATGATAGTAATGGTATCTGGGGAAATGGTCAACTTGCCTGAGATCCCGCTTGGAAGAAGAATGACCCCGTGAAGCAGACGAACCGATGTAGTCGAACGGGTCCTCACAACCCAACACGCTTGCGGAACTCTAACGATACGAAGGAAGCTGGAAACAAGAATCAACACACGATATTCACCACACGATGCACAACACAAATGATGCATGAGAAGCTGAACACATGCAAGACACGGCATGACTATTCACACAAACAAACACTACACCTTAAGTGAAGTTCAATATGCAACGAGTTGCATATTGTTGAAACTCCACGTTTATTTATTTAGTTCTATCCTGATTATATGCACAACAATATTAAATGTGATTAAACATGGCAAGAGGTGAAGCGCAATTAATCTACCTATCTAGGCATTTTAAATGATGTCGGAAATGACATATAGCACCTCCGAAACGACCTCACATGTTAATTTACAATTCTGTGCAGATCTGAACTAACACATTTAATTAGTTGTTAAACAGAAAAACAAATAGGTTCACGTGATTCTACGCGTTGTTACAAGCAATTTACACATAGAGAACATCTCCAACGGAGCTACGGATCAAAAGATACGGACACCGCAAGATATGATGGCATGAATGCAAAATGTGTGCAACGACGGTCACGAGCACTTCAAAACATACAACCAGCAAGAGAAAATGAAACTACACGAGATTCTAAGCAAGTTTCATATAGGACATGAGCAAAACGGAGCTACGGTTCAACAACTACGAGCAAAACAAGAAAACACTACAATCTCCCAAAAATAGCCACATAGCATTTTCTACACCCTTCAACTACGAGCTACTCAACTCCAATATTCTCAAGCAAGGCATGAGACGATAGAGGGCAAGAAACACTACAACAAACAACTAACAACAACTAGCATGGCATCAAGGATCACTAGGAAAATAAGTCACAGAATGGCTTCTCACACACAGTTTCAGACTTGGTGAAAATAGCAGTTTATGAGGCTGCAGTTTTCGATCTGAAGGCATATTGACAGCAGCAAAACCATAATCTACAGGACTCCAAATGGCATGAAAATTCACAGCATGCTAGAGAATCATAAGGTCTACAACTAACTCCATTGGACCAACCTCAAAAGAGCTACAAATCACAAGATACAAGCAAGACAAGACAGCAACAAAATATAACAAATTCCAGACTTGGAAATATTTCAGCATCCCTAAAACATCACTATTTCCTAGCACGTAAAGAACGAGCAAACCACACCTAAACATGCATTTCTATTGCAAACAAAAATACCAGGGGCTAGACTAAACATCATAGGGCAACTCTCTAGTTGACAACTCCATCAAACGAAGCCCGGAATAAATCCTACGAAATAGACAAGAGGGCAACATGGCAAAATATCGCGCGAACTAACTTGCTCAAAAGCTAAAACTAATTGCACAGAAAAATCCTACCCCGAAAACATATAAAACATGTGGGGTTGCAACACAAAAATATCGCCACACGTAAATGCGAGATAATATCCTAAGCACGGATAATAAACTAGCGGCAAATCCCTACATGCAAAAATACCAATGACCGCTCTAAAATACATGGCAAAGGGGCTCCCAAAACATGGACATTTCTACTATAGCATTCGAGCAACCCGAACACGCACGAGAAAATAACACGAGTCGAAACCTATTGGAACAGCACGCGTTTCTAGTCATACGGCACCCTAAACGACGTCAAACAATTATGCAAGTTTTAAAATCGGATTCTACGCGAAATTCTACACCAAAACCATATACAATACGCCTTGATCCGAATAACGGAATAAAAGATACGGTCGATCTAATATATGACTATTTCATGGAATTTATCTAATTCCGAAAAAAAACTAAATGCCTAATGGGCCAAACAGGGGGCGCCACATAGCAAACATGCGCTTAGAGCGAGAGATAGGGATACGGGAAGATACCTTGGGGCCGGCCTGGGAAGAGGAGGCTCAGGCCTGGGGCGGAGCTGCATCGGGCCGAGGGAGGGGTTGGGCCATTGGAGCGGTTAGCCACCGCGGATCTGGGCCGGAGGGGCGGCCCACGCGGCTCGGCCTCGGCTAGCGCTTCCCTGCCGCGGGCGACGCTGGAGCGGGAGGTTGCGGGAGCTGGCACCTGGCGGAGACCACGGGGCCTCCCTTCCCAATCCGATCGAGACGGATCTAGGCGGCGGCCCGGGGCCTGGAGAGGCGGCGGACCCGACCCTAGGGAGGACCGGATCTGGAGCGGGTCCCGTCGGAGACCGGCGGCGGAGGGCGGCGCTCGCGATGGGAGCTACGGGAGGAGGCTGCAACGGCAGCAGGGAGACGCACGAGCGGCTCGATACGAGGCGGGCTCGCCAGATGGGCTCGGCGGGCCCGGCGGCGCTTAGGAGGCTGAGGGGAGGAGAGAGAAGAGAGAGAGAGGATTAGGGTTAGTGGAAGGCACGAATTTCGAGGCAAAGGGGGTTGGCTGCCTAAATTTTAGGAGGGGTCTATTTATAGGCAAAGGGGGGCTAGGTTAACCAGAATTCCGTTCCGGATCCAACCGTGCGGTCGGATTCGGATGATTCCGCACGCGGGAACGGTTAAGTGGCCGTGTAGGGTAGTTAACCGGAGACGAGAGGGAAAACGGGCGATGCGGCAACAATTTTGAAAACACCGATAATCGTTCGACGGTAGACCGAATACGGTGCCGCTACGATCGACCGTTCAGGTACGAGACGGACTCCGATCGCGACGAAACTTGACAGGCGGCCTACCTATATTAAAATAAGATCGTACGTCAAATCTCAACCCCATCAGAGAAAGTTTTAGGCACACTTTTCAAAACAGGATTTAAACGATGCCGCGGTCGCGTGCGAGTGTGGTCGTGCTCAGAACGGGCAACGACGAAAACTGGCAACTACTAACGGATGCAAGTTTTGAAAATGGGCGGCAACGGAGATGCTGATGCAATGCAGATGATGCGAATGAAGTGATGATGATGCGACAAAAGAAAATAGCCACACGACGAAAACGGAATAAAGGGGGAATCTTCTGGAACGTCGGTCTCGGGCTGTCACACAACCCCACTCTCGGGGGGCTGGGGGAGGCTTTATGGTGCAACCAGAGTGGTACAGTGTTGAGTATAAGAACGCTGGTGGGACCCGGCCGTCGGCCTCTAGCTAGCCCGGGGGACCCACCGGCTGTCGGGTCTTGTCGTAGTGCCCGCTGGCCTGCACAGCCATCAGTTTATGCGCCGGGCCGCCAGGGCACGTCCGCGGGAGGTACGAGGGCTACAGGCCCGCGCCGTCTAGCCAGCGTTGGGGTCATCTAGGCCCCTTGTAGCCATGCTGGCTATGCCATCATCCTGCTATGGCCCTAGCCTATGCCAGGGGCACTTTAGGCATGCGGTGTTGTCTCATCTGTGTACTGTTGTACGTCTTGATGGGACAGGGCAGTCCGTCCGGCTCTACTGCATCCGACCGTTGGAGAGGAGGGCCGGCTAGTGCCAGCCGGCCGTACATATGGCCCGATGGGGTCGGTTGCCTCCAGCCGGTCATGTGGGTGGGTCGGCTATCACCAGCTGGCCCGAAGGGAGGCGCCCCCCTAATTGTCTTAGAGAGTGATAATCTCCGCCTTTGGTACCCCGGGGTAGTATCCCCGACAACGACTAAAATTCCCATTTTAAGCGTTGTTGTTGAAATTATTCCTAGAGACGAAATTCACAACAATAGCACCATTATCTTTCTTAATCAAGGTAGATAGTGGCACACCATTGGGATCAACATGAGCATTCTTACTAGCAAACATATTCATAAGAGCATTCATTTTATCTCTCAAAGTAGTGATTTCTTCGAAAGAGTTTACCTTCTTACCACTTGGAGCTCGCTCGGTATGCCATTGAGAATAGTTTTTCATGGCACTATCTAGAATTTTGGTAGCTCCTACCAATGTAATTTCCATGAAAGTACCACCTGCAGTAGAATCTACATGATTTCTACACACAAAGTTTAGTCATGCATAAAAAATTTGTATTACCATCCGTAAACTTAAGCCATGAGTGGGAAAATTTACAATCATTAATTTCATTCTCTCCCAAGACTGTGCAACATGTTCTTGCTCATGTAGTTTAAAATTCATAATTTCATTTCTAAGAGAGATGATCTTAGCAGGAGGAAAATGTTGGGGAACGTGGTACTGGAAACAAAAAAATTCCTACGCACACGCAATACCTATCATGGTGATGTCCATCTACGAGAGGGTATTTCCGATCTACGTACCCTTGTAGATCGCACAGCAGGAAGCGTTAAGAAATGCGGTTAATGTAGTGGAACGTCCTCACGTCGCTCGATCCGCCCCGCGAACCGTCCCACGAACCGTCCCGCGATCCGTCCCACGATCCGCTTCGATCTAGTGACGAACGGACGGCACCTCCGCGTTGAGCACACGTACAGCTCGACGATGATCTCGGCCTTCTTGATCCAGCAAGAGAGACGGAGAGGTAGATAAGTTCTCCGGTAGAATGATGGCGCTCCGGAGGTTGGTGCCGATCTATCTCAAGAGGGCTCCGCCCGAGCTCCGCACAAATACGATCTAGAGGAAAAACCGTGGAGGTATGTGGTCGGGCTGCCGTGGAAAAGTTGTCTCAAATCAGCCCTAATACCTCAGTATATATAGGAGGGAGGGGGAGGGCCTTGCCTTGAGGTTCAAGGGCGCCCCAAGGGGTCGGCCGAACCAAGGGGAGGAGTCCTCCTCCTCCAATCCTAGTCCAACTAGGATTGGAAGGTGGAGTCCTTCCCTTCCTTCCCACTTCCCCTCTTTTTTTATTTTCCTTTCATTTTCCTTATCTCCTGCACATAGGGCCTCTTGGGTTGTCCCACCAGCCCACTAAGGGCTGGTGCGGCACCTCTAAGGCCTATGGGCTTCCCCCGGGTGGGCTGCCCCCTCCCCCCCCCCCCCCCGCCCGGTGAACATCCGGAACCCATTCGTCACTGCCGGTACATTCCCAGTAATGCCCGGAAACTTTCCGGTAATCAAATGAGGTCATCCTATATATCAATCTTTATTTCCGGACCATTCCGGAAACCCTCGTGACGTCCGTGATCAAATCAGGGACTCCAAACAACATTCGGTAACCAACCATACAACTCAAATACGCATAAAACATCGTCGAACCTTAAGTGTGCAGACCCTGCGGGTTCGAGAACGATGTAGACATTACCCGAGGGACTCCTCGGTCAATATATAATAGCGGGACCTGGATGCCCATATTGGATGCTACATATTCTACAAAGATCTTATCGATTGAACCTCAGCGCCAAGGATTCATATAATCCCGTATGTCATTACCTTTGTCCTTCGGTATGTTACTTCCCGAGATTCGATCGTCAGTATACGCATACCTATTTCAATCTCGTTTATCGGCAAGTCTCTTTACTCGTCCCGTAACACAAGTTCACGTGACTTACACTAAGTCACATTGCTTGCAAGGCTTGTGTGTGATGTTGTATTACCGAGTGGGCCCCGAGATACCTCTCCGTCATACGGAGTGACAAATCCCAGTCTTGATCCATACTAACTCAACAGACACCTTCGGAGATACCTGTAGAGCATCTTTATAGTCACCCAGTTACGTTGTGACGTTTGATACACACAAGGCATTCCTCCGGTGCGAGTGAGTTATATGATCTCATGGTCATAGGAATAAATACTTGACATGCAGAAAAACAGTAGCAACAAAATGACACGATCAACATGCTACGTTCATTAGTTTGGGTCTATTCCATCACATGATTCACTCAATGATGTGATCCAGTTATCAAGCAACAAGACCTTGTACATAGTCAGAAGACCATGACTATCCTTGATCAATTGACTAGCCAACTAGAGGCTTGCTAGGGATAGTGTTTTGTCTATGTATCCACACATGTATCTAAGTCTTCATTTAATACAATTATAGCATGGATAATAAACGATTATATTGATATAGGAATTATAATAATAACTTATTTATCATTGCCTCTAGGGTATAATTCCAACAGTCTCCCACTTGCACTAGAGTCAATAATCTAGTCCTCACATTGTCATGTGAATTACATTGTAATAAATCTAACACCCATACAGTTCTGGTGTTGATCATGGTTTGCCCGCGGAAGAGGTTTAGTCAGCGGGTCTACCACATTCAGATATTCATGTCCTCCTCCTCGACGTAGTCACGGATGAGGTTGAAGCGTCATTTGATGTGTCTGGTCTTCTTGTGAAACCATGGTTCCTTTGCTAAGGCAATGGCACCCGTGTTGTCACAATATGGGGTTATTGGATTCAATGCGCTCGGCACCACTCCAAGATCCGTCATGAACTGCTTCATCCAGACACCCTCCTTAGCTGCCTTCGAGGCAGCCAAGTACTATGCTTCACATGTAGAATCATCTACGACGCTTTGCTTGGAACTGCACCAGCTTACCGCACCTCCATTAAGAATAAATACGTATCCGGTCTACGACTTAGAGTCGTCTGGATCTGTGTCATAGCTTGCATCGACGTAACCTTTTACGGCGAGCTCTTTGTCTCTTTGTCACCTCCATATACGAGAAACATCTCCTTAGTCCTTTTCAGGTACTTCAGGATATTCTTGACCGCCATCCAGTGATCCACTCCTGGATTACTCTGGAACCTGCCTGCCATACTTATGGCCAGGCTAACGTCCAGTCTAGTGCACAGCATTGCATACATGATAGAACCTATGGCTCAAGCATAGGGGACGGAACTCATATGCTCTCTATCTTCATCAGTTGCTGGGGACTGAGTCTTACTCAATCTCGTACCTTGTAAAACTGAGAAGAACCCCTTCTTGGACTGTTCCATTTTGAACCTCTTCAAAACTTTATCAAGGTACGTGCTTTGCGAAAGTCCTATCAGGCGTTTTGATCTATCCCTATAGATCTTTATGCCTAGAATGTAAGTAGCTTCTCCTAGGTCCTTCATAGAGAAACATTTATTCAAGTGATCCTTTATGCTCTCCAAAATCTCCACGCTGTCTCCAATCAGTAATATGTCATCCACATATAGTATTAGGAACGCCACAGAGCTCCCACTCAATTTCTTGTGAATACAGGATTCTCCAACCACCTGTATAAACCCAAATGCTTTGATCACCTCATCAAAGCGTTTATTCCAACTCCGACATGCTTGCACCAGTCCATAAATGGATCGTTGGAGCTTGCACACTTTGTCAACATTTTTAGGATCGACAAAACCTTCGGGTTGCATCATATACAACTCTTTCTTAAGGAAACCGTTAAGGAACGCCGTTTTGACATCCATCTGCTAGATTTAATAATCGAAAAATGCAGCTATTGCTAACATGATTCGGACGGACTTAAGCATCGCTACGGGTGAGAATGTCTCATCGTAGTCAATTCCTTGAACTTGTGAAAAACCCTTTGCCACAATTCGAGCTTTATAAACGGTCACATTACCGTGAGCGTCCGTCTTCTTCTTAAAGATCCATTTGTTCTGAACAGCCTTGCCGCTTTTAGGTAGTACTTCCAAAGTCCACACTTTGTTCTCATACATAGATCCTGACGGGGATATAGCCCTAGGGTAGGGTCATAGGTCTGACCAATACGTCCTACCCAAGGGCACCTCATTATTAGTTTAAGGACTACAAGGGAAATTCCTACTGGATCGTGACAACATCTAATCCACTCAGTACGGATCCACTCAGACAAGTACATTCCATCCACTCGGATGACAGTCAACCACTCGGCCGTATGACTCACTCGGTCATGCAAATACCAACAGTCGGCAAGACATCTGTAGTGGGCTGACATTATGGCATCAATGCCCCCATCTTGTAACATAAGAGGTGAGGAGGTGGCGCACTCTATATAAGCCACACCCCTCCACATAGCTAGACATCTTCTTCTTCGTCTGCCCCTGCGGGCTCATTTCTTCCCTGGAGCTCTGGCTCTCTCCATACCATGTAACTCATGTCCATGACAGATAAAATAAAGCCTCTCCAGAGCACGAGACATAGGGTTGTTATCTCCACTGTGAGAGGCCTGTACTCGCTAAATCCACCGTGTCACCCATGTGCATCTTGATAGATCATGCTCCCTTATCCTACCCTCTTTCTATTGTCGGAATCGTTACCACGACATTTGGCGCCCACCGTGGGGCATAGAGTCTATCGAGCCAGGATGCATATGGTTATTTCTTCAATCACCGGCGTCGTCCGCTTCATGATCGTCATGCGCGGCCGCCGGCATCATCCACCCCTTCGTCATTATCGACATCCGACTACACCACGTCTGTGACGTTGTTGTTAGGTGCCCACGCGCGGCTACCAGCACGGCGACCTTATCATCGTGATGTGCGGCCGTAGGCACCATCCGCCTCAACTCCGTCTCCAACCACATCGTTGAGCCCTCGCTCACGACTGCCGACACCGTTCGTCTCGTCGTTGGCACCAGCCTCGTGTTCTCCGCCACTCGAGGGCGACCTATGCAGTGGAGGAGCAGGCTCCGTGCAACACGGGCGCAGCGCTTCTTCCTTCGGCACCGATCACCGACCAACGACGAGGTCTCTATGGCCAAGACGTGCAGCAACGACGACCTACGATTCAGCCTCATGTTCTCCGTGGTGGAGGCACGGGGTTGCCGCTCGAAGGTAGGCCGCCACTCGGCGCAGGCGCGCATTGCTCCTTCCTCTGGCGCTGGTCGCTCGCGAGGTCTCTCTGGTCGAGGCACGCAGCGACGGCGACCTTCAAATTAGCCCCGACTTGCAAGGCTGCAACGGATGGCCGTCTAATGTCTCGTAAGTGCATGCCTTAAGTGGACCCATTCTTTGATTAATTAGCTGCATGGAGGAAACATGGAAACGGAAGGATGTGGCCCTCGTAATCCTTCGTAGATGGACTGACCGTTTCCATAAGGTAATGGCCTCATTAATGGCTGACCAAGACGTGGTGGCAACCGCTTCAATGTGTTGGACGTGGACAACTCCTTGGGTGAGCCACACTATCATGCCTAGTTTTAAGGGAGGTCTGCTGCCCCATCACCATTTCGCTGAGGTAATTACCCCATTAAGCATCTCATAAGGTGATCATTACGTGCGCCCAATTAATTGTGCATGCATGCAAGCTTAACCGCCCGTCATCAAGTATCCTATCAAGTGAGCATTTCATGTGGTCAATTAATTATGCCTGCATGCATGCATAATAGCTCATCATCATGGAATGTCATCATGATAATCCTTGTAAAATAGCATCTATTCTGGAACATTTTGATCGAGCAAAAAATATATTTGTAGCTATACTTGCTACTAACTCGCAGGGTCACTCGTTCGTCGTCGTCCCCGAACAATGGTTTATTCGAACGGACTGTCTATTTGAGTCAGACGCGTCATCATCACTCGGTCGCCTTGCATGCCGTCGCTCAGTCGAAAGCATCATCATCACTCGGCCGCTCTGTGTGTCGTTGCTCGGTCGGACGCGCGTCGTTGCTCGGTCGGACGCGCGTCATCATCACTCGGCCACCCTGCACATCGTCGCTGAGTTAGACGTGCGCCGTCATCACTCGGCAGCTCCGCGCATCGCCACTCGTCCGGACGCTCCATCGTCACTCGGCCACTCCGTGCGCCATCACTCTACTGGACGCGTGGTCATCACTCGCCAGCTCCGCGCATCGCCACTCAGTCGGACGCTCCATCCTCACTCGGCCGCTCCGCGCGCCGTCACTCTACTGGACGCGCCGTCATCACTCGACCGCTCTGCATGTCGGCGCTCGGTCGAACACGCCTCATCATCACTCGGCCGCCCTGCATGTTGTCACCCAGTCGGACGCGTCGTCAGCGCTCAGCCGCCTTGCGCGCCGTCCCTGACTCGGATCCGTCTTCAGCACTCGGTAGCTTCGCGCATCGCCAGTCAGCAAGACAAGCCATCCTCACTTGGCTGGAGACTCCTTCGTCACTCGGCAGCTTCGCGTGTCGTCACTTGGCTGGAGGCTCCTTCGTCACCTGGTTGCTCTACGCGTCGTCACTCGGCCGCCCCGCGTGTCGCCACTCAGCTAGACGCGTCTTCATCGCTCGACCGCCCAACACGTCGCCACTCAGCCGGACGTGTCTACTTCGCTCGACCGCCCCGCGCGTCGTCAGGGAGCTAAGTCATTTTTTCACAGACTGCATTCTATTAAATAATCGTTTCTACATTACCGAGTGTCGAGGAAGTCGCACATGACGTTCACTCGGAGGCCACGCCACTGAGTGTACCTCTGCACTCGGTTGTTTGTTTTTATGTGGGAATACTTCACTTCCGCTTCGTTTGGGTCCAGTACTCAAATGAGTTCAGCCGGATCCTTCACTCTTTTAGACTCTTGCTGGTTCCGAACCAGCAATCACGTGGCACACCCAGCGGGTGTCTATAGGTGCAATTTACACAAACTATTTCATAAAAGATCATATTACTATGATAATTTTTTATGCTGGCTTGTGCTATTTTTCATACACAGGTTACTCGACGCATCCGTGCGCCATCCTCGTCGCTACTCAGGCTCAGTCGCCGCAACAATCATTTGTGCGTTTTCACGTGTACGGAAGCCCCTTCGATGACGTAGTGGACACGGCCGCCCAGCATGCCGTCAGTGGGTCGGACGCCTCCTCGACATACATCACTTGGATGCCCCGCGCGTTGCCACTCAGTCGGACTCGTCTACCTCACTCGGATGCCCCACGCATCGCCACTCCGTGTGGCACATCTTCATCACTCGGACGCCCCGCGCGCCACCGCTGGACTTAGCTGCGACTCTGTATCGCCTAAGTTAAAAACTACTCCGAGTATGGACATGCTCCACACTCAGAGGCTTAGATGCGACTCTGTATCGCCTAAGTTAAAACTACTCCGAGTACGGACACGCTCCACACTCGGGGGCTTAGCTGCGACTCTGTATCGCCTAAGTTAAAAAAACAACTCCGAGTGTGGACATGCTCCACACTCGGGGACTTAGCTGCGACTCCGTATCGCCTAAGTTAAAAACTACTCCGAGTATGGACACGCTGCACACTCGGGGGGCTTAGCTGCGACTCCATATCGCCTAAGTTAAAACAACTCTGAGTGCGGACATGTTCCACACTCGGGGACTTAGCTGCGACTCCGTATCGCCTAAGTTAAAAACAACTCCGAGTGCGGACATGCTCCACACTCGGGGGCTTAGCTGCGACTCTGTATCGCCTAAGTTAAAAACAACTCCGAGTGCGGACATGTTCCACACTCGGGGACTTAGCTGCGACTCCGTATCGCCTAAGTTAAAAACAACTCCAAGTGCGGACATGCTCCACACTCGGGGGCTTAGCTGCGACTCCGTATCGCCTAAGTTAAAAGCGACTCCGAGTGCGGACATGTTCCACACTCGGAGACTTAGCTGCGACTCCGGGTCGCCTAAGTTAAAAACAACTCCGAGTGCAGACATGTTCCACACTCGGGGGCTTAGCTGCGACTCCGTATCGCCTAAATTAAAAACAACTCCGAGTGCGGACATGTTCCACAGTCGGGGACTTAGCTGCGACTCTGTATCACCTAAGTTAAAAACAACTCCGAGCGCGGACATGTTCCACACTCGGGGACTTAGCTGCGACTCCGTATCGCCTAAGTTAAAAACTACTCTGAGTGCGGACATGCTCCGCACTCGGAGGCTTAGCTGCGACTCTGTATCGCCTAAGTTAAAACTACTCCAAGTACAGACACGATGCACACTCGGTAACTTAGCTGTGACCCCGTATCGCCTAAGTTAAAAAATACACTCGGAGACTCGACTTTGATCCAGAAATCATATAATGCAGATTCAACAAACATTCAACATGACAAGCACTGGAAGTCTTAAACCCTCTGCCAGACTCATCTAGTCCGACAGAGGCTCGGGGACTACACCCAGTGGGTGCACTGAGCGTGCCCCCACAGGAAGAGAAATACAAAAAAGAAACATTCTGCTTGGTCAGGTCCACCAACAACATGCAAGTTCAACAGATTCAACAGATTCCAACCGACTACGAGCAGTCAGTCAGAGTCTCAAGATCCTGTTGGTCACTCGGATCTACTTCAATTCTTAAAGTTCACTCGGACGTACTACTCAGCGGAATCGATCAGGGCGAATGATGAAGACTTCAATCAACGCATAATTTTGCAAGACTTCAATCAAGTTCGGTCTGCTGCTACAAGATTTACATCGACACCTTTACCACTCGGACCCTGATCCATTCGGGGGCTAATGACGGGGATATAGCCCTAGGGTAGGGTCATAGGTCTGACCAATACGTCCTACCCAAGGGCACCTCATTATTAGTTTATGGACTACAAGGGAAATTCCTACTGGATCGTGACAACATCTAATCCACTCGGTACGGATCCACTCAGACAAGTACATTCCATCCACTCGGATGACAGTCAACCACTCGGCCGTATGACTCACTCGGTCATGCAAATACCAACAGTCGGCAAGACATCTGTAGTGGGCTGACATTATGGCATCAATGCCCCATCTTGTAACATAAGAAGTGAGGAGGTGGCGCACTCTATATAAGCTACCCCCCTCCACATAGCTAGACATCTTCTTCTTCGTCTGCCCCTCCGGGCTCATTTCTTCCCTGGATCTCTGGCTCTCTCCATTCCATGTAACTCATGTCCATGACAAATAAAACAAAGCCTCTCCGGAGCACGAGACGTAGGGTTGTTATCTCCACTGTGAGAGGCCTGAACTCGCTAAAACCACCGTGTCACCCATGTGCATCTTGATAGATCATGCTCTGTTATCCTACCCTCTTTCTATTGTCGAAATCGTTACCACGACAGATCCTATCTCGGACTTCATGGCCTCTAGCCATTTGTTGGAATCCGGGCCCACCATTGCTTCTTCATAATTCGCACGCTCATTGTTGTCCAACAACATAATTGATAAGACGGGATTACCGTACCACTCTGGAGTAGTACGCGGTCTCGTCGACCTGCGAGGTCCGACAGAAACTTGATCCGGAGTTTAATGATCATCATCATTAACTTCCTCCTCAACTGGTGTCGCAATGACACGGGTTTCCCCTTGCCCTGCGCCACCATCCAGAGGGATGAGAGGTTCGACAACCTCATCAAGTTCTATCTTCCTCCCACTCAATTCTCTCGAGAGAAACTCCTTCTTGAGAAAAGCTCCGTTCTTAGCAACAAACACTTTGCCCTCGGATTTGAGATGGAAGGTATACCCAACTGTCTCTTTTGGGTAACCTATGAAGACGCACTTTTCCGCTTTGGATTCCAGCTTTTCAGGAAGAAGCTTTTTGACATAAGCATCACATCCCCAAACTTTAAGAAACGACAACTTTGGTCTTTTGCCATACCACAGCCGATATTGTGTCATCTCAACGGATTTTGCTGGTGCCCTATTTAAAGTGAATGCAGCTGTTTCTAATGCATAACCCCAAAACGATAACGACAAATCGGTAAGAGACATCATAGATCGCACCATCTCTAATAAAGTACGATTACGAAGTTCGGACACACCATTACGCTGTGGTGTTCCAGGCGGTGTCAACTGTGAAACAATTCCACATTGTCTTAAGTGAGCACAAAACTCGAAACTCAGATATTCACCCCCACGGTCAGACCGTAGGAACTTTATCTTCTTGTTACGATGATTTTCGACTTCACTCTGAAATTGTTTGAACTTTTCAAATGTTTCAGACTTGTGCTTCATCAAGTAGACATAACCATATCTACTCAAATCGTCAGTGAAGGTGAGAAAATAACGATATCCGCCGCGTGCCTCCACACTCAACGGACCACACACATCGGTATGTATGATTTCCAACAAGTCACTTGCATGCTCCATTGTTCCGGAGAACGGAGTTTTAGTCATCTTGCCCATGAGGTATGGTTCGCACGTGTCAAGTGATTCAAAGTCAAGTGACTCCAAAAGTCCATCGGTATGGAGTTTCTTCATGCGCTTTACACTAATATGACCTAAGCGGCAGTGCCATAAAAACATGGCGCTATCATTGTTAACTCTAACTCTTTTGGTCTCAGTGTTATGTATATGTGTATTATCACTATCAAGATTCAATATGAACAATCCTCTCACATTGGGTGCATGACCATAAAAGATATTACTCATAGAAATAGAACAACCATTATTCTCTGATTTAAACGAGTAACCGTCTCGCAATAAACAAGATCCAGATATAATGTTCATGCTTAACGCAGGCACTAAATAACATTTATTTAAGTTCATAATTAATCCTGATGGTAACTGAAGTGAAACTGTGCCGACGGCGATTGCATCAACCTTGGAACCATTTCCCACGCGCATCGTCACTTCATCTTTCGCCAGCCTTCGCTTATTCCGCAGTTCGTGTTTCGAGTTGCAAATATGAGCAACAGAACCGGTATCGAATACCCAGGCACTACTACGAGAGCTGGTTAAGTACACATCAATAACATGTATATCGAATATACGTGATTTTTCCTTGGCCACCTTCTTATCAGCCAGATACCTGGGGCAGTTGCGCTTCCAGTGACCCATACCCTTGCAATAATAGCACTTCGTTTCAGGCTTAGGTCCAGCTTTGGGCTTCTTCATCAGATTGGCAACAGGCTTGCCTCTCTTCTTTGAATTACCCTTCTTTCCTTTGTCGTTTCTCTTGAAACTAGTGGTCTTATTCACCATCAACACTTCATGCTCTTTACGGAGTTCTGACTCTGCAACTTTCAGCATCGCGAATAACTCGCCGGGTGACTTGTTTATCCCTTGCATGTTATAGTTCAACACAAAGCCCTTATAGCTTGGTGGCAGTGATTGAAGAATTCTGTCAGTTATAGCCTCTTGCGGGAGTTCAATCCCCAGCTTAGCTAGACGGTTTGAGTACCCAGATATTTTGAGCACATGTTCACTAACAGACGAATTCTCCTCCATCTTGCAAGCATAGAACTTATCAGAGGTATCATACCTCTCGATCCGGGCATTCTTTTGAAAGATAAACTTCAACTCCTGGAACATCTCATATGCTCCATGATGCTCAAAGCGATGTTGAAGTCCCGGCTCTAAGCCATACAAGACTGCACATTGAACTACTGAGTAGTCCTCCTTGCGTGTTAACCAAGCATTCTTAACATCTTGGTCAGCCGTTGCGGGTGGTTCATCTCCTAGCGCAGCATTAAGGACATAATCCTTCTTCCCAGCTTGCAGGAGCAACTTAAGATTACGAGCCCAGTCTACAAAGTTGCTTCCATCATCTTTCAACTTAGCTTTCTCTAGGAACATATTAAAATTCAGGGTGACTGTCGCGTGAGGCATTGATCTACAACACAAATATTTTCAAAGTGGACTTACACTATGTTCAAGATAATTAGAGTTTAACTAATCAAATTACTTGCTAAACTCCCACTCAAAAAGTACATTTCTCTAGTCATTTGAGTGGTTCATGATCCAATTCCACTAGCTCAAGTCCGATCATCACGTGAGTTGAGGATAGTTTCAGTGGTAAGCATCCCTATGCTAATCATATCAACTATATGATTCATAATCGACCTTTCGTTCTCATGTGTTCCGAGGCCATGTCTGCACATGCTAGGCTCGTCAAGCTTCACCCGAGTGTTCCGCGTGTGCAACTGTTTTGCACCCGTTGTATGTGAACGTTGAGTCTATCACACCCGATCATCACGTGGTGTCTCGAAACGATGAACTGTAGCAACGGTGCACAGTCGAGGAGAACACAATTTCGTCTTGAAATTTTAGTGAGAGATCACCTCATAATGCTACCGTCGTTCTGAGCAAAATAAGGTGCATGAAAGGATTAACATCACATGCAATTCATAAGTGACATGATATGGCCATCATCATGTGCTTCTTGATCTCCATCACCAAAGCACCGGCACGATCTTCTGGTCACCGGCGCCACACCATGATCTCCATCAACGTGTTGCCGTCGGGGTTGTCGTGCTACTCATGCTATTACTACTAAAGCTACG
Source organism: Hordeum vulgare subsp. vulgare (assembly GCF_904849725.1). Lineage (NCBI taxonomy): Eukaryota > Viridiplantae > Streptophyta > Magnoliopsida > Poales > Poaceae > Hordeum > Hordeum vulgare. Next base: position 415,148,794 of record NC_058523.1, read on the forward strand.
TCCTAGCAATATAGAAAACGCATCTGCAAGCACAACCATTAGTTTAAAGACAACCCTATGTCTCCTGCCAGTTGCCGTACCATCGACGTGCAAGTCAATATTAACTATTACAACATGATCATCTCATACATCCAATATATCACATCACATCGTCAGCCATATCACATCACAAGCATACCCTGCAAAAACAAGTTAGACGTCCTCTAATTGTTGTTGCATGTTTTACGTGGTTGCCATGGGTATCTAGTAGGATCACATCTTACTTACGCAAACACGACAACGGGGATGTATGAATTGCTATTTAACCTCTCTCCAAGGACCTCCTCGGTCAAATTTGATTGAACTAAAGTTGGAGAAACAGACACTCGCCAGTCATCTTTGAGCAACGGGGTTGCTCGTAGCAATGAAACCAGTCTCTCGTAAGTGTACGAGTAATGTCGGTCCGAGCCGCTTCGATCCAACAATACTCGGAATCAAGAAAAGACTAAGGAGGGCAGCAAATTGCACATCACCGCCCACAAGAACTTTTGTGTTCTACTCGAGATGACATCTACGCATGAACCTAGCTCATGATGCCACTGTTGGGGAACGTGGTACGGGAAACAAAAAAATTCCTACGCACACCCAATACCTATCATGGTGATGTCGATCTACGAGAGGCGATTTCCGATCTACGTACCCTTGTAGATCGCACAGCAGGAAGCGTTAAGAAACGCGGTTGATGTAGTGGAACGTCCTCACGTCCCTTGATCCGCCCCGCGAACCGTCCCACGAACTGTCCCACGATCCGCTTCGATCTAGTGCCGAACAGACGGCACCTCCACGTTCAGCACACGTACAGCTCGACGATGATCTCGGCCTTCTTGATCCAGCAAGAGAGACGGAGACGTAGATGAGTTCTCCGGCAGCGCGACGGCGCTCCGGAGGTTGGTGGTGCTCTATCTCGGTTGGGCTCCGCCCGAGCTCCGCAGAAATGCGATCTAGAGGAAAAACCATGGAGGTATGTGGTCGGGCTGCCGTGGCAAAGTTGTCTCAAATCAGCCCTAATACCTAAGTATATATAGGAGGGAGGGGGAGGGCCTTGCCTTGAGGCTCAAGGGAGCCCCAAGGGGTCGGCCGAACCAAGGGGAGGAGTCCTCCTCCTCCTCCAATCCTAGTCCAACTAGGATTGGAAGGTGGAGTCCTTCCCTTCCTTCCCACTTCCCCTTTTTTTCCTTTGATTTTCTTTATCTCCTGCGCATAGGGCCTCTTGGACTGTGATACGTCTCAAACGTATCTATAATTTTTTATGGTTTCATGCTGTTATCTTGTCAACTTTGGATGTTTTATGTACCTTTTATATCTTCTTTGGGACTAACTTATTAATTCAGTGCCAAGTGCCAGTTCCTATTTTTCTGTGCTTCTGACTCTTTTCAGATCTCATTTTGGAACGGAGTCCAAACGGAATAAAATCCCCGAAATAAATTTTTGCAGAACGGAAGAAGATCAGGGGAGCCAAGGCAGGAGAGCCACAGGAGGCCCACAAGCCCTGTTGCCGCCACCGGGGGGGCGGCTACCAGGCTTGTGGCCTCCCTGGCTCCCCCTGACCTAGCTCCTTCGCCTATATATTCCCTAAAATACAGAAAAAATAGGGGAATCCACGAAAACACTTTCCCGCCGCAGCAAGCTTCCGTTTTCGCGAGATCTCATCTGGAGACCCTTCCCGATGCCCTGCCGGAGGGGACTTTGGAGTTGGAGGGCTTCTACATCAACATCATCGCCCCTCCAATGACTATAAGGGGTTGACAACACCTTCATAGCGTTGGGTGCAAGCTCTTTGTGTTTGAGCAGGTACTTGTGACAATCCTTCACTAGATCGATACCTTGGTTCTCAAAACTAAGGGAAATACTTACCGCGGCTGTGCTACATCACCCTTTCCGCTTCGAGGGAACACCAAGGCAAGGCTCCAAGGCCATGGGGGAATCCTTTGCATATTTTCCAAGGAAGTCCCTAAAGGCGTAGCCGTAGCAGAAGGATTCCTGGTGCCGTTGCTGAGGAGTATCAAGACAAGAATAGTTTCCCGTTAGCACGCTTGTTTCTGGCGCCGTTGGAAGGTCTTTTGTTGCAGTAGTAGAAGTATTTCTGGGGCCGTTGCCGGGGAAGGAGAGATCAAGTCAAGATCTATCCAAGTAGGTGTCACAAACTCATCTCTTGCATTTACCTTTTTTGCCAGTTGCCTCTCGTTTTCCTCTCCCCCACTTCACATTTGCTGTTTTCATTTGCCTTTTTTGTTCGCCCTTTTCTTTCGCTTGCTTTCTGTTTGCTTGTGTTGTCATGTGCCCTCAATATGCTTGCATCTCCGCTTGCTGAAAATCTAGTGATATGGATCCTCATCCACTTGCTAGTCTCTTTAAGAGATCCAATTATGTTGATCCATTTGCTAGTGAGTTGAGTGCACTTGACTTTCTCTATGGAGTTTTCCTTGAGATGCGTGAATCTGAAAATCGTGAGGAAGAAATTTATGAAGTGATTCACGAGGGATCCTTGGATGAAAAGCATGATTGCAATGGTTTCACTACAAATTCTATTAGTGACAATCATGCTAAAAATATGCAAAACCCTAAGCTAGGGGATGCTAGTTTTGCTATTACCACTACTTATTGCAATAATCATGATTGGCGTGATGATATTTCTTATGAACTTGAAAATTTGTTTAAACCTCATGATGAATATGATATTTGCAATAATATTGAAAGTGGGTTTGGAGAAGTCATGACTTTAGTTGATGATAATCCCACTATTTTTGAAGAGCGTCAACTTTGCATGCATGTGGATCATGAAAAGAATATCATATGGGATAGCTATATTGTTGAATTTGAATATGATCCCACATGTAATTGCTTTGAGAGAGGAAAATATTTTGGTAGAAACTTTCATGTTACCAAATTACCTCTCGTTATGTTGAGATTGGTATTGTCTCTTTCTTCTTCCTTGCATATGGTAACTATTGGTTGTCGTGACAATCTGTTTTCCTATAAAAATGCCTATGCATAGGAAGTATGTTAGACTTATATGTGGTTTTCACATGCTTTATGATGCTCTCGTTGTGCTTCAACTCTTGTCTTTTGTGTGAGCATCATTGATGCCTAGCTAAGGGTGTTAAACAATAGCGCTTGTTGGGAGGCAACCCAACGAATCTATCCTTTTTCTTTCTGGTTTGTGTTTTCCACACTTTCATAATTCTGTTATGATTGTGTTTTTTGTGTTTCTTTTTGCGTTTGTGCCAAGCAAAACCGTTATGATTAGTCTTGCGGATGATCGTTTGGTCATGCTGGAAAAGACAGAAACTTTCTGCTCACGAAAAGAATTGTCATTTTTGTTCTTTAAGAGATTTTGAGTTGATTCTTTTTCTTCTGATTGCTATGCAAATTCTTCAGACTTTCGTAATTTTTCAGAATTTTGGAAGTACCATAAGTATACGAAGTATACATATTGCTACAGACTGGTCTGCTGTTAACAGATTCTGTTTTTGTTGTGTTGGTTGCTTATTTTGATAAAACAATGGATAGTATCAGGGCGTATTAGCCATGGAAGATTGAAAATACAGTAACCCAACATCAACATGAGTAGAACTTAAGTTTGCTACATTACCTAAGGAAGTGGTGGTTTGCTTTCTTATACTAATGTTATCACGAGTTTCTGTTTAAGTTTCGTGTTGTGAAGTTTTCAAGTTTTGGGTGAAGTTCTTATGGACAAAAAGATAAAGAGTGGCAAGAGCTCAAGCTTGGGGATGCCCAAGGCACCCCAAGATGATTTAAGGATGCCGTAAAAGCCTAATCTTGGGGATGCCCCGGGAAGGCATCCCCTCTTTCGTCTTCAATCCATCGGTAACGTTACTTGGGGCTATATTTTTATTCACCAGATGTTATGTGTTTTGCTTGGAGCATCTTGTATCGTAGGAATATTTTATTTTTTTTGTGTCACAATCATCCTTGCTGCACACCTAGAGAGAGAGACATGCACTCACCGTGATTTTGTCGAGCTTCACTTATAACCTTTGGTAGACAATTCAGCTCACATCTGCTTCACTTATATCTTTTGAGCTAGTTGATTTTGCTCTATGTGCTTCACTTATATCTTTTAGAGCACGGCGGTGTGTGGCTTGGTAGTTGATCTATGCTTTGAAACTAGTCTCAAAAAGGGGTAGTTATCCAAAGGGATATGAAAACTTCCACCTTCATGTGCATTTAATAGTTAGAGAAGTTTGATTCATTTCAATTAGTTTTGAGTTGTGGTTGTGGTAATATTGAAGTTATGCTAGTAAGTTGTTGTGGATCTAGAAATACTTGTGTTGAAGTTAGTGATTCCCGTAGCATGCACGTATGGTGAACCGCTATGTGATGAAGTCTGAGCATGATTAGTCTATTGATTGTCATCCTTTGTGTAGCGACCCGACTCAACGAGTCAAGCCTCTGGTGTTTCTGTACCATCCCAAGATCATGCTGGTACACACACAGTACATAATGTATATATTCAAGAGTGCAATCACACAACTTTATTAATCGAAATCTCATAAAGAGTACTTTATTACAATAAAGGAGTACAATAAAGTGGCTGAAGGCCAACTCATGAGATTATCTAACGAAGACTAAGCGGAAGCATCAGGTAGGCGAGTCCATCCGACTCCAAGGGCATGTCGCTGAGCGTAGAACCGTAGCCTCACTCCTGGTCGGAAAAGTACTCTGCAACATGATACGTTGCAGCCGTGTAGGTCAGCATATTGAATATGCTGGCAAATCATCGAGAGAGGGAGTAAAATATTAATCACTATCTCTACATGCATATTTGGCCGGTGGAGCTAAGTTTTTGCATAAAGCTAGTTTTATCCTACAACAAAAGGGTTTGAAAGCAAAATATTACTACATAGTTTGTTGTTAACGAGATGGTTCCGCCAACCAATTCTCGTACCCGAATAGTTGTTAACACCCACATCATTATTAAGTTGTGTCGAGAGTTCAGGGGAAATTCAATGCCTTCGGCTCAAGTTGTCCATGACCGTGGACACGGCTAATCGATTAGGTTGAGTACTCTGCAGAGTTTTGCACACGTTCCCCACAAGATTTGATCGCCTCCGGGTTTGTCCTCGCACTTCAGGGTGTTTGAAGACCGGATGATCAAAACATGGTCTTTCAACGGGTCCCTCTGAATCCCTGTCAGTGCCCATCCATTCCTACCGTTCGTCTACATCTGCTAGCACCGCCTGTCCAGAGTCGCCGCGTTGTCCAACCAAGCCAGAGACCATAATGACTTGTGGTTGTGCAGGTAAGCCTTGAGTCTTGAAGTCTCCGTCCGTCCCTTTGAGCCTGGGTGAAGCTTTCCGCAGGATGACATGGCCTCTCCAGCATCCCGGGCATCCACTAGGTTTTCCAGGGAGCCGATCAACCGTCCTTCACCCAGTGTTGCATTACGTCCGAGGTCTTGAAAATCTTGTCTTAGTCCGGTCTTGGTTATTATATCAATCTCGCATCACTCGTGGCATACACTCAACCGATAACCCGTCTACTTAAGCATAGCGTATATATAACTTTGTCTTCCCGGGGCCAAGTATCGGGGTGTTGGTGTTCCTACCACATGATACTACACCTGTGACTAAAGTTTCCAAGTACCTAGGCAGCATGCAAATAGGGCAAAGAAGGTGATCTACTATGCATTGAAAACATAGGTAAAATAACATGATCAAAGATGACTTGCCTTGATGATAGTTGTCCTGCTCGAGCGTCTCTAAGTAACACGCTTCGCACTCCGGATGATCTACCGATACAAACACAAAGCACACCATAAGCAATTCAATCATGCCACGAGTAAAAATAACATCACATGCAATGATTTGCAAACGACTACGCAAAAGAATTTATCGCGCGTCGGTAGGACAGAAACTTGTTTCTGTTGAAAACACTAGTAAAAATACTTGGAAAATTCTGAAACTTCTACTACAGTAAGGTTTTATCACTAGAAAACAGTACCAAAAAGAATCAACTCAATATCATTTTTCAAACTCCTGGAATAGGCAAAACAGTGTTTAAACTAAATCTGCTCTAACTTATATTTACAACTTCCCAACACAGAAAAATTATATATTTTTAAAAACTACAGGAAATTTGTAAGCTACTGGGAGAAGAATCAATGTCATTGGACGTAGGGATAAAAAGTTGTGATCAAAACAAGATTGAAAGTTTCTGTTTTCGAAATCTGGACAGAAATTACGAAACTGCTAGTGCTAATGAGAGGCACACGTGGCAAGCTTCTAATGGCTGAGATGGAGTGCATGAAATAGAGAGAGAGAGGTTGCTACCTGCTGCTGGAGGTGTTGCACCGGCAAGAAAGGATATGGCCGGCGAGGAAGGAGGGAGTAGCTCCAGGCGGTGGGGCGTCGGGCGGCGGCGGTGAGGTTCCTCCTCCGCGGGGAAGAGGCGGCGGTGGAGAGAGAGTTCGGGGAGGGCTCCTCCTCCGCGGCGAGGCCGAGGTGCAGCAGCTTTCGGGCTGCTGCCGCTGCTCGCGGCTGCGGCTAGGGCGGCGGTGGGGTGAGGCGCCGGCGGCGGCTTGTGGAGGCGGCGGTGGAGAGACGGCGGCTAGGGTTGGGGAGAGGTGACGGTGGGGGGGGTATATAGGCTTAGGGGAGGGGAGTAGAAGGAAGGAGAGGGAGAACTTTGGGAAGGAAATCATGGGAGAGAAAATAGGAAAGAGAGGGAGAGGTGAACGTGGGGAGTAAAAGGAAAAGGAGGGAGAGAAAGAAGGAAGGAGAGAAATAAGGAAAGGGGAGGGAGTACTCACGTGGGGGAAGAGAAGAGAGAGAGAACTTAGGAAAGAGAGGGAAACGTGGGGAGGGAGAGGGAGGTTGGGACGTGGGGGAGGGGGCTGCATGCATGCATGCATGGGGGCTGGGCTGAGCCCTTGTGGCTCGGCCTGGCAGTTCTATATATTTTTTTTAAAACAAACTAACAGCAGCAAAAAAGAAAATAAAGAAAACCAAAACAGTAAAAATATATATATATATATTCCTAGCTAACAAAAAGTAGGAACTAATATACATATATGCACTAGAACTTAGGAGAAAACAAAATAACATATACAACTAATATATATATAATATATATATATAGGAATCCTAGTTCCACCTAATGCAACTTTTAAAAAAAAAGTTTTATGCAATAGGTCACACAACTCAATCGAAAAACTCAACAAAAAAAATACTTCGGAGTTTAGAAAATTTGCAAAACCAAAATGGTGACTTTAACTCACAGGGGAGAAGTCATATTATCTCCACTCCGATAAATTGCCCGCAGTCACATAACGATAAAAAAATTTTCAGAGGAACGCAATGATGCATAAAATATGGGATGCAAATGAATGATCTATTAACATCCGAATTTACGAAAATTGGGATGTTACACTTTGTGTGGCGGTCGGGATCGCGCGATGGTTTATACCTACCAACCCTTCCCCTAGGAGTATGCGTTGAATGCTTTGTTTCGATTACTACTAAAACTTTTGAACAAGTATATGAGTTCTTCATGATTAATGTTGAGTCCATGGTTTAGATGCACTTTCACCTTCCACCATCACTATCTTCTTTGTGTCGTGCAACTTTCGCAGGTGCACAAAACCCACCATTAGCATCCCTCAAAACAGCCACCATACCTACCTACTATGGCTTTTTCAAAGTCATTCCGAGATATATTGCCATGCAACTACCACCATGACATGTGCCACCACTTCTACATTGCCATTGCATGATCGTAAGATAGCTAGCATGATGTTTCCATTAATGTCTATGCCATGCTAGATCATTGTCACGGTACGCTACCGAAGGCATTCCATATAGAGTCATCATTGTTCTAAGTTATGAGTTGTAAGTGTGATGATCATCATTGATGGAGCATTGTCCCATGTGAGGAAATAAAAGAGGCCAGCGAAGCCCATATACAAAAAGAGGCCAAAGATGCCAACCAAAATAAATAAATAAATAAATAATAAGAGCCAAAAGAGCCCACCAAAAAAATGAGAGAAAAAGAGAGAAGGGACAATGCTACTATCCTTCCACACTTGTGCTTATTAAGCACCATGATCTTCATGATTGAGAGTCTCTCGTTTTGTCACCACCATATATCTAGTGGGAAATTTTCATTATATAACTTGGCTTGTATATCCCAATGATAGGCTTCCTCAAATTTGCCTTAGGTCTTCGTGAGGAAGCAAGTTGGATGCACACCCACTAGTTTTCTTTAAGAGCTTTCACATACTCTTAGCTCTAGTGCATCATTTGTATGGCAATCCCTACTCATTCACATTGATATCTATTGATGAGCATCTCCACAGCTCATTGATATGCCTAGTTAATGTGACCATCTTCTCCTTGTTTGTCTTGCAACCTCCACCGCACTCCACATCATTTATAGTGCTAAAACCATGGCTCACGCTCATGTATTGCGTGAGAGTTGAAAAGGTTTGAGGAAGTAAAGGTGTGAAAACAATTACTTGGCCAATACCGAGGTTGTGCATGATTTAAATTTGTTGTGCAAGGATGATAGAGCATAGCCAGACTATATGCTTTTGTAGGGATAACTTTCTTTTGGCCTTGTTATTTTGAAAGTTCATGATTACCTTGCTAGTTTGCTTGAAGTATTATTGTTTCCACGTCAATAGCAAACTATCGTTTTGAATCTAATGGATCTGAACATTCACGTCACATAAGAGGAGTTACAAAGGACATCTATGCTACATAGCATGAAAGCATCAAAAATTCATTCTTTATCACTTCCCTACTCGAGGACGAGCAGGAGTTAAGCTTGGGGATGCTTGATACGTCTCAAACGTATCTATAATTTTTGATGGTTTCATGTTGTTATCTTGTCAACTTTGGATGTTTTATGTACCTTTTATATCTTTTTGGGACTAACTTATTAATTCAGTGCCAAGTGCCAGTTCCTGTTTTTCTGTGTTTTTGACTCTTCTCATATCTAATTTTGGAACGGAGTCCAAACGGAAGAAAATCCCCGAAATAAATTTTTCCAGAACAGAAGAAGATCACGGGACTTGAGGGCCAATGCAGGAGAGCCACAGGGGGCCCACAAGCCCTATAGCCGCCACCAGGGCGCGGCGGCTACCAGGCTTGTGGCCTCCGTGGCGCCCCCCTGGCCTAGCTCCTTCGCCTATATATTCCCTAAAATACAGAAAAAATAGGGGAATCCATGAAAACACTTTTCCGCTGCCGCAAGCTTCTGTTTCCGCGACATCTCATCTGGAGACCCTTCCCGGTGCCCTGCCGGAGGGGACTTTGGAGTTGGAGGGCTTCTACATCAATATCATCGCCCCTCCAATGACTCGTGAGTAGTTCACTTCAGACCTACGGGTCCGTAGTTAGTAGCTAGATGGTTTCTTCTCTCTCTTTGATCTTCAATACAAAGTTCTCCATGATCTTCATGGAGATCTATCCGATGTAATCCTCTTTGGCGGTGTGTTTGTCGAGATCCGATGAATTGTGGATTTGTGATCAGATTATCTATGATTTATATTTGAGTCTTTGCTGATTTCTTATATGCATGATTTGATATCCTTGTAAGTCTCTTCGAGTCTTGGGTTTTTTTGGCCAACTAGATCTATGATTCTTGCAATGGGAGAAGTGCTTGGTTTTGAGTTCATACCGTGTGGTGACCTTTCCCAGTGACAGAAGGGGCAGCAAGGCACGCATCGTGTTGTTTCCATCAAGGGTAACAAGATGGGCTTTTATCATAGATATGAGATTGTCCATCTACATCATGTCATCTTGCTTAAGGCGTTACTCTGTTCTCATGAACTTAATACACTAGATGCATGTTGGATAGGGGTCGACGTGTGGAGTAACAGTAGTAGATGCAGAAAGTATCGGTCTACTTGTTTTGGACGTGATGCCTATAGATATAATCATTGACTTAGATAACGTCATGACTTTGCGCGGTTCTATAAATTGCTCGATAGTAATTCGTTCACCCACCGTCTACTTGCTTTCATGAGAGAAGCCACTAGTGAACACAACGGCCCCGGGGTCTATTCACACCTATCGTTTCCACTTTCGCTTTTACTTTGCTTTGTTTCTTTTTGCTTTCAGTTCTCACTTGGCAAACAATCTATAAGGGATTGACAACCCCTTCATAGCGTTGGGTGCAAGCTCTTTGTGTTTGTGCACGTACTTGTGACAATCCTTCACTGGATCGATACCTTGGTTCTCAAAACTGAGGGAAATACTTACCGCCGCTGTGCTACCTCACCCTTTCCGCTTCGAGGTAACACCAAAGCAAGGCTCCAAGGCCACGGGGGAATCCTTTGCATATTTGCCAAGGAAATCCCTAAAGGCGTAGCCGTAGCAGAAGGATTCCTGGTGTCGTTGCTCAGGAGTATCAAGACAATAATAGTCTCCCGTCAGCACGCTTGTTTCTGACGCCGTTGGAAGGTCTTTTGTTGCAGTAGCAGGCAGTGCCACCAGCCCACTAAGGGCTGGTACGGCACCCTAAGTCATATGGGCTTCCCCTGGGAGGGCTGCCCCCCCCCCCCCTGGTGAACATCCGGAACCCATTCGTCACACCCAGTACATTCCCGGTAATGCCCGAAAACTTTCCGGTAATCAAATGAGGTCATCCTATATATCAATCTTCGTTTCCGGACCATTCCGGGAACCCTCGTGACGTCTATGATCACATCCGGGACTCTGAACAACATTAGGTAACCAACCATATAACTCAAATACGCATAAAACATCGCCGAACCTTAAGGGTGCAGACCCTGCGGGTTCGAGAACTATGTAGACATGACCCGAGGGACTCCTCGGTCAATATCCAATAGCGGGACCGGGATGCCCATATTGGATCCTACATATTCTACGAAGATCTTATCGATTGAACCTCAGTGCCAAGGATTCATATAATCCCGTATGTCATTCCCTTTGTCCTTCGGTATGTTACTTGCCCGAGATTCGATCGTCAGTATCCGCATACCTATTTCAATCTCATTTACCGGCAAGTCTCTTTACTTGTCCCGTAACACAAGATCCCGTGACTTACACTAAGTCACATTGCTTGCAAGGCTTGTGTGTGATGTTGTATTACCGAGTGGGCCCCGAGATACGTCTCCTTCATACGGAGTGACAAATCCGAGTCTTGGTCCATACTAACTCAACGGACACCTTCGGAGATACCTGCAGAGCATCTTTATAGTCACCCAGTTACGTTGTGATGTTTGATACACACAAGGAATTCCTCTGGTGCCAGTGAGTTATATGATCTCATGGTCATAGGAATAAATACTTGACACGCAGAAAAAAAGTAGCAACAAAATGACACGATCAACATGCTACGTTCATTAGTTTGGGTCTAGTCCATCACATGATTCACTCAATGATGTGATCCAGTTATCAAGCAACAACACCTTGTACATAGTTAGAAGACCTTGACTATCCTTGATCAATTGGCTAGCCAACTAGAGGATTGCTAGGGACAGTGTTTTGTCTATGTATCCACACATGTATCTAAGTCTTCATTTAATACAATTGTAGCATGGATAATAAACGATTATCTTGATACAGGAATTATAATAATAACTTATTTATCATTGCCTCTAGGGCATAATTCCAACAGAAAATACTTGACAATAAAACCATCCTTACACTTATCCCAAGTTCTGATGCTATTATGAGGCAAGGATGAAACCCAAGTTTTAGCTTTATCTCTTAGTGAGAAATGAAATAAGTCCAACTTAACAACATCATTATCCACATCCTTTTACTTTTACATATCGCAAAATTCAACGAAGGTATTAATATGTGAAGCGGCATCTAGCAAATTGTTCTTTCATAACAAGATCCAGCAAAGCAACATTAATATTAAGATTCCGCACTAGTGACGGGTGGTATTGGAGTACTAATAAAATCATTGTTATTAGTATTTGAAAAGTCACACGGTTTGGTATTTTTTTGAGACATAGCGACAAAGCAAGCAAACTAACAAGCAAATAGAATTTTTTTTGTGTTTTTGATCTTTTAACAAGCAAATAAAAGGAAAATGTTAAAAGGTAGATAGAAAGTAGAACAAGTGAATAAAAATTCGTGTGAAGGAACCTGATGAGAATTTGATGATGTCTCCCCACAACGGTGCTAGAAATTCTTTGTGCTACTTGTGAGTTGCGTTGGGTTTTTCCCTGAAGATGAAGGGTGAATCAATATAGTAGCAGTAAGTATTTCCCTTAGTGGGAACCAAGATTACCAAATAGTAGGAGAACCAAGGAAAAATATCATCGTCGGCACCTAGACACACAAAACCAAACGCTTGCATCCAACACAGGCAAGAGGGTTGTCAATTCCCTTGAACTTGTTACTTGCAAGGATTGATTCAAATAGAGATAGATATATAAATAGAAATAAAAAAATTGCATCAAGGTTTTTGGGTTTTAGCAATATTATTAAATAGACCCCATGGGCGAAGTTTTAACTAAAGGTTTCTCTCTCGAACACATAGCATACAGTGGGTAGAAAAATTACGATTGGGAAATTGACAGAAAAGCACATAGTTATGATGTTATTCATGAAAATGATCATATATATATGCATCACATCCATAAACAAGTAGACCTAAATGATTTTGTATCTACTACTATTACTCCACTGATGTCTACTATGCAACTGTATTCTTGTAGACTCTATTGGGCCTCTAACCGCAGAGTTTTGTAGGACAGCGGCAAATTTCCCTCAAGTGGATGACCTAAGGTTGATAAACCCGTGCGAGGTGTAGGATGAATATGCTCTCTCTAAAACAACCCTGCAATCAAATACAAGAAATTCCTTATGTCCCGAACACACCCAATACAATGGCAAATTTTATAGATGCACTAGTTCGCCGAAGAGATGGTGATATAAGTGTAGTATGGATAATAGAAATAGATTTTTACAATCCAAATAAATAAAAACAGCAATGTAACAATTAGTAAACTTCAATCAAAACGGTATATAAATGCTTGGAAATAAGTCATAGGTTTCATACTTTCACTAGTGCAATCTCTCAACAATGCGAATATAATAGAATCATATGATCATCCCTCAACGTGCGACAAACAATCACTCCAAAGTTCATATGTAGCGGGGAACATAAGATGAAACTATTGTAGGCAGCGAACCACCTCAAAGTTACCCTATCTGATCAATCCATTGAGGTATTCCTATAAGTGTCACAAACAGCCCTAGAGTTCGTACTAGAATAACAGCTATGATACATATGAGTCAACCCTAATGTCACCTAGATACTCCAATGTCACCTCAAGTATTCGTATGTTAGTTATTCAACATACATCAAACAATTTCAGATTCATCATGTTCAATCCAAGACAAATAACTTTAAGGAGTACCCAAATATTTCTATCGAATAAAGTAGGTCAAGAACATGTATCAACCCTTATGCATAGATTACTCCAATGTCACCTCGGGAATCTGCGAGTTCAGTACCAAAATATATATCACGTGAATAAATAGAACACCCCATTATCACCATGGGTATCCATATGCAAGACATGCATCAAGTGATCTCAAATACAATATTCAATCTGACATAACAAAATCGCAAAGGAAAAGATTCAATGCATCATATCAAGATAGAAGGGACGAAGACCATATGTCCCAACTATATTAACAAAGCTCGTGATACATCAAGATCGTGATATCTCAAGAACACAAGGGAGAGAGAGAGAGAGAGAGAGAGAGAGAGAGAGAGAGGGAGAGAGATCAAAAACATAGCTACTGGTACATACCCTTATCCCCGAGGATTAACTACTCCCTCTTCATCATGGAGACCACCGAGATGATGAAGATAGCCTTTGGTGCTGAATTCCCCCTTCGGAAGGGTACCGAAAAGGGATTTGGATGATATTTCTTCTACCCAAAGAGTTACGGCGGCGGGGCGGACGTTCTAGGTTTATTTCTAAGGGTTTCTGTATATATAAGATTTTTCAGCGTTGGAATCACGCCAAACGGAGCCATGGGGTGGTCCCAAGCCATTAGGGTGCGCCCTGTTGGCTTCGCACCAACAGGTGGCTCCCCTCCGGTGGTTCTTCACTCCAGTATTTCTTATTTTCTCTAGAAAAAATCTCAAAAAGTTTCGGGCGATTCCGAGAACATCTATTTTCTGCATAAAAACAACACATGGTAATTCTGCTGAAAATAGCGTTAGTCTAGGTTAGTTCTAATTAAATCATATAAAGTGCATCAAAACCAGATCAACCTATTGTAAACATAGGAAAATATGGCATGAATACTTCATAAATTATCGATACATTAGAGGTATATCATCCACTTAGAGAGTGTGTCTATGCTTGCCTCCCTAGGTATTAAGTTCATGACAAACAGAGTAATTCTTGGATCAAGGTGACATGATGTTGACAAAGTAAACTCAAGCAATATGAATTGACACCATCATTTTATCCTTAATGTCAACAATACAAAGACGTGTCTTTTCCCTTTCTGTCACTCGGATATAGAGCACCACAAGATTCAACCCATTACAACGCATCACTCCAACTGAAGATAAATTAATCTAGTTAGCCAAACCAAACAGATAGATTAGAGAGAAATACGAAGTTATAACAATCATGCATAATAAAGTTTATAATCGACTCAATTACTTTCAATGAATAATCTGATCATAAATCCACAATTCATAGTATCCCAACAAACGCACTGCAAAATAAGATTACATTGGATAGATCACCGCGAGAATCGTGGAGAACATGGTATTGATGATCAAAGAGAGAGAATAATCCGTCGAACTACTAGGTATGTTCCCATAGGTCTATGGTGGACTACTCAGACATCATCATGGAGGCGACAAGGTTGTTGTAGACGATCTCCATGATCGATTCCCCCTCTGCCACGGTCCCGGAAAAGGTCTCCAAATGGAATCTGAATAGCGAAAAAAGTGTTTTGGGTGGCTCTCTGGTGTTTGTGGAATATCTGGTGATTTGTAGAAGTGGAATTAAGTCATAATGGTTTATGAGGGGCCCACGATCTTGGGGGCGCGACCTACAGGCTCGTCACTCCCTCGTAGGTCTTTTGTTCTCCTCCTGAAGCAACTAGTGTCTCTTTTGGTCCAGAAAAAAATCATTGTAATGTTTCATTGTGTTTGGACTTTGTTTGGTATTGGTTTTTTGAAAAGGTCAAAAACAAGCAAAAAATAGGAACTAGCATTCGACACTAGGTTAATAGGTTAGCCCCAAAAAATTATATAAAATAGCATATAAAATATCCAAATTGACAATATAATAGCATGAAACAATTAAAAGTTATTGATACATTGGAGACGTATGATTGGGCTATGCATTTGACACGTTGAGGTGGCTCGATATGGCGAGATGGCAAGGGGGTGCTCCGGGGTGTGCCACAACATCATTTTTGCATGCACCGGAGGTGGTCACCACTCGTATTGCCAGTGGTAGTGGCTTCCGTCCAGCAAAACTATGTCTAGGGGTGTGTTGATGGTCAAATAGTGTGTGTGTGTGTGTGCACGCGCGCGCACGTGTACGTGTGTGTATGTGTGTGTGTGCGTGCGTGTGCATGTGTGTGTGTGTGTGTGTGTGTGTGTCAGGGCTAACCAGCTTTGGATTCCCTCTAGCTTGTACCGGTTCTTCGACAAACCATTATGTGCCAGCCTATTAGTCCATGTTTGGCATTATTCTCATCGAGTGTTGAACATCTTCAAAAAAAATCAGCTTCTTCTCATCCTTCTAGCTTGCACTTCCTTCATAACTTAGAAATTAGGGCAGAAACATCAAGTTTTCCCTATCATTTTATGTGGCTACGAATGACCAAACTTGTGGTGTATTTTGGTCATTTTTGATTTCTAGATGTTGCCCAAATTGTCTCACAATTTTTATAGCTACCAAAATGGCATTTCCTTCAATAACAACAATCTAGGGCATATTGGCTTCATTAGTTAAAGCAAGACCTTTCCTTGCCCTAATTAGGCCAATATTTTAACGAGAGCTTACTATGGGCATACTCACCATCTCCACTTGATTTCATCAATTGTTGATGTGCCTAAGTATTCTTTGGATTCGTTTTCCCAATCTGACAAAAACTTGAATTGTTTCTAGAAGAGAAATATTGCATGGAACTTTACAATATTATGTCACTCCTTTGATCCCTAGGGTTATGAGAGTCTCTTTAGTATTGGGGTAATCTAGCTCAACAAAGAAAGTAAAGTTCCTTTGTGGCCGCCTGAGCTAGCACTTCAAATCCTAACTTACTAGGATTAATCTGGTTTGGTCTTGGTTGTGTTCTGATCCACATATAACTAGGGTGTGGTGAACTTTTACTACAAAATTCAGAAGAAAAAGTTTGGAAGATAGTTCATAGTTATTAACAACACAAAAATCAAAAAACTCTAATTTCTGGGGTGTTACAAATCTACCCCTTAAGAAAATCTCATCCTCCACATTTCTAAGGAGAACACGAGAATTATGCCTACCTCTTCGAGGAGATATTACTAAGATGAAAATTCAACTCATATGATTAGGAATAACCGAGGTGAGGGTACTGCTGATTGGTGTACATTCGGTAGGGTACCGGTGTTATGGTGCTAGGGCCATCCAAGGACTGGCCATTGAGACCCAAGACAGATTGGAAAAGAAAGAATTTTAATTTCCAAAAATGCTAGTTGGACCCCAATGAACATTGTTCTGTCATACTGACAGGTGGACCAGGGGCTCCATGCTGGACATGGAGCTCATGGTGGCGGTTTTCTCCCGAGCCACCCACGACGGCGACATGAGATGATCTTTGGTCATGGATAGAGAGAGGGAGAAACGATACTCTAAAATGCTTTCTTTTAAAGCATTTTGGGATGTTTGTTTTGTTTTTCCTACCCAAAGTATCGCGAATGTGATCTCTTCACGAAATTTATACGCACGTAAAACACTCAAGAATATTTGTCTAAAAAGATCAGAATTTTTTCGGATGCCTTTTGGAATTTACCGTTCATCGAGGTGCATTAGCACTTGGGAGTAGAATGGCACTTTGAGAGCTCTTGTTCCAAATTTCACATTACTAGCTAATGTCAACATCTCGTGTTTCTAGGGAGACTAGCATAGGATCTAGCTTTAGGTGAGACTAATGAGATCAATTTTTTGTAGACACACAACATGTTCAAAAATTCTACAAATATTTACGTATACATATTTTTGTGAAGAAAAACGGAGACTAGTATACATATTTTTTGAAGACACACAACATGTTCAAAATCCATATTTGTTGTACAATCTCAAAAAGTTTCAGCTCATAATTCGAACTACTTGTAAAGAACCAAAAAAGACAAACTTATATGTAAATAGTGGCAAGTACTATTCACCAAAAGTTGATACTATTCATAGTAGAAATTGTATTTTTTTACCTCTAATTGTACACCAAAATTTGCGCTGTTTTTTGTGAAGTTGTAGACATACCATGGAGGTATGTTGTGAAAAAAAATTCAGACATTTCGGATTGTCTATATACTAAATTTTAGGGTTAATCCGGCGATCTCACCTCAAGACAGATCCTATACTAGTCTCTGTTTTTCTTCACAAAAATCAACATACTAGTCTCTGTTTTCTATAACTACTGGTAAAGTGGCAACGGTTTTAGACATTTAATATTCTTTGGCCCTACGTAATTCTGGATTACAATCCTCAACATGCATGTTATTAAATGTACTTTGAAATTCATTTTTGTTATAAAGTAGAGTATTTTCTCTTCTATAAGGTTTTCTCACTTAATACAAATGCGAGCGGTTATTGATATGCGCATACACTCATTTTCATAAACGCACACACGCACATTTTATTTCGATAAGCATTTTTGAAAGACTGAACAGGCATATCATTTTGAGATTTATGAAATCATCGTAAGCAGCATCGTTGATGGAAACATCCCTTTTCACTAAACGTGCATCACCGAAAATCCTAAAAAAATCAAAAATAATAAAGACACCCTTGTCTGATGGGTTGGAGATACCATTATAATATTACTATACGTCTAACCATCCAACCATAAGTTGGTCCATTTCTATAAGTTTTGTTGGTGTTGTGTGCACAAATTACAAAACGGTAATGCTATTTAGCAGGAGAATTGCAACAGATCTGAACGATGTGGATGTCGTACATTCACGATCAGACGGCGCTGGCGATCTCACGATAACTTTCTTTGATTGATTTTTTTTTCACAGAAATAGTCGTGCTGAGATTCAAACTTTGTACCTAGACTTTCGTAATATCGTTTGCCTCCCTCCATGACCATTTGGGACAGCCTCAGGTTGTGTTGTGATATAGACTAGGTTGTTTATATAGAGAATTACTGCGAGTAGGCCACCCTACTGCAGCCGTCAATGCTAGGAGCTGGTTACACTCAAATTTTCTTTCAAGAAAATAAAGGTAAGCGGTAGGATGATGCTATTGTTCCCATGTTATGTTTCAAACTATGGTCTCACGCTCGACACGTTCTAATTGTCGTAAAACAAATGCAAAATAAGTTTATTTTTACCTTTCATATCATTTGTATTAGTGTATCTTTTTTTACGAGGATTGATTCCTAGTGTTTTTATCATCAACGTCTCAATTTACCTTCTATGGATTTTTCATCCTTTTTTTCTATCTTGTATTTTTTTTATGAATAGCATGGCAACTCACACATCGCATATCTGATAGCTTATGCACCCAGGTTCTAGTAACTTTAGCAAATTGGAGGAGGGGAGGGGCTTGATGAAATATACCCCGGTAATTTTTTGTATGAATAGCATCATAACTCACACACTGCAGACCTAATAATTTATGTAACCCAAGCCTGGTAGCTTTGGCGACGAGGGGAAGAGTTGTGAACTTTTATGTGAATAGCATGGTAACTCACACATCGCATACCTGGTAACTTATGCACCCCGGTCCTGGTAAATTTGGCGACGAGCGTACGGGGGATGGGGGGTAGGAATTTGATGAAATATCCCCTCGATAACTTTTGTGTCAATAGCATGGTAACTCACACATCATAGACCTGATAACTTATGCACCCCGGTCCTTGTAACCTTGGCGACGCAGAGTGCGGGGGTAGTTGATGACATATCCCCTCAGTAACTTTTGTTGTGAATAGCATGGTAACTCACACATCGTAGTGTTGGAAATATGCCCTAGAGGCAATAATAAATTAGTTATTATTATATTTATTTGTTCATGATAATCGTTTATTATCCATGATATAATCTATTGATTGGAAACTCAAATACATGTGTGGATACAAAGACAAAACACTGTGCCTAGTAAGCCTCTAGTTGACTAGCTCGTTGATCAAAGATGGTCAAGGTTTCCTGACCATAGACAACTGTTGTCGCTTGATAACAGGATCACATCATTAAGAGAATCATGTGATGGACTAGACCCAAACTATGAAAGTAGCATGTGATCGTGTCATTTTGTTGCTATTGTTTTCTGCGTGTCAAGTATTCATTCCTATGACCATGAGATCATGTAACTCACTAACACCGGAGGAATACCTTATGTGTATCAAATGTCACAACGTTACTGGGTGACTATAAAGGTGCTCTATAGGTATCTCCGAAGGTGTCCGTTGAGTTAGCATGGATCAAGACTGGGATTTGTCACTCCGTGTGACGGAGAGGTATCTTGGGGCCCACTCGATAATACAACATCACATATAAGCCTCGGAAGCAATGTGACTCAAGTGTGAGTCAGGGGATCTTTTATTACGGAACGAGTAAAGAGACTTGCCAGTAACGAGATTGAAATAGGTATAGGGATACCGGTGATCAAATCTCGGGCAAGTAACATACCGAAGGACAGAGAGAATGTTATACGGGATTATATGAATCCTTGGCACAGAGGTGCAACCGATAAGATCTTCTTAGAATATGTAGGATCCAATATGGACATCTAGGTCCCGCTATTGGATATTGACCGAGAAGTGTCTCGGGTCATGTCTACATAGTTCTCGAACCCACAGGGTCTGCACACTTAAGGTTCGATGATGTTTTAGTATAGTTGAGTTACATGTGTTGGTGACCGAAGGTTGTTCGGAGTCTCGGATGAGATCATGGACGTCACGAGGGTTTCCATAATGGTTCGGAAACGAAGATTGATATATAGGAAGTTGGTGTTTGGATTCCGGAAAGTTTTCGGGCATTGCCGACAGTGTACCAGGAGTGACGAATGGGTTCCGGGGGGCCCACTGGGTGGGCCCACCATGCCCCAAGGGGTCCACGTGGGTTTATTGGATGCACAATAAGGTATAATGGGCTGACATAGTCATCCAAGGAAAGCCCATGAGGAAAAAGTGGAAAATCCAAAAGAGGTGGAAAAATAAGGAAGGAGTCCTAATCCAAGTGGGATTGGAGAAAGAATCCTCCCTTCCCCAAGTCGGCCAAACCAAGGAGACCTTCTTGGCTGGCGCCTGATGTCTACTATGCAACCTTCTTCTTGTAGACGTTGTTGGGCCTCCAAGTGCAGAGGTTTGTAGGACAGTAGCAATTTTCCCTCAAGTGGGTGACCTAAGGTTTATCAATCCGCGGGAGGCGTAGGATGAAGATGGTCTCTCTCAAGCAACCCTGCAACCAAATAACAAAGAGTATCTTGTGTCCCCAACACACCCAATACAATGGTAAGTTGTATAGGTGCACTAGTTCGGCGAAGAGATGGTGATACAAGTGCAATATGGATGGTAGATATAGGTTTTTGTAATCTGAAATTACAAAAACAGCAAGGTAACAAATGGTAAAAGTGAGCACGAACGGTATTGCAATGCGTGGAAACAAGGCCTAGGGCTCATACTTTCACTAGTGAAGTTCTCTCAACAATGATAACATAATTGGATCATATAACTAGCCCTCAACATGCAACAAAGAGTCACTCCAAAGTCAGTAATAGCGGAGAACAAACGAAGAGATTATTGTCGGGTACGAAACCACCACAAAGTTATTATTTCTGATCGATCTATCATAGAGTTCGTACTAGAATAACACCTTAAGATACATATCAACCAAGGCCCTAATGTCACCTAGATACTCCATTGTCACCTCAAGTATCCGTGGGCATGATTATACGATATGCATCACACAATCTCAGAATCATCTATTCAACCAACACATAGAACTTCAAAGAGTGCCCCAAAGTTTCTACCGGAGAGTCAAAACGTGTGCCAACCCCTATGCATAGGTTCCCAATGTCACGAACCCGCAAGTGGATCACCAAAACATACATCGAGTACTCACATGAATCCACGTGTGCCAACCCATATGCATAGGTTCCCAATTGTCACAAACCCGCAAGTTGATCACAGCAGATAGACACGTGCAAGACATACATCAAGTGTTCTCAAAGACTCAATCCGATAAGATAACTTCAAAGGGGAAACTCAGTTCATTACAAGAAGGGAGAGTGGGGAGAACATCATAAGATCCAACTATAGTAGCAAAGCCCATGGTACATCGAGATCAAGACATCTCAAGAACACGAGAGAGAGAGAGAGAGAGATCAAACACATAGCTACTCGTACATACCCTCAACCCCGAGGGTGAACTACTCCCTCCTTGTCATGGAGATCGCCGGGATGATGAAGATGGCCACCGGAGATGGATTCCCCCTCCCGCAGGGTGCCGGAACGGGCTCCAGATTGGTTTTTGGTGGCTACACAGGCTTGCGGTGGCAGAACTCCCGATCTAGGTTTCTTTCTAGAGGTTTCCGTATTTATAAGACTAGATGGCGTCGAGAACAAGTCAGGGGGACCCACGAGGAAGTCACAAGCCCTTGTGGTGCGACCAAGGGGGGTGGGGTCGCCCCCCAGGCTTGTGGCTTCGTCGGGACTCTTCTCCGGTATCTTTTTCTTCCGGTATTTTTGATATTTTCCATAAAAAATCATTGCGAAAGATTTATTCCGTTTGGACTCCGCTTGAAAAAGGGTCAAAACACGGAAAAACAGAAACTGGCACTTGGCACTGAGTTAATAGGTTAGTCCCAAAAAAGATACAAAATAGCATATTCATGCATATAAAACATCCAAAGAAGAAAATATAATAGCATGGAACCGTCAAAAATTATAGATACATTGGAGACGTATCAGCGCCCTAAGGGCTTGCCCCACCCCTTGGCTCCTCCTATATATACTTGAGGTTTAGGACTGTTTGAGACACAACTTTACCATGTGCAACTCAAACCTACACCTCGTAGTTCTTCCTCTAGATTAGATTTCTGCGGAGCTCGGGCGGAGCCCTGCGGGAATAGATCATCACCAACACCGGCGCGCCGTCACACTGCCGGAGAACTCATCTACTTCTCCGTCTCTCTTGCTGGATCAAGAAGGCCGAGATCGTCACCGAGTTGTACGTGTGCTGAACGCGGAGGTGCCGTCCGTTCGGCGCTGGATCGGAACGGATCGTGGGACGACGGTGATTTGAATCACAAAGTTGTACCACTACATCAACCGCGTTTCTTAACGCTTCTCGCTTAGCGATCTACAAGGGTATGTGGATCTAATCTCCTCTCGTAGATGAACATCACCATGATAGGTCTTCGTGTGCGTAGGAAATTTTTTGTTTCCCATGCAACGTTCCCCAACAGTGGTATCAGAGCTAGGGTTTATGCGTAGATGTTATCTCGAGTAGAACACAAAAGGGTTTGTGGGCGTTGATGTTCGATTTGCTGCCCTCCTTAGTCTTTTCTCAATTCGGCGGTATTGTTGGATTGAAGCAGCCCGGACCGACATTACTCGTACGCTTATGGGAGACTAGTTTCATTGACTGACATCCAACTCGTTGCATAAAGATGACTAGTGGGTGTCGGTTTCTTCAACTTTATTTGAATTGGATTTGACCGAGGCGGTCCTCGGAGAGAGGTTAAATAGCAATTTGCACATCTCTGTTGTGGTTTTTTTGTAAGTAAGATGCAATCATACTAGATACCCATAGCATCCACGTAAAACATGCAACAACAAATTATTGTAATACGATTATTCATTTAAAGAGAGTAATGGTTATTCTATTTGATTGAATGATTACCTTCAATGGTTTATTGAATCTCGATCATAGTGATACACATGTTCATAATATTGATGCCAAAAGATACAAAGTAGTAATGATAGTACCACTTACTAGTGGGACTGCCGCTTGAGTCATGTTGGTATAAAGTGCATGAAGAAGCTCCATAGTGATGGATCTTTGTACTCACTCATTTTTGAAACGTTTGAGACATGCAAACCATACCTATTGGTATAAACGCATGAAGAAACTCCATGCAGATGGATCATTTGGACTCACTTGATTTTGAATCACTTGAGACATGCAAATCATACCACATGGAACAATAAAGTAACTTATTGGAAGTAATACATTTTTATGTGTGCAGTCCAATGAGTGCTGAGGCACGCAGTGGATATCGTTATGTTCTTACTTCACTGACGATTTGAGTAGATACTGGAGTATTTACTTGATGAATCACAAGTCTGAAATATTGAAAAGTTCAAAGCAATTTCAGAGTGAAGATCGTCGTGACAAAAGGATAAACTGTCTATGATATGATCATAGAGATGAATATCTGAGTTGCAAGTTTTGGTACATAGTTAAGACAATGTGGAAATTGTTTCGCAATTCATGCCACCTAGAACACCATAGTGTGATGGTGTGTCCGAACGTCATAGCCGCGCCAGATTTGATACGGTGCATACTATGATGCCTCTTATCAAATTATGGGTTATGCATTAGAGACAACCGCATTCACTTTAAATAGGGCACCGCGTATTTCCGGTGAGATGACACAGTATAGACTATGGTTTGGAGAAACCTAAGTTGTCGTTTCTTAAAAGTTTGGGGTTGCGATGCTTATGTGAAAAAGTTTCAGTCTAATAAGCTCGAACCCAAAGCGGATAAATGCATCTTCATAGGATATCCAAAACAGTTGGGTACATCTCCTATCTCAGATCCGGAAGCGAAGTATTTGTTTCTAGAAACGGGTCCTTTCTTGATGAAAGGTTTATCGCAAAAGAATTGAGTGGGAGGGTGGTGGAACTTGATGAGGTTAGAGAACCGTCACTTCAACCAGTGTGTAGCAGGGTGCGCGAAGTTGTTCCTATGGTGCCTACACCAATTAAAGTGGAAACTGATGATGGTGATCATTGAGCTTCGGATCAAGTTACTACAAACCTCGTAGGTCGACAAGGTCGCGTATTACTACAGAGTGGTATGGTAACCCTGTCTTGGAGGTCATGTTGTTAAACAACAATGGACCTACGAGCTATGGAGAAGCGATGGTGGGCCTGAATTCCGACAAATGGCTGGAGGCCATGAAATCTGAGAGAGGATCCATGTATGAAAACAAAGTGTAGACTTTGGAAGAACTACTTGATGGTCGTAGGACTATTAAGAAAAGATGGATCTTTAAAGGGAAGACAGACGATGATGGTAAAAAGTCACCATTAAGAAAAGCTCGACTTATCGCAAAGATGTTTCCGACAAGTTCAAAGAGTAGACTATGATGAGACTTTCTCACTCGTAGTGATGCTAAAAATCTGTTGGAATTATGTTAGCAATTGCTGCATTTTTTGTGAAATATTGCACATAGGATGTCAAAACATTGTTTCCTCGATGGTTTCCTTGAGGAAAGGTTGTATATGATACAACCAGAAGGTTTTTGTCGAACCTAAGGATGCTAACAAATATGCAAGCTCCAGCGATCCTTCTATGGACTGGTGCAAGCATCTCGGAGTTAGAATATACGCTTTGATGAGATGATCAAAGCTTTTGGGTTTATACAAGGTTTATGAGAAACTTGTATTTCCAAAGAAGTGAGTGGGAGCACTATAGTATTTCTGATAAGTATATGTGGTTGACGTATTGTTGATCGGAAGTAATGTAGAATTTCTGTAAAGCATTAAGGATTGTTTGAAAGGAGTTTTTCAAAGGAAAACCTGGATAGAGCTACTTAAACATTAAGCATCAAGATTTATATAGATAGATCAAAACGCTTAATAGAACTTTCAATGAAATGCATGCCTTGACAAATTTTTGAAGGAGATCAAAATAGATCAGCAAAGAAGGAGATCTTGGTTGTGTTGTAAGGTGTGAATTTGAATATCAAAGCCCGACCACTGCAGAAGAAAGAGAAAGGTCGTCCCCTATGCCTTAGACGTAGACTCTAAAGTATGCCATGATGTGTACCGCACCTGATGTGTGCCTTGCCATGAGTTTGTCAAGGGGTACAAAGAGTGACACAGGATTGAATCACTGAACAGTGGTCAAAGTTATCCTTAGTAACTAATGGACTAAGGAATCTTTCTCGATTATGGAGGTGGTTAAAGAGTTCGTCGTAAAGGGTTATATCCATGCAAGATTTGACATTAATCGAATAACTCTGAGTAGTAAAACGGATTCGTATAGTGGAGCAGTCATTTGGAAAATTTTCAAAAATAGCACATTGGTAGCAGCACCTACAGGATGACATAAAGATTTGTAAAGCACACTTAAATCTGAAAGGTTTAGACCCGTTGACTAAAACATCTCTCGCAAGCAAGACGTGATCAAACCCCAGAACTAAATGGGTGTTGGATTCGTTAAAATCACATAGTAATGTGAACTAGATTATTGACTCTAGTGCAAGTGGGAGACTGTTGGAAATATGCCCTAGTGGCAATAATAAATTAGTTATTATTATATTTCTTTGTACGTGATAATCGTTTATTATCCATGCTATAATTGTATTGATTGGAAACTCAAATACATGTATGGATACATAGACAAAACACTGTCCCTAGTAAGCCTCTAGTTGACTAGCTCGTTGATCAAAGATGGTCAAGGTTTCCTGACCATAGGCAAGTGTTGTCGCTTGATAACGGGATCACATCATTAGGAGAAATTATGAACGTAGCATGAGATCGTGTCATTTTGTTGCTATGCTTTTCTGCGTGTCAAGTATTCATTCCTATGACCATGAGATCATGTAACTCACTGACACCGGAGGAATACCTTGTGTGTATCAGACGTCACAACGTTACTAGGTGACTATAAAGGTGCTCTACAGGTATCTCCGAAGGTGTCCGTTGAGTTAGCATGGATCAAGACTGGGATTTGTCACTCCGTGTGACGGAGAGGTATCTCGGGGCCCACTCGGTAATACAACATCACACACAAGCCTTGCAAGAAATGTGACTTAGTGTATGTCACGGGATCTTGTATTACGGAACGAGTAAAGAGACTTGCCGGTAAACGAGATTGAAATAGGTATGAGGATACCGACGATCGAATCTCGGGCAAGTAACATACCGAAGGACAAAGGGAATGACATACGGGATTATATGAATCCTTGACACTGAGGTTCAACCGATAAGATCTTCGGAGAATATGTAGGATCCAATATGGGCATCCAAGTCCCGCTATTGGATATTGACCGAGGAGTCTCTCGGGTCATGTCTACATAGTTCTCGAACCCGCAGGGTCTGCACACTTAAGGTTCGACAATGTTTTATGCGTATTTGAGTTATATGGTTGGTTACCGAATGTTGTTCGGAGTCCCGTATGAGATCACGGACGTCAGGAGGGTTTCCGGAATGGTCCGGAGACGAATATTGATATATAGGATGACCTCATTTGATTACCGAAAGTTTTCGGCATTACCGAGAATGTACCGGGAGTGACGAATGGGTTCCGGATGTTCACCGGGGGGGCAGCTCACTCGGGGGAATCCCTTAGGCCTTAGGGGTGTCACACCAGCCCTTAGTGGGCTGGTGGGACAGCCTAAGAGGCCCTATGTGGAGGAGAAGAAAAAATCAAAGGAAAAAAAGGGAAGTGGGAAGGAAGAGAAGGACTCCACCTTCCAATCCTATTTGGACTAGGATTGGAGGAGGACTCCTCCTCCTCCCCCCCCCCCCTTCGGCCGACCCCTTGAGGCTCCCTTTAGCCTCAAGGCATGTCCCTCCCCCTCCCTCCTATATATACTGAGGTATTAGGGCTGATTTGAGACAACTTTGCCACGGCAGCCTGACCACATACCTCTACGGTTTTTCCTCTCGGTCGTATTTCTGTGGAGCTTGGGCGGAGCCCTGCTCAGACAGATCACCACCAACCTCCGGAGCGTCGTCACGCTGCCGGAGAACTCATCTACCTCTCCGTCTCTCTTGCTGTATCAAGAAGGACGAGATCATCGTCGAGCTGTACGTGTGCTGAACGCGGAGGTGTCGTCCGTTCGGCACTAGATCGGTGCGGATCGCGGGACGGTTCGTGGGACGGTTCGCGGGGCAGATCGAGGGACGTGAGGACGTTCCACTACATCAACCGTGTTTCTTAACGCTTCCTGCTGTGTGATCTACAAGGGTATGTAGATCTGAATCTCCTCTCGTAGATGAACATCACCATGATAGGAATTGTGTGTGCGTAGGAAATTTTTTGTTTCCCATGCGACGTTCCCCAACAGTGGTATCAGAGCTAGGTTCATGCGTAGATGTTATCTCGAGTAGAACAAAAAGGTTTTTGTGGGCGGTGATGTGCGATTTGCTGTCCTCCTTAGTATTTTCATGATTCCGCGGTATTGTTGGATCGAAGCG
This sequence comes from Hordeum vulgare subsp. vulgare, assembly GCF_904849725.1. Lineage (NCBI taxonomy): Eukaryota > Viridiplantae > Streptophyta > Magnoliopsida > Poales > Poaceae > Hordeum > Hordeum vulgare. The sequence continues at coordinate 415,176,402 of NC_058523.1, forward strand.
GCTCAGACCGACATTACTCGTACGCTTACGAGAGACTGGTTCCATCGCTAAGAGCAACCCCGTTCCTCAAAGATGACTGGCGAGTGTCGGTTTCTCCAACTTTAGTTGAATCGGATTTGATCGAGGAGGTCCTTGGAGAGAGGTTAAATAGCAATTCATACATCTCTATTGTGGTGTTTGCGTAAGTAAGATGCGATCCTACTAGATACCCATGGCAACCAAGTAAAACATGCAACAACAATTAGAGGACGTCTAACTTCTTTTTGCAGGGTATGCTTGTGATGTGATATGGCCAACGACGTGATGTGATATATTGGATGTATGAGATGATCATGTTGTAATAGTTAATATCGACTTGCACGTCGATGCTACGGCAACCGGCAGGAGCCATAGGGTTGTTTTAAACTAACGTTTGTGTTTTGCAGATGCGTTTACTATATTGCTAGGACGTAGCTTTAGTAGTAATAGCATAGCATACACGACAACCCCGATGGCGGCACGATGATGGAGATCATGATGATGGGGATCATGGTGTGGCGCCGGTGACAAGAAGATCATACCGGTGCTTTGGTGATGGAGATCAAGGAGCACTTGATGATGGCCATATCATGTCACTTATGAATTGCATGCGATGTTAATCCTTTTATGCACCTTATCTTGCTTAGAACGACGGTAGCATTATGAGGTGATCTCTCACTAAAATTTCAAGATAAAATTGTGTTCTCCCCGACTATGCACCGTTGCGACAGTTCTTCGTTTCGAGACACCACGTGATGATCGGGTGTGATAGACTCAATGTTCACATACAATGGGTGCAAAACAGTTGCACACGCGGAACACTGGGGTAAACTTGACGAGCCTAGCATGTGCAGACATGGCCTCGGAACACAAGAGACCGAAAGGTCGAGCATGAATCGTATAGTTGATATGATTAGCATAGAGATGCTTACCGCTGAAACTATTCTCGACTCACATGATGATCGGACTTGAGATAGTGGATTTGGATCATGTACCACTCAAATGACTAGAGAGATGTACTTTTTGAGTGGGAGTTCTTAAGTAATATGATTAATTGAACTAATTGTCATGAACATAGTCTAATGGTCTTTGTGAATTACGATGTAGCTTGCGCTATAGCTCTACTGTTTTTATATGTTCCTAGAGAAAATTTAGTTGAAAGTTGATAGTAGCAAACTTTGCAGACTGAGTCTATAAAACTGAGGATTGTCCTCATTGCTGCGCAGAAGGCTTATGTCCTTAATGCACCACTCGGTGTGCTGCACCTCGAGCGTCGTCTGTGGATGTTGTGAACATCTCACATACACGTTTCTGATGACTACTCAATAGTTTAGTGCAAAATACTTAATGGCTTAGAAGCAAGGCACCGAAGACGTTTTTGAAACATTCACGGAACATAAGAGATGTTCTGAAGAGATGAAATTGTGATTTCATGCTTGTGACCTTGTTAAGAGGTATGAGACCTCCGACAGGATTCTTTGTCCACGAAGTAAAGGAGAAAAACTCAATCGTTGAGCGTGTGCTCAGATTGTCTGAGTACGACAATCGCTTGAATCAAGTGGGAGTTAATCTTCCAGATAAGATAGTGATGGTTCTCCAAAGCCACTGCCACCAAGCTGTGAGAGCTTCGTGATGAACTATAACATATCAAGGATACTACAATGATCCTTGAGCGATTCGCGATGTTTGACAGTGCGAAAGTACAAATCAAGAAGGAGCATCAATAGTTGATGGTTAGTAAAACCACTAAGTTTCAAGAAAGGCAAGGGCTAGAAGGGATACTTCGTGAAATGGCAAAACAGTTGCTGCACTAATGAAGAGACCCAAGATTAAACCCAAACCCGAGACTAAGTGCTTCTGTTATGAGGGGAACGGTCACTAAGGCAGAGCTACCCTAGATGCTTGGTAGATAAGAAGGCTGGCAAAGTCGAAAGAAGTATATTTGATATACATGATGTTGATGTGTACTTTACTAGTACTCCTAGTAGCGCGAGGGTATTGGATACCGGTTCGGTTGCTAAGTGATTAGTAACATGAAATGAAAGCTACGGAATAAACGGAGACTAGCTAAAGGCGAGGTGATGATACGTGTTGGAAGTGTTTCCAAGGTTGATGTGATCAAACATCGCACGCTCCATCTATCATCGGGATTGGTGGTAAAACCTAAATAATTGTTATTTGGTGTTTGCGTTGAGCATGAACATGATTGGATCGTGTTTATTCCAATACGATTATTCATTTAAGGAGAATAATAGTTGTTCTATTTGCTTGAATAATTACCCTCAATGGTTTATTGAATCTCGATCGTAGTGTTACACATGTTCATAATATTGGTGCCAAAAGATGCAAAGTAATAATGATAGTACCACTTAGTTGTGGCACTGCCACTTGAGTCATGTTGGTATAAAATGCATGAAGAAGCTCCATGCTGATGGATCTTTGTACTCACTCCTTTTTGAAACGTTTGAGACATGCAAACCATACCTGTTGGTATGAATGCATGAAGAAACTCCATAGAGATGGATCGTTTGGACTCACTTGATTTTGAATCACTTCAGACATGCAAAACATGCCACATGAAACAAGAGAGTAACTTGTTGGGAGTAATGCATTTTTGATGTGTGCAGTCCAATGAGTGCTAAGGCACGCAGTGGATATCGTTATGTTCTTACTTCACTGACGATTTGAGTAGATACAGGAGTATTTACTTGATGAATCACAAGCCTGAGATATTGAAAAAGTTCAAAGCAATTTCAGAGTGAAGATCGTCGTGACAAGAGGATAAACTGTCTACGATATGATCATAGAGATGAATATCTGAGTTACGAGTTTTTGGTACGCAGTTAAGACAAAGTGAAAATTGTTTCGCAGTTCGTGCCACCTGGAACACCATAGTGTGATGATGTGTCTAAACGTCATAGCCACACCCTATTTGATATGGTGCATACTATGATGTCTCTTATCGAATTACCACTATCGTTTATGGGTTATGCATTAGAGACAACCACATTCACTTTAAATAGGGCACCGCATATTTCCGTTGAGATGACACAGTATAGTCTATGGTTTGGAGAAACCTAAGCTGTCGTTTCTTTAAAGTTTGGGTATGCAACGCTTATGTGAAAAGGTTTCAGTATGATAAGCTCGAACCCAAAGCGGATAAATACGTCTATATAGGATATCCAAAATTGTTGGATACATCTCCTATCTCAGATCCAGAAGCAAAATGTTTGTTTCTCGAAATGGATCCTTTCTCGAGGAAAGGTTTCTCTCGAAAGAATTGAGTGGGAGAGTGGTGGAACTTGATGAGGTTATTGAACCGTCACTTCAAACAGTGTGTAGCAGGGCGTAGGAAGTTGTTCCTATGGCGCCTACACCAATTGAAGTGGAAGTTGATGATAGTGATCATTAGAGCTTTGGATCAAGTTACTACAAACCTCGTAGGTCGACAAAGGTCTCGTACTACTACAGAGTGGTACGGTAACCCTGTCTTGGAGGTCATGTTGTTGAGCAACAATGAAGCTACGAGTTATGGAGAAGCAATGGTGGGCCCGGATTCCGACAAATGGCTGGAGGCCATGAAATCCGAGAGAGGATCCATGTATAAAACAAAGTATAGACTTTGGAAGAACTACTAGATGGTAGTAAGACTATTAAGAAAGGATGGATCTTTAAAAGGAAGACATACGATGATGGTGATAAGTCACTATTAAGAAAAGCTCGACTTGTCGCAAAGATGTTTTCGACAAGATCAAAGAGTTGACTATGATGTGACTTTCTCACTCATAGCGATGCTAAAAGTCTGTTGGAATTATGTTAGCAGTTTATGCATTATTTGTGAAATATTGCACATAGGAAGACAAAACATTGTTTCCTCGACGGTTTCCTTGAGGAAAGATTGTATGTAATACAGTCAGAAAGTTTTTTCGATCCTAAGGACACTAACAAGTATGCAAGCTCCGGCGATCCTTTATGGACTGGTGCAAGCATCTCGGAGTTGGAATATACGCTTTGATGAGATGATCAAAGCTTTTGGGTTTGTACAAGGTTTATGAGAAACTTGTATTTCCAAAGAGTGAGTGGGAGCACTATAGTATTTCTGATAAAGTATGTGTGGTTGACATATTGTTGATCAGAAGTAATGTAGAATTTCTGTGAAGCATAAAAGGTTGTTTGAAAGGACTTCTTCAAAGGAAGACCTGGATAGATCTACTTGAACATTGAGCATCAAGATCTATGGAGATAGATCAAAATGCTAAACATAACTTTCAAAATGAAATGCATGCCTTGACACGGTTTTTTTGAAGGAGTTCAAAATAGATCAACAAAGAAAGAGTTCATGGCTGTGTTGTAAGGTGTGAATTTGAGTAAGACTCAAAAGCCGACCACGGCAGAAGAAAGAGAAAGGAAGAAAGTCGTCCCCTATGCCTTAGCAGTAGACTCTACAGTATGCCATGTTGTGTACCGCACCTGATGTGTGCCTTGCTACAAGTCTGTTAAGAGGTACAGAGAATGATCCATGATTGAATCACTAGCAGCGGTCAAAGTTATCCTTAGTAACTAATGGACTAAGGAATTTTTCTTGATTATGGAGGTGTTTAAAGAGTTCGTCGTAAAGGGTTACGTCGATGCAAGCTTTGACTCTAATCCGAATAACTATGAGTAGTGAAACGGATTTGTATAGTAGAGTAGATATTTGGAGTATTTCCGAATAGCACGTAATAGCAACATCTACAAGATGACATAAAGATTTGTAAAGAACACATGGATCTGAAAGTCTTAGAACCGTTGACTAAAACCTCTCTCACGAGCAAGACGTGATCAGACCCCAGAACTATATGGGTGTTAGATTAGTTAGAATCACATGGTGATGTGAACTAGATTATTGACTCTAGTGCAAGTGGGAGACTGTTGGAAATATGCCCTAGAGGCAATAATAAATTAGTTATTATTATATTTATTTGTTCATGATAAACGTTCATTATCCATGCTATAATTGTATTGACTGGAAACACAATACTTGTGTGGATACATAGACAAAACACTGTCCCTAGCAAGCCTCTAGTTGACTAGCTCGTTGATCAAAGATGGTCAAGGTTTCCTGACCATAGGCAAGTGTTGTTACTTGATAACGGGATCACATCATTAGGAGAATCATGTGATGGACAAGACCCAAACTATGAACGTAGCATATTGATCGTGTCGTTTTATTGCTATAGTTTTCTGCGTGTCAAGTATTTGTTCCTATGACCATGAGATCATATAACTCACTGGCACCGGAGGAATACCTTGTGTGTATCAAACATCACAACGTAACTGGGTGACTATAAAGATGCTCTACAGGTGTCTCCGAAGGTGTCCATTGAATTAGTATGGATCAAGACTAGGATTTGTCACTCCGTGTGACGGAGAGGTATCTCGGGGCCCACTCGGTAATACAACATCACACACAAGCCTTGCAAGCAATGTGACTTAGTGTATGTCACGGGATCTCGTATTACGGAACGAGTAAAGAGACTTGCCGGTAAACGAGATTGAAATAGGTATGAGGATACCGACGATCAAATCTCGGGCAAGTAACATACCGAAGGACAAAGGGAATGACATACTGGATTATATGAATCCTTGACACTGAGGTTCAACCGATAAGATCTTCGGAGAATATGTAGGATCCAATATGGGCATCCAGGTCCCGCTATTGGATATTGACCGAGGAGTCTCTCGGGTCATGTCTACATAGTTCTCGAACCCGCAGGGTCTGCACACTTAAGGTTCGACGATGTTTTGTGCGTATTTGAGTTATATGGTTGGTTACCGAATGTTGTTTGGAGTCCCGGATGAGATCATGGAGGTCACGAGGGTTTCCGCAATGGTCCGCAGACGAAGATTGGTATATAGGATGACCTCATTTGATTACTGGAAAATTTTCGGCATTACCGGGAATGTACCGGGAGTGACGAATGGGTTCCGGATGTTCACCGGGGGGGCAGCCCACCCGGGGGAAGCTCATAGGCCTTAGGGGTGTCACACCAGCCCTTAGTGGGCTGGTGGGACAGCCTAAGAGGCCCTATGCGCGGGAGAAGAAAAAATCAAAGGAAAAAAAGGGGAAGTGGGATGGAAGAGAAGGAGTCCACCTTCCAATCCTAGTTGGACTAGGATTGAAGGAGGACTCCTCCTCGCCCCCTTCGGCCGACCCCTTGAGGCTTTGATCCTCAAGGCAGGTCCCTCCCCCTCCCTCCTATATATACTGAGGTATTAGGGCTGACTTGAGACAACTTTGCCACGGCAGCCTGACCACATACCTCCACGGTTTTTCCTCTAGATCGTATTTCTGCGGAGCTCAGGCGGAGCCATGCTGAGATAGATCACCACCAACCTCCGGAGCAACGTCACGCTGTCGGAGAACTCATCCACCTCTCCGTCTCTCTTGCTGGATCAAGAAGGCCGAGATCATCGTCGAGCTGTATGTGTGCTGAACGCGGAGGTGTCGTTCGTTCGGCACTAGATCAGAGCGGATCGTGGGACGGATCGCGGGACGGTTCGTGGGACGGTTCGCGGGGCGGATCGAGGGACGTGAGGACATTCCACTACATCAACCGCGTTTCTTAACGCTTCCTGCTGTGAGATCTACAAGGGTATGTAGATCTGAATCTCCTCTCGTAGATGAGCATCACCATGATAGGAATTGCGTGTTCGTAGGAAAAAATTTGTTTCCCATGCGACGTTCCCCAACAACAACATCACATATAAGCCTTGCAAGCAATGTGACTCAAGTGTCAGTCACGGGATCTTGTATTACGGAACGAGTAAAGAAACTTGCCGGTAACGAGATTGAAATAGGTATAGGGATACCGACGATCAAATCTCAGGCAAGTAACATACCAAAGGACAAAGGGAATGTTTTACGGGATTATATGAATCCTTGGCACAGAGGTTCAACCGATAAGATCTTCGTAGAATATGTAGGATCCAATATGGACATCCAGGTCCCGCTATTGGATATTGACCGAGAAGTGTCTCGGGTCATGTCTACATAGTTCTCGAACCCGCACGGTCTGCACACTTAAGGTTCGATGATGTTTTAGTATAGTTGAGTTACGTGTGTTGGTGACCGAAGGTTGTTCGGAGTCCCGGATGAGATCACGGACATCACGAGGGTTTCCGGAATAGTCCGGAAACGAAGATTGATATATAGGAAGTTGGTGTTTGGATTCCGGAAAGTTTTCGGGCATTGTCGGTAGTGTACCAGGAGTGATGAATGGGTTCTGGGGGCCCACTGGATGGGCCCACCACGCCCCAAGGGGTCCACGTGGGTTTATTGGACGCACAATAAGTTATAATGGGCTGACAAAGTCATCCAAGGAATGCCCATGAGGAAAAAGTGGAAAATCCGAAAGAGGTGGGAAAATAAGGAAGGAGTCCTAATCCAAGTGGGATTGGAGAAGGACTCCTCCCTTCCCCAAGTCGACCGACCCAAGGAGGCCTTTTTGGCCGGCGCCCTAATGGCCTGCCCCACCCCTTGGCTCCTCCTATATATACTTGAGGTTTATGGCTGTTTGAGACACAACTTTGCCACGTGCAACTTAAACCTACACCTCATAGTTCTTCCTCTAGATTAGATTTCTGCGGAGCTCGGGCAGAGCCCTGCAGGAGTAGATCATCACCAACACCGACGCGTCGTCACACTGTCGGAGAACTCATCTACTTCTCTGTCTCTCTTGCTCGATCAAGAAGGCCGAGATCGTCATCGAGCTGTACGTGTGCTGAACGCGGAGGTGCCGTCCGCTCGGCGCTAGATCAGGACGGGTCGTGGGACGACGGTGATTTGAATCACGAAGTTGTACCACTACATCAACCACGTTTCTTAACGCTTCTCGCTTAGCGATTTACAAGGGTATGTGGATCTAATCTCCTCTCGTAGATGAACATCACCAGGATAGGTCTTCGTGTGCGTAGGAAAATTTGTATTTCCCATGCAACGTTCCCCAACACGTAGACCTAATAACTTATATACCCTGGTCCTGGTAACTTTGGCGATAGAGGTGGGGGATTTGATGAAATATCTCCTCGGTAACTTTTGTATGAATAGCATGGTAACTCATAATTCACAGATCTGATAACTTATGTATCCTGGTCTTGGTAACTTTGACGACGGGGGTGGGGTTGTGAGTTGATGAAATATCCCCTCATTAACTTTTATGTGAATATCATGGTAACTCACACATTGTGACCTGATAACTTATGTACCCCGTTCCAGGTAACATCGGCGAAGAGGGTGCGAGTGGGGAGTTGTTGAAATATATCATGTTAAACTCTATGCAAATAACATGGTATTTTACATCTCGAAGACATGATAACTTATGTACACCCCATGGTAACTTTGACCCTGTTTGCGCTATAGAACATTTTGAAGTTTCGAAATAGGAAAGAATCTAAATAGTGAGAATCTGCAACGACATCATCTTTTGTGTGCTCTAGCACATTTTCATGTGAAGAGAATGTTGAAGGAGCTATTTTTATGTCCTCGTAATTTGTATGTAAATAAGATGATAACTGGCATACGAGAGACGTGATAACTTATTTTGCCAAGGTCTGCTAATATTTGACCCTAAAAAAAAGTCGTCGAGACATACTTATATGGGATCTAGTTTCGAAGATCAACAAATCTTTTATGTAAACATGGTTTTTTAATCAGACAAACGGTTTAAGCTACAAAACGTTTTGACATTTTATTTTTAGATGAAATCTTTGTTGTCATAGCTTTCGTTTTTTCTGCATGCAGCTAATGCCCAAAGCGTGCATGAAAATCCCTACATACGTGATTAATAAACGATTACAGAAGGTGTTCGGATCTATTGCTTAACTTTCGAACAGTTCGGAAGTTAGCAAAGTTCATTACAAAATAGTTCGTTCGTTTAGCCCATTTGCTTTAGCACCAACCAGTCACGTTCTCCTCAATAATTTACCAGAAGCAGAATCCCCACATCTCTTGCCACGTACGTCTACATCCCCACAAAGTACACTATAAATACCCGTCCCATGGCCACTCCCTTCAACTCACCAAGCAACACTTGAGCTAAACCATATCCTCTCCCAAGCTAGCTCGAAGAAGCAACTTCAGCAGCAGCAATGGCGAAATCTTTCACCTCACTAGCGCTACTTAGCGCACTGGTTATGCTCTCGCTTTTTGTGAGCCCCATTGCTTGCTCCCGCAAGCTCCCCAAGCCTGCAATGAAGGTCCACAAGAACCACACCGCTGCTACCCCCTCGTCGTTTGCCGCTTATGGCTCCGGCGGCTGGTCAGCCGGCGGCGCGACGTATTACGGCGCCCCCGACGGCGACGGAAGCGACGGTTAGTGCTTGCATGCTTACTCCGCTAGGAGTAGAACGTACATTAACTGCACCGCACGGCGTCGGTCGATGGAGCCTAAAAATCATGAAAAATGTTACAGGTGGCGCGTGTGGCTACCAGAGCGCTGTCGGGAACCGGCCCTTCTCGTCGATGATCGCCGCCGGGAACCCATCGCTCTACAGAGGGGGCAAGGGCTGCGGAGCTTGCTACGAGGTCAGGAACTCAGGATAACACAGGCACACGTTCACAGCTTGTGTGACCACTGCACTGCGTGCTGCCTTTCTGCAGCTTCACTCCATTAATGGTGCAAAGTCGTACCGGCAGGTCCTAACTCCTAACTAAATGAATTCATGTGGCCCGCCTACGCATGCAGGTTAAATGCACCGGTAACCAGGCATGCTCCGGCCAGCCGGCGACCGTCGTCATCACCGACGAGTGCCCCGGCGGGGCCGCCTGCCTCGGCGAGGCCGCCCACTTCGACATGAGCGGCACCTCCATGGGCGCCATGGCGAAGCCTGGCATGGCCGACAAACTCCGGGCCAGCGGTATCGTCAAGATCCAGTACAAGAGGTACGTACATGCTTGAGCCAAGAATTTTGCTCTCGCAACACAAATTAACGGAGACTGCATAATAACTAATCTAATCTCTGTGTTTTCGTTAACCATAGGGTGCCATGCAAGTACCCTGGCATGAACATTGCCTTCAAGGTGGACCAGGGCTCCAACCCCTTCTACCTGGAGGTGCTGATCGAGTTCGAGGACGACGACGGCGACCTCAACACCGTCGACCTCATGGAGGCCAACTGCGGCACCTGGACGCCCATGGTGCAGAACTGGGGCGCGCTGTATCGCCTCAACTCCAACACCGGCAAGCCGCTGCGCGGGCCCTTCTCGCTCCGGCTCACCTCCGACTCCGGCAGGAAGCTCGTCGTCAACAACGTCATCCCCGTCAGCTGGAAGGCCGGAGCCACCTACCGCTCCTTGGTTAACTACCCCTAAGTTGGCTAGTAACCAAGAAGTACAGAGTAATTTAGAACCGTGGGTTAATTTCTACTGCGGGGATTATAAATATTTATACGTATATGCGTCCGGGAATGGCCGGAGGCTTGTGTCAGAAGAGGAAGAGTAGGCCATGCTAATATCGTGCTAGCTCTTCCCTCAATGGCCTCTCGCGCTCCCCTGGTGATGCGTGTCGTCGATTTGTCTGTATTTTGTTTCTCTTCCTCTGTTTTGTTGTCGAGGAGAAAAGCTTGTGGTGCAGTGCAACTAATGTTGCACGCCCATGTACCAAGTTGTGTGAGTGTGTGTTTTTGCAGCGCAATCCTTGAAAGAAATGAACTTTTACATAATTTTTGTACTGAAATCTGCAATGCCAAGCACTTTATTCAGTTTAATCACCAAGCATGTAGTCAGTCTCCTAACTCTCAATGTGTGTATTACTACTTGCAAGCTGCACCTGAGTCACTCCTCGCTGAGAATGCACTACATTTGCCGAACCTGCTCAAAATGTATGGAACTCTTCGAATCTGACATTCAAATGAGCATTGATGTTTTTCACACTCTCTCCTTTGTTCTTCATGGACCGTGTAAAGTACAACCTCCGTCCCGTTTCAGGACACATTCATTATAAAAAAGTGTTTTAGGTCACTACTTTAATGATCTAAATGCTTTTATAAAGAAGTAACAATTAATTCCGGACGGAGGTTATAGGAGCACCAATACTCCCATGGTAGCAGCTTTGGTATCAGTTTGGCTCCCCTTTTGTAGTCTAAGGCCTTCCGTAATGCATTGTCTCTTAGCGCGGTATCCTAGGTAGTATACGATCGTTAGATACAACCATCCTAATGTATTGTATGTTAAGTGTCGTATCTTAGTAAGCATGTATTTAATGATTTTGGCCACATACTAATATGTGATTGGTCTAACAAGTTATTTTGCCTATGATACCGTGCAAGAGCCGTATCCTAAATAAGATACAACAACCTCCTCTTTCCTCAATAAATATAGTGTTACGTCAGCATTTTACCTATGATATTGTGCCAAGATACTACCATTACGGAAGGCCTAATTGTTCTGTCCACGACGACCCACCCAGTTCTCCGAAAACAAAGTACACGAAGATGCAGAATCTTATATTTCTTTACGGAGAAAGTATTAAAAACTGATTTTACTGTACTTCATCATCAACACAAGAACTGTTCTCAGAAGATACTACTATTATTGAAAGATCGTCGGCTGTACGAGCACCACTCTGCAAGTCTACACACAAGAGCTTCAGTTGTACTATTCGACTTTACAAACTGAAAGGTGATTTAATTATAGGTTCGGCGTGTGGGTCTCATAAAATAAAACTATCAAGTGCATGCGACCATATGCGACGAGAGGATACGTCCATGGATTTCGATTTATAAAGTTATTCAGACCCATGCCCATTTCAGCACGAGTATTAAGATCTCTGGAGCCTATTCAAGTTTTCTTTTTAGGAATGGGAGCCTATTCAAGTTGATGTATAATAACATATATAGGCTTCTATTTTGGTCGTTTTCTAAAGATGTATTTCCTCCATTTTAAAATAAATAACATAATTTTAGGGAAAAGATAACGTACATACATGTGGGTATTTGCAAACCGTTCACACGCATAGATCTACGTTTGTTTGTGGTTTGCATTAATTTTGGTATGCAGTGTTTTTTGCCACGTAAGAAGGAGCTGGTGTGTGAACGTCAAAGAGTTCGCCCACACGCTTGTTTCACGCATGCCCACACATGGCTGCCAACCTGACGTGTGGTGGAACTAACGTCGCGCACACACGTCCGCATGCCCGTCAGTTGCCATGTATTCCAAGTGTTACATGGCAAACGAGTGGAACTGGGCGTGCCTATCAGTTGCCATATCTTCTCCATGGCAACTGAGTGGAACAGTCGTGCCCGCATGCCTATCAATTGACATGTCTTCCCCATGGCAACTGAGTGGAACTGTCATGTCCGCATGCCTGTCAATTGCCATGTCTTCCCCATGGCAACTGAGTAGAACTGTCGTGCCCGCATGCTTGTCAGTTGCCATGTCTTTCCAGTGTTGCATGCCAACTGAGTGGAACTGGTCGTGTCCACACGTGTGTCAGTTGCCATGTTTTCCCGGTGTTACATGGCAACTGAGTGAAACTGACCGTGTCGTGGATATAAGCCTGACAGTAGATGTGTAGGGTACGAAAGTAGAGGACAGAGTCCTAGCTATGGCAAGGTTGTATGAGTTCAGGCCCCTCTACGGTGGAGGTAACAGCCCCACGTCTCAGTGCTCTCGAGCTTTAGTGTCGAGTGGAATATAGATGTTACAGAATGCGAACCCTTGTGCCAGAGGGGAGGGGTGGTTTATATAGAGTGCGCTGCCCCTCATAAGTGTCCAGCCTTCAGGGGTGCAATAGGTGAGATTGAATGCATACGTTACAGGTAACGTATGTCATAAATGACATTAACTACAGTAGTCTAACGTTTGATCGTTAGCCTCGCTGGAATGGCTTCTGGTCTTCTATGTCGACTGGCTTCTGGTCTTCACCGAATGGAATACAGTCGTCGAGTATGAGGTAATCTTTCGAGTGGTTCTTTACCGAGTGGACCAGAGGTTGTCTTAATCCAGTCCATAAGTATCTTGTGATCCTTAAGCTACTAATGAGGTGTCCTTGGGTAGGACTTATAGGTCAGGCCTATGACCCTACCCTAGGGCTATAACCCCATCATTAGGCCTCGAATGGATCGAGGTTAGAGTGGTGAAGGTGTAACTGCAAATCTTCGTATAGCAGATGAATTTGAATGTTCTTCAAAGTTTCACCGAATTGGATGTCGACTGCAATCTTCATCATTCGCCTTCATCGATTCTGCTTGGTACAAAATATTTGACTGGATTTGAAGATCCGAGTAAGCAAATGAAACGGCGCGTCTGACAAGATCTTTTGATGTGATCAATCACCCTGTCTGTTCCGGATTTTCTAGGATTCAAAAATTTCGGTTGTCGCGCGTTACGCGGTGATGACATCATCGACATCAAGTGGATCATGTCGCCTCGATTCCTGCGCCTCTATCTCCGCCACGTATCTCGCGGTGGCCTTCGAAAGGATAAGTCGAGGGCCCACTTGCCAGCGGCCCAGTCGGCTGGTTATAAAAGCATCGAGCACTAGGGTTTGGAACGGCATCGTCTACTTCCTCTCGCCTGTCCTTCATTGTTTTTAGCCACCAGCGCAGACTGAAGCAATCAATCTCATCGCCTCCACCATGACGAAGGGACAGATCGGCAAGTTGGAGAAGGCAAAGAAGAAGGGCGTCATCAAGTCAAAGAAGCAAACCCTGCCGTCGGGCTGGATCCAGGGGGATTTCCTCCGATCCACTGTGCGAAAGGAGGGTCTCCTCGACCTCGTCGAGCACGACATGTTGGCGGACAAGTCCTGGAGGCTCCCTGGAGACGAGATCGAGCCCGAGCCGTCGGAGGGAGAACGGGTTCTCCTCCTGACTCACGTCGAAAGAGGTTTCTCTCTGCCGCCCCACCCTTTTATTCGGGGATTCTTGAACTTCTTTGGGACGCAATTGCATCATTTTCCTCTGAATGCCATTGCGCATCTTTCTTGCTTCATCACCTTGTGCGAGTGTTTCTTGGGGTGTCCTCCTCACTGGGGACTCTTCAAATCTATCTTCACCATGCGATCCCAGTCGGTGAAAAAAGTTAATCCGACTGACGACAAGACTAATGTCATCCAGTTGTGTGGAGGTTTAGGGCTTCAGAAGAGAGCCAAAAATAGCTATCCTGCCATGACCTTTCCTGAATCAGTTTGTAACTGGCAAGCTACTTGGTTCTACTCTAATGATATTGCTTGCCTAAACATGTCGAGTGGACTCCCTCCCTTTACTATAGAGCGACCAAGTGCTCCGAGGGCGTTAGCATTGACGAAGGAGGAGAAAACTCAGGTTGACCCCTTGGTCAAAGCATTGATTGGTCTGGTCCGCAACGGAGTGACAGGAATGGATCTATTAGAGACCTTCCTGGGCAGACGCATCCAGCCTCTCCAGGGTTGGGACCACACCATCTGGCATTACACCAGTCCTGAAGACTCCACTCAGTCTCATCCCGAGGAAGTGAGTGAAGACACAATAGCAAAGTGGATCCGCGGAATAGCAGATCCTTGTGATAATCCGATGGGGGCGAAAAGGGTTCTGCCCTTCTCAGCTGACAATCCATCAACAAACAAGGTTAGTTCTGCTCTGTTAAACATTGTTGCGTTCGAACCGAGTGCTTGTAATTTCCTTGTCGACGGAGTTTGTGGATTGTATCTTGCAGGAGTGGACGAACTTGCATTCTCCGGTCCCGAATGGCAACACACTCGACCTTGACGAGGCGATCATGGAGGACACTGCGGAGAGCGAGGACTATGTAGACGACAGCGAAGAGACCGAGGAGGAGGAGTCGGAGGAGAGTGAGGAGGAAGATTCATCTCCTTCTCGCCCTGAGCCTCGAACCAAGCAGCATCATGACCCCGCTAGTACACCAAGTAAACTTTGGCGCCAAGTGGCAGGATTTCCAAGCGCGTCACGGGATCGTCTGGAGAACCAGTGGAACAACCTGCAAAGGTGCCTAAGCCCAGCGGACCCAAGCCTCGGAAGGCTCTGCCTAGGATGAGGATCGCCGTTCCAGTCACCTCCGTGTAAGTGCTTTATCTTATACTCTTATCCGAGTGAACATTTCGGTTGTTGACAACCGACTGAGATTATCTTGACAGAGCTACTACTTCTGTCACATCGCCGCCGCGAGGGGATGAAGATCTCATGGAGGTTAACACCGGGAACGCACCCACCTCATGTTGGAAATTTTCCCTAGAGGCAATAATAAATTAGTTATTATTTTATTTCTTTGTTCATGATAATCGTTTATTATCCATGCTATAATTGTATTGATTGGAAACACAATACTTGTGTGGATACATAGACAAAACACTGTCCCTGGTAAGCCTCTAGTTGACTAGCTCGTTGATCAAAGATGGTCAAGGTTTCCTGACCATAGGCAAGTGTTGTCACTTGATAACGGGATCACATCATTAGGAGAATCATGTGATGGACTAGACCCAAACTAATGAACGTAGCATGTTGATCGTGTCATTTTGTTGCTACTATTTTCTACGTGTCAAGTATTTATTCCTATGACCATGAGATCATATAACTCACTGGCACCGTAGGAATACCTTGTGTGTATCAAACGTCACAACGTAACTGGGTGACTATAAAGATGCTCTACAGGTATCTCCGAAGGTGTCCGTTGAGTTAGTATGGATCAAGACTGGGATTTGTCACTCCGTGTGACGGAGAGGTATCTCGGGGCCCACTCGGTAATACAACATCCCACACAAGCCTTGCAAGCAATGTGACTTAGTGTAAGTCACGGGATCTTGTATTAAGGAACGAGTAAAGAGACTTGCCGGTAAACGAGATCGAAATAGGTATGCGGATACTGACGATCGAATCTCGGGCAAGTAACATACCGAAGGACAAAGGGAATGACATACGGGATTATATGAATCCTTGGCACTGAGGTTCAACCGATAAGATCTTCGGAGAATATGTAGGATCCAATATGGGCATCCAGGTCCCGCTATTGGATATTGACCGAGGAGTCGGTCATGTCTACACAGTTCTCGAACCCGCAGGGTCTTCACACTTAAGGTTCGGCGTTGTTTTATGCGTATTTGAGTTATATGGTTGGTTACCGAATGTTGTTCGGAGTCCCGGATGAGATCAGAGACGTCACGAGGGTTTCCAGAATGGTCCGGAGACAAAGATTGATATATAGGATGACCTCATTTGATTACCGGAAGGTTTTCGGAATTACCGGGAATGTACGGGGAATGACGAATGGGTTTCGGATGTTCACCGGGGGGAAGCCCACCACGGGGAAGCCCATAGGCTTTAGGGTTGCCGCACCAGCCCTAGTGGGCTGGTGGGCAAGCCCAAGAAGGCCCCTGCGCAGCAGATAAGAAAATCAAAGAGAAAAAAAAGGGGAAATGGGAAGGAAGGGAAGGACTCCACCTTCCAATCCTAGTTGGACTAGGATTGGAGGAGGAATCCTCCTCCCCCCCCCCTTCGGCCGACCCCCTTGGGGCTCCTTGAGCCTCAAGGCAAGGCCCCTCCCCTCCCACCTTTATATACTGAGGTTTTAGGGCTGATTTGACACAACTTTTGCCACGGCAGCCCGACCACATACCTCCACGGTTTTTCCTCTAGATCGTATTTCTGCGGAGCTCGGGCGGAGCCCTGCTGAGATAGATCATCACCAACCTCCGGAGCGCCGTCACGCTGCCGGAGAACTCATCTACCTCTCCGTCTCTCTTGCTGGATCAAGAAGGTCAAGATCATCGTCGAGCTGTATGTGTGCTCAACGCGGAAGTGCCGTCCGTTCGGCACTAGATCGGAGCGGATCATGGGATGGATCGCGGGACGGTTCGTGGGACGGTTCGCGGGGCGGATCGAGGGACGTGAGGACGTTCCACTACATCAACCGCATTTCTTAACGCTCCTGCTCTGCGATCTACAAGGGTACGTAGATCGGAAATCCCCTCTCGTAGATGGACATCACCATGATAGGTCTTCGTTCGCGTAGGAAAATTTTTGTTTCCCATGCGACGTTCTCCAACACCTCACAGCTAGGTATAACTGATTTCCCATTCCGTGTCATTCTTCTGCGTGTATGTTTTCCTGATTGTAACTTCTGATGTTTCTGTCTGCCAGCCGTGCCTGCTGCGAGAGAGGTCATCCAGCTGGACAACGACGATCAAAGGCAACCAGCTGCTGCGGTGGAACCCGTTGTGTCCGAGGTGCGTGTGGCGGCAATGGCTGTAGTGAGTGCTCCGCCTGTTAGTTCAGTCGTTGTCACCACGACTCGGACTGGATTGCAGTCGAGCGCTCCAGTTGTTTCTACTACGACCTCAGGATTGATGTCTCCTGCAACCGTGTATGCCACACGTCGTGTCCCTAAAGATCAGACTGGTGCCGCCAAGGAGGCTATTATCCAGGCAGGACTGATGACGCAACAAGCAAAAGGAGCATATGACGCCATCGTCTCGGTGTACAACAACAGCGTGGTGCTTCAAGAAAACGTACGAGTAAGTTCGACCGTAAGTTTGAATTCCGTTCCGACTCACACCCACTGGGTATGTCTTTGTTTCATTTGTGTTCGAGTGGGGTCACTCCGAGTGAACCCATTGGGTGTAGTCCCCGAGACCGCTGTCGAGTGCTTGCACTGGCAGTGGTCTTAATAAGTAGAGACTTTTTCTTTTTGCTGATCAAAATGAACCAGAGCTGATCTAGTTGAGTTCTGAATCCAGTGGGGGCACGCTAAGCGCACCCACTGGGTGTAGTCCCCGAGACTATTATTAGTCGGAAGTGAGTGGTAATAGTCTGAAGTACTTGAGCGTATAGTATATTTGACTCGACATGGCAGACCTGGTCGAGTGATAAACCAGTGGGGACACGTCAAGTGAACCCACTGGGTGTAGTCCCCGAGACTACTGTTGAATGCTTGCATCATCAAGAGTCTGGATTTGAATGCTTGCATCACCTGTCGAATGACTTGTATTTCTCTAGTCGGAAGTAGAAAATAATTTTGTCAAATGACTTGTATTTATCCACTCGGAAGTAGAAAATACTTGTTCCGAATGAAAGTGATTTTTCCACTCTGATGTATTTTGTAGAAGGCATGCGTGATTGGGTCGCAGTACACCCAGGTGGAATCTGAGAAGAACAAACTGAAGCTAGAGTGTGATGCGATGAAAAAGTTGCTTGAAGACAAGGATGTGATCCTTGCCAATCTGAAGACGAAGTCCGAAGCTGATGAATTGAAGCTTGCGGAGTTTGAGAAGTTGAAGGCAGAAAATGAATAGATGAAGAACGAAAGAGACGAATGGGCGAAGAAACTCCACTCCATTTCAAAAAGAGGAAATGCCTTAGAAAGTTTTGTAGAAGACTTCCTGGCAAAGATGATTGATTATCTCATTGGTATGTTCCCTTTACCGAGTGAGTCTTAGCATTTTTCGTCGACTGACATGCAGCTAATATTTCGTTGATCTTCTGCTACAGAGTTCTGTCGTGATTTCGAAAAAGAGACATTTGAGGTGGAGCCATACTTGGATCCCATCAAGTTTCTTGTTCCCGATGACTTGGCCGTGAACATGTATCACCTCAACTATTGCCTCGTTAAAGTCCAAGGGTACTTCACTCGTCTGCGAGCTACTGTGGGAAGAATCGACAAAGAGCTATGGCCTGAAGACACGTTCCTCATTGGTCTGGATGCTGTGATGGAGCGCCTGGGTCGTGTTCCTGGGAGAGTCCTGATACGTCCATTTCGCATCATGTTTTCATGTTGATATTTATCGCTTCTAGGGCTGTTATTTCACTTCACGGTACAATTCTTATGCCCTTTTTCTCTTATTTTGCAAGGTTTACATGAAGAGGGAGAATGCCGGCAGCTAGAATTCTGGCCTGAAAGTGGAGAAAAGTTGAGATACCTATTCTGCGCAACTCCAAACGCCGTTAAAATAAACGAGGATTTTTTTTCCTGATTTATAAAAAAATACTAGGCTGAAGAAGTGCCAGAGGGGCGCCAGGGGGTGGCCACAAGCCTGCACGGCGCAACCCCCCCCCCCCCTGGGCGCGCCATGGGGGCTTGTGGGCACCCTGCTGGCCCACTTGCCCCCATCTTTTGCTATATGAGGGATTTCGTCCAGGAAAAAATCAAGGAGGAGCTTTTTCGTGGTTTCGCTGCCGCCACGAGGTGGAACTTGAGCAGAACCAATCTAGAGATCCAGCAGGAGGATCCTGCCGGGGAAACTTCCCTCCCGAAGGGGGAAATCGTCGCCATCGTCATCACAAACACTCCTCTCATTGGAGGGGACTCGTCACCATCAACATCTTCATGAGCACCATCTCATCTCCAAACCCTAGTTCATCACTTGTAACCAATCTCCGTCTCACGACTCCGATTGGTACTTGTAAGGTTGCTAGTAGTGTTGATTACTCTTTGTAGTTGATGCTAGTTGGATTATTTGGTGGAAGAGTTTATGTTCAGATCCTTGATGCTACTCATTACCTCTGTCGTCATGAATATGATTATGCTTTGTGAGTAGTTACTTTTGTTTCTGAGGACATGGGATAAGTCATGTTAATAGTAGTCATGTGAGTTTGGTATTCGTTCGGTAATTTGATATGTTGTATGTTATTTTTCCTCTAGTGGTGTTATGTGAACGTCGACTACATAACACTTCACCATTATTTGGGCCTAGAGGAAGGCATTGGGAAGTAGTAAGTAGATGATGGGTTGCTAGTGTTGGAATTATGACCTACAGGCAATAATAAATATAGTTATTATTATAATTCTTGTATCAAGATAATCGTTTATTATCCATGCTATAATTGTATTGAATGAAGACTTATATACATGTGTGGATACATAGACAAAACACTGTCCCTAGCAAGCCTCTAGTTGGCTAGCCAGTTGATCAAAGATAGTCACGGTCTTCTGACTATGTACAAGGTGTTGTTGCTTGATAACTGGATCACGTCATTAGGAGAATCACGTGATGGACTAGACCCAAACTAATAGACGTAGCATGTTGATCATGTCATTTTGTTGCTACTGTGTTCTGCGTGTCAAGTATTTGTTCCTATGACCATGAGATCATATAACTCACTGACACCGGAGGAATGCTTTGTGTGTATCAAACGTCGCAACGTAACTGGGTGACTATAAGTATGCTCTACAGGTATCTCCGAAGGTGTTCGTTGAGTTAGTATGGATCGAGACTGGGATTTGTCACTCCGTGTGACGGAGAGGTATCTTGGGGCCCACTCGGTAATACAACATCACACACAAGCCTTGCAAGCAATGTAACTTAGTGTAAGTTGCGGGATCTTGTATTACCGAACGAGTAAAGAGACTTGCCGGTAAACGAGATTGAAATAGGTATGCGCATACTGACGATCGAATCTCGGGCAAGTAACATACCGAAGGACAAAGGGAATGACATACGGGATTATATGAATCCCTGGCACTGAGGTTCAAACGATAAGATCTTCGTAGAATATGTGGGATCCAATATGGGCATCCAGGTCCCGCTACTGGATATTGACCGAGGAGTCACTCGGGTCATGTCGACATAGTTCTCGAACCCGCAGGGTCTGCACACTTAAGGTTCGACGTTGTTTTATGCGTATTTGAGTTATATGGTTGGTTACCGAATGTTGTTCGGAGTCTCGGATGAGATCACGGACGTCACGAGGGTTTCCGGAATTCTCCAGAAACGAAGATTGATATATAGGATGACCTCATTTGATTACCGGAAGGTTTTCGGAGTTACCGGGAATGTACCGGGAATGACGAATGGGTTCCGAGTGTTCACCGGGGGGGCAGCCCACCCCGGGGAAGCCCATAGGCCTTGGGGGTGGCGCACCAGCCCTTGGTGGGCTGGTGGGACAGCCCAAGAAGGCCATATGCACCATAGATAGAAAATCAAAGAGAAAAGAAAAAAAGAGGTGGGAAGGGAGAGAAGGACTCCACCTTCCAATCCTAGTTGGACTAGGATTGGAGGAGGACTCCTCCTCCCCTTGGTGCGCAGCCCTTGGGGCTCCTTGAGCCTCAAGGCAAGCCTCCCCTCCCTCCTCCTATATATATGGAGCTATTAGGGCTGATTTGAGACAACTTTTCCAAGGCAGCCCGACCACATACCTCCACGGTTTTACCTCTAGATCGCGTTTCTGCGGAGCTCGGGCGGAGCCCTGCTGAGATTAGATCACCACCAACCTCCGGAGCGGCGTCACGCTGCCGGAGAACTCATCTACCTCTCCGTCTCTCTAGCTGGATCAAGAAGGCCGAGATCATCGTCGAGCTGTACGTGTGCTGAACGCGGAGGTGCTGTCCGTTCGGCACTAGATCGTGGGACGGATCGCGGGATGGTTCATGGGACGGTTCGCGGGGCGGATCGAGGGACGTGAGGACGTTCCACTACATCAACCGCGTTCACTAACGCTTCTGCTGTGCGATCTACAAGGGTACGTAGATCGGAAATCCCCTCTCGTAGATGGACATCACCATGATAGGTCTTCGTGCGCGTAGGAAATTTTTTGTTTCCCATGCGACGTTCCCCATCAACTAGAGTGACAGAAGCTTAAACCCTAGTTTATGTGTTGCTTCGTAAGGGGCTGATTTGGATCCACTAGTTTAATGTTATGGTTAGACTTTGTCTTAATTCTTCTTTCGTAGTTGCGGATGCTTGCGAGAGGGGTTAATCATAAGTGGGATGCTTGTCCAAGTAAGGTCAGTACCCAAGCGCCGGTCCACCCACATATCAAACTATCAAAGTAACCAACGCGAATCATATGAACATGATGAAAACTAGCATGACACAAATTTCCGTGTGTCCTCGGGAGCGTTTTTCCTCCTATAAGACTTTGTCCAGGCTTGTCCCTTGCTACAAAAGGGATTGGGCCACTTTGCTGCACTGTTTCTACTTTTGTTAATTGTTGCTTGCTACGAATCATCTCACCACACAATCACTTGTTACCGACAATTTCAGTGCGTGCAGATTTTACCTTGCTGAAAACCACTTGTCAGATCCTTCTGCTCCTCGTTGGGTTCGACACTCTTACTTATCGAAAGGACTACAATTGATCCCCTATACTTGTGTGTCATCAAGACTCCTTTCTGGCGCCGTTGCCAGGGAGTGAAGCGCCTTTGGTAAGTGGAACTTGGTAAGGAAACATTCATATAGTGTGCTGAAATTTGTTGTCACTTGTCACTATGGATACTGATCCTTTGATGGGCTTGTTCGGGGTATCTTCACCTCGAACGGAAGCACAAAGAGTTGCTCCTCAACCTGCTGCACCTACTGAAAATATTTGCTTTGAACTCCTTTCGGGTATGCTTGAGAAACTGCTGGCTAATCCTTTTACAGGAGATGGAACATCACATCCAGACTTGCATCTAATCTATGTAGATGAAGTTTGTGGTTTATTTAAGCTTGCAGGTTTGCCCGAGGATGAGGTCAAGAAGAAGGTCTTTCCTTTATCTTTGAAGGATAAGGTGTTGACATGGTATAGGCTATGTGATGATACTGGATCATGGGACTACAATCGGTTGAAATTGGAATTTCATCAAAAGTTTTATCCTATGCATTTAGTACATCGTGATCGGAATTATATTTATAATTTTTGGCCTCGTGATAGAGAAAGCATCGCTCAAGCTTAGGGGAGGCTTAAATCAATGCTATATTCATGCCCCAATCATGAGCTCTCGAGAGAAATTATCATTCAAAACTTCTATGCTCGGCTTTCTCATGAAGATCGCACCATGCTTGACACTTCTTGTACCGGTTCTTTTATGAAGAGAGATATTGACTTCAAATGGAATTTATTGGAGAGAATTAAACGCAACTCTGAAGATTGGGAGCTTGAAGAAGGTAAGGAATCAGGTATGAATTTTACGTTAGATTGCGTTAAATCCTTTGTTGAGACAAATACTTTTTGTGACTTTAGCGCTAAGTATGGACTTGACTCTGAGATAGTAGCTTCATTGTGTGAATCCTTTGCTGCCCATATTGATCTCCCCAAAGAGAAGTGGTTTAAATATCATCCTACTTTAGAAGTCAATGTAGTTAAACCCACTCTAGTTGAATAGAAAGTCATTGCCTATAATGATCCTGTGGTTCCCAGTGCTTACATTGAGAAACCACCTTTCCCTGTTAGGATAAAGGATCATTCTAAAGCTTCAACTGTGATACGTAGAGGCTACATTAGAACACCTACACCCCCTGAGAAAATTAGAGTTGAACCTAGCGTTGCTATCATCAAAGATCTTCTGTCCAACGATGTTGAGGGACATAATATTCACTTCCGTGAAGATGCTGCTAGAATTGCTAAACCTCACGTTAGAGACAAACATAGGCATGTTGTTGGCATGCATGTGGTTTCTGTTAAGATAGGAGATCATTGTTATCATGGTTTATGTGACGTGGGTGCTAGTGTTAGTGCAATACCTCAATCCTTATATGATGAAATCAAAGATGAGATTGCACATGTTGAGATAGAGCCTATTGATGTCACTATTCAGCTTGCCAATAGAGATACTATCTGCCCTGTGGGAATTATTAGGGATGTTGAAGTCTTGTGTGGTAAAACAAAGTATCCCGCTGATTTCCTCATTCTTGCTACCGCACAAGATAGCTTTTGTCCCATGATATTTGGTAGACCTTTTCTCAATACTGTCAATGCTCATATTGATTGTGAGAAGCAAACTGTCACTATTGGCTTTGAAGGTGTGTCACATGAGTTCAATTTCTCCAAGTTTGGTAGACAACCTCATGAAAAGGAGTTGCCTAGTAGGGATGAAACTATTGACTTAGCTTCTATTGCCGTGCCACCTACTGATCCCTTAGAGAAATACTTGCTTGAGCATGAAAATGATATGCATCTGGATGAAAGGGATGAGATAGATAGAGTTGTCTTAGAACAATATCCTATTCTTAAGAATAACTTGCCTGTTGAACTGCTTGGGGATCCACCCCCGCCAAAGGGTGATCCTATGTTCGAGCTTAAACAGTTGCCTGATACTCTTAAGTATGCTTATCTTGATGAAAAAGAGATATATCCTATCATTATTAGTGCTAGCCTCTTGGAGCATGAAGAAAAGAAGTTACTAAAAACTCTAAGGAAGCACCGTGGTGCTATTGGATATTATCTTGATGATCTTAAGGGCATTAGTCCCACTCTATGCCAATACAAGATTAAAACTGATTCTGACTTCAAACCAGTTGCTGATCATCAAAGGAGATTGAATTCTAAGATGAAAGAGGTAGTAAGAAAAAAAATACTAAAGCTTGTGGAAGAGGGTATCATCTATCCTGTTGCTCATAGCGATTGGGTGAGTCTGGTGCATTGTGTTCCTAAGAAGGGAGGCATTACCATTGTCCCTAATGATAAGGATGAATTGATCCCACAGAGGATTATTACTGGCTATAGGATGGTGATCGATTTCAGGAAACTGAATAAAGCCACTAGGAAAGATCATTACCCTTTGCCTTTTATCGACCAAATGCTAGAAAGGTTGTCTAAACACACACACTTCTGCTTTCTAGACGGTTATTCTGGTTTCTCCCAAATACCAGTTGCACAATCTGATTAGGAGAAAACCACCTTCACTTGCCCTTTCGGTACCTCTGCTTACAGACGTATGCCTTTTGGCTTATGTAATGCACCTGCCACCTTTCAAAGATGTATGATGGCTATATTCTCTGACTTTTGTGAAAAGATTGTCGAGGTTTTCATGGATGACTTCTCCGTTTACGGGTCTTCCTTTGATGATTGCCTCAGCAACCTTGATCGAGTCTTACAGAGATGTAAAGACACAAATCTTGTCTTGAATTGGGAGAAGTGCCACTTTATGGTTAATGAAGGCATCGTCTTAGGACATAAAATTTCTGAAAGAGGTATTGAAGTCGATAAGGCTAAGGTTGATGCAATCGAGAAAATGCCATACCCCACAGATATCAAAGGTATAAGAAGTTTCCTTGGTCATGCTGGTTTCTATAGAAGGTTCATTAAAGACTTCTCTAAGATTTCTAGGAGTCTTACCAATCTCTTGCAAAAGGATATTCCTTTTGTCTTGGACGATGATTGTGAGGAAGCCTTCGAAATACTTAAGAGGGCTTTGATAACTGCACCTATTGTTCAACCACCTGATTGGAACTTGCCTTTTGAGATCATGTGTGACGCTAGTGATTATGCTGTTGGCGTTGTTCTAGGGCAAAGAGTCGATAAGAAGTTGAATGTTATTCACTACGCTAGTAAAACTCTAGACAGTGCCCAAAGAAACTATGCTACTACGGAAAATGAATTTTTAGCAGTTGTGTTTGCATGTGAAAAGTTCAGGTCTTACATAGTTGATCCCAAAGTCACTATTCACACTGATCACGCTGCTATTAAGTACCTCATGGAGAAGAAAGACGCTAAACCTAGACTTATCAGATGGGTTCTCTTGCTACAAGAATTTGATCTGCACGTTGTCGACAGGAAGGGTGCTGATAACCCAGTAGCAGATAACTTGTCTAGGTTGGAGAATGTTCTTGATGACCCACAACCTATTGATGATAGCTTTCCCGATGAGCAATTGAATGTCATCAATGCTTCACGTAGTGCACCGTGGTATACTGATTATGCAAACTATATCGTTTCCAAATATATACCACCTAGGTTCACGTACCAGCAAAATAAGTAATTCTTCTTTGACTTGAGACATTACTTTTGGGATGATCCTCACCTTTATAAGGAAGGAGTAGATGGTGTTATTAGACGTTGTGTACCTGAACATGAACAGGGACAGATCCTACAGAAATGTCACTCCGAGGCCTACGGAGGACACCATGCGGGAGATAGAACTGCACACAAGGTATTGCAATCAGGTTTCTATTGGCCCACTCTCTTCAAGGATGCTCGTAAGTTTGTCTTGTCTTGTGACGAATGTCAAAGAATAGGTAATATTAGCAAACGTCAGGAAATGCCTATGAACTATTCACTTGTCATTGAACCATTTGATGTCTGGGGCTTTGATTATATGGGGCCTTTTCTCAAATCCAATGGGTATACTCATATCCTAGTTGCTATTGATTACGTCACTAAGTGGGTAGAAGCTATCCCCACTAGTACTGCTGATCACAACACTTCTATAAAGATGCTGAAAGAAGTTATCTTCCCTAGATTTGGAGTCCCTAGATATCTAATGATCGACGGTGGTTCACATTTCATTCATGGTGCTTTCCGTAAAACGCTTGCTAAGTACGATGTCAACCATAGAATTGCGTCTCCCTATCGCCCTCAGTCCAGTGGTCAAGTAGAGCTAAGCATCAGAGAGATTAAACTAATTCTTCAAAAGACTGTCAACAGGTCTAGAAAGAATTGGTCTAAGAAGCTCGATGATGCACTGTGGGCTTATAGAAGTGCCTATAAGAATCCCATGGGCATGTCTCCATACAAAATGGTGTATGGTAAAGCATGTCATTTACCTCTTGAGCTAGAGCATAAAGCTTATTGGGCAATCAAAGAGCTCAACTTTGATTTCAAACTTGCCAGTGAGAAGAGGTTATTTGACATTAGCTCGCTTGATGAATGGAGAACTCAGGCATATGAGAATGCCAAGTTGTTGAAAGAGAAGGTTAAGAGGTGGCATGATAAGAGGATACAAAAGCGTGAGTTCAATGTAGGTGATTATGTCTTGCTATATAACTCTCGTTTAGGATTCTTTGCAGGCAAGCTTCTCTCTAAATGGGAAGGTCCCTATGTTGTTGAGGAAGTATATCGTTCCGGTGCTATCAAGATCAACAACACGGAAGGTGATTATCCGAGTGTTTTAAATGGGCAGAGAATCAAGCATTATATCTGAGGTACTCCCATAAATGTTGAAAGCAATATCATCAATACCATAACTCTGGAAGAATACCTAAGGGACATTTATCAGCCTGTTTCAGACTCCGAAAACGAAGAGGTATGTGATTCGGTAAGAAAACAGAGTCCAAGGCTTTTCTAGTAGGAAATTTTCTCCGTTTTGGAATATTTGAAAAAATAAAAAAATTGGAAGTAATCCGGAAAGTGCGCGAGGAGGCGACAAGCCTGCACGGCGCGGGCCCACCCCCTGGCCGCGCCGTGAGGGCTTGTGGCCACCTCGTGCGCCTCCCGGACTCCGTTTTCGTGCGGGGTACTCCTTCTCGTCTGAAAAAATCATTATATATACTCCCGTTTGGTCTGACCCCTGCATCACGCAGATTTCCTCTGTTTTTCGTTTCGAGCCTGTTTCTGTTGCAGATCTAGATCGCTATGACTTCCCCAAAATCTCCGAAGGACAAAATCTTTGAGAAGGTCATCAATCCCTACCTCACGGGAGTGCTGCAACACCCTCAATCTATCGAGATGCGTGAGGGGATGTTGCACATTCGTGATGTTGAGGGTCCTAAGAAGACCGGAAGCATGGAGACGAGGCTCGAAGCAAAGGAGCAACAAGTTTTCAAGTGCCATGGGATGGTGGAGCGTGGACTCAACGCCAACCACATGATGATCACGGAGTTCACCAACAAGCACAAGATTGATGCCAATGACATTGGGAAGCATCTCTCCAGGCTCTATGACTGGATTGATCAACTCCACGCCCAGATCTATGACCTGCAGAACCAAAACTATGAGTATGAGTATAGATTTAAATCAATACGGTTGGCTGCAGATTTGAGGATTCCAGAGACTCGTTCATCTTTCCATGATGGAGCACCTATGCCTTGGAAGACGGCGGATCAAACTCATGTTGCAACAACTCCACCATCACCACCAAAGGAAGACAACTGAGCATTGGTATGGGCAATCCCCTTGGCTTGTGCCAAGCTTGGGGGAGTTGCCCCGGTATCGTATCAACATCACATCTTTTGCCTTTACCTTTGTTTTAGTTTTCTTTTTCAGTTTTCTCTTTCTCTAGTAGATTAAAAGTCTTAGTGTTTTAGTCTTGAGTTTTGCTTTGTGTCACCCCCGATGTATTCGAGCTCATGAGCCATATAATAAAGAGTGTCTTAGTTGAAGGGCTTTGCCTCT
Source organism: Hordeum vulgare subsp. vulgare (assembly GCF_904849725.1). Classification (NCBI taxonomy): domain Eukaryota; kingdom Viridiplantae; phylum Streptophyta; class Magnoliopsida; order Poales; family Poaceae; genus Hordeum; species Hordeum vulgare. The sequence continues at coordinate 415,204,416 of NC_058523.1, forward strand.
TGCCATGATCAAAAGAGTGAGAATAGAACAAAAGCATGAAAGATCATTATGGCTTCACATATAAAAAGAATGATGATTGAAACTTGTTGAGGGTAGACAAACGTAGACCTTGGTCATTGTTGCAATTAATAGGAAGTGATAAAGAAGGAGAGCTTCACATATAAAAAATATCATCTCTGACACCATCTATGATTGTGAACACTCACTAAACTATTGCATGCCTAGAAGTAGATGTTGGAGAAGCAAGACAACATAATGAATTGTCTTTGCTTGGTTCTGAATTTTTGTTATATGATTAGAGATCCCTTAGCATGTGATGACTGCTTCCACCTCACATTATCCAAAACTCCCGCACCAAGTAGAGATACTACTTGTGCATCCATGAACCTTCAAACCAGTTTTGCCATGTGAGTCCACCATGCCTACCTATGGATTGAATAAGATCCCTCAAGTAAGTTTTCATTGGTGCAAGCAATAAAATTGCTCTCTAATATGTATGATCTATTAGTGTGTGGAAAATAAGCTTTGTACGAACCTCTGATGAGGAAGACATAAAAGCGACAGACTGCATAATAAAGTTCTTTATCACACGAGGCAATATAAAGTGACATTCCTCCACACTAAGAGCACACGCATCCAAACCTCAAAAGCGCATGACAACCTCTGCTTCCCTCTACGAAGGGCCTATCTTGTACCTTTACTTTTTTCCCTTGAAAGAGTCATGGTGAAATTCACCAATTCCTTATCTCGCCTTTATCTTGGCTAATGTAATATGCTTGGGAAAGATCTATATTCATATGTCAACTTGGAGGTAAGTATTCATGAATTATTATTGTTGACATTACCCTTGAGGTAAGCAGTTGGGAGGCGAAACTATAAGCCCCTATCTTTCTCTGTGTCCAGCTAAAACTTTGATCTCGTGAGAACCACGTGAGTTGTAGCAATTGTAGAGAACGAAAGAATGATTGAGTATGTGGATTTGCTTTACAAGCTCTTATTTGACTCTTTCTGATGTTGTGATAAATTGCAATTGCTTCAATGACTAAAGGCTATCGGTTGTTACTTCTCGGTAAGGTTCTTGATCCATGCTTTAATTTGTGAAGGAATTATCATTTTAGCATGAGAGATTATATGTTGGTATTGTTGTTCTGATCATGATCATGATGCATGCATGTTCGTATCTTGTTTTGTCAACACCTCTCTCCCTAAACATGTGGACATATTTATTGAGCTACGCTTTCGCTTGAGGAAAAGCGAGGTCTAAGCTTGGGGGAGTTGATATGTCCATTTCGCATCATGTTTTCATGTTGATATTTATCACCTCTTGGGCTGATATTTCACTTCACGGTACAATTCTTATGCCTTTTCTCTCTTATTTTGCAAGGTTTACATGAAGAGGGAGAATGCCGGCAGCTGGAATTCTGGCCTGAAAGTGGAGCAAAGTTGAGATACCTATTCTGCGCAACTCCAAACGCCGTAAAAATCAACGAGGATTTGTTTTCCTGATTTATAAAAAATACTGGGCCGAAGAAGTGCGAGAGGGACGCCAGGGGGTGGCCACAAGCCTGCACAGCGCGACCACCCCCCAGGTCGCGCCATGGGGGCTTGTGGGCACCCTGCTGGCCCACTTGCCCCCCTCTTTTGCTATATGAGGGGTTTCGTCCAGGAAAAAATGAAGGAGGAGCTTTTTCGTGGTTTCGCCGCCGCCACGAGGCGGAACTTGAGAAGAACCAATCTAGAGCTCCGGCAGGACGATCCTGCCAGGGAAACTTCCCTCCCGAAGTGGGAAATCGTCGCCATCGTCATCACCAACACTCCTCTCATCGGAGGGGACTCGTCACCATCAACATGTTCATCAGCACCATCTCATCTCCAAACCCTAGTTCATCACTTGTAACCAATCTCCATCTCGCGACTCCGATTGGTACTTGTAAGGTTGCTAGTAGTGTTGATTGCTCTTTGTAGTTGATGCTAGTTGGATTATTTGGTGGAAGAGTTTATGTTCAGATCCTTGATGCTACTCATTACCTCTTTGGTCATGAATATGATTATGCTTTGTGAGTAGTTACTTATGTTCCTGAGGACATGTGATAAGTCATGCTAATAGTAGTCATGTGAATTTGGTATTCGTTCGGTAATTTGATATGTTGTATGTTGTTTTTCCTCTAGCGGTGTTATGTGAACGTTGACTACATAACACTTCACCATTATTTGGGCCTAGGAGAAGGCATTGGGAAGTAGTAAGTAGATGATGGGTTTGTTGGGGAACGTCGCATGGGAAACAAAAAATTTCCTACGCGCACGAAGACCTATCATGGTGATGTCCACCTACGAGAGGGGATGAGTGATCTATGAACCCTTGTAGACCGTATAGCAGAAGCGTTAGTGAACGCGGTTGATGTAGTGGAACGTCCTCACATCCCTCGATCCGCCCCGCGAACAATCCCGCGATCAGTCCCACGATCTAGTACCGAACGGACGGCACCTCCTCGTTCAGCACACGTACAGCTCAACGATGATCTCGGCCTTCTTGATCCAGCAAGAGAGACGGAGAGGTAGAAGAGTTCTCCGGCAGCGTGACGGCGCTCCGGAGGTTGGTGATGATCTCGTCTCAGCAGGGCTCCGCCCGAGCTCCATAGAAACGCGATCTAGAGGAAAAACCGTGGAGGTATGTGGTCGGGCTGCCGTGGAAAAGTCGTCTCAAATCAGCCCTAAAACCTCCGTATATATAGGTGGGAGAGGGGCGGCCTTGCCTTGGGGCTCAAGGAGCCCCAAGGGGTTCGGCCGAGCCAAGGGGGGAAGGTCTCCCCCCCCCCAAACCGAGTTGGACTTGGTTTGGTGGGTGGGAGTCCTTCCTTCCCTTCCCACCTCCTCCTTTTTTTTCTTTCTCTTTGATTTTTCTTCCAATGCGCATAGGGCCCTTTTGGGCTGTCCTACCTGCCCACTAAGGGCTGGTGCGCCACCCTCAAGGCCTATGGGCTTCCCCGGGTTGGTGTTGGAATTATGCCCTAGAGGCAATAATAAATGTATAGTTATTATTATAATTCCTGTATCAAGATAATAGTTTATTATCCATGCTATAATTGTATTGAATGAAGACTCATTTACATGTGTGGATACATAGACAAAACACCGTCCCTAGCATGCCTCTAGTTGGCTAGCCAGTTGATCGATGATAGTCAGTGTCTTCTGATTATGAACAAGGTGTTGTTGCTTGATAACTGGATCACGTCATTAGGAGAATCACGTGATGGACTAGACCCAAACTAATAGACGTAGCATGTTGATCGTGTCATTTTGTTGCTACTGTTTTCTGCGTGTCAAGTATTTATTCCTATGACCATGAGATCATATAACTCACTGACACCGGAGGAATGCTTTGTGTGTATCAAACGTCGCAACGTAACTGAGTGACTATAAAGATGCTCTACAGGTATCTCCGAAGGTGTTAGTTGAGTTAGTATGGATCAAGACTGGGATTTGTCACTCCGTATGACGGAGAGGTATCTCGGGGGCCCACTCGGTAATACAACATCACACACAAGCCTTGCAAGCAATGTAAACTTAGTGTAAGTTGCGGGATCTTGTATTACGGAACGAGTAAAGAGACTTGCCGGTAAACGAGATTGAAATAGGTATGCGGATACCGACGATCGAATCTCGGGCATGTAACATACCGAAGGACAAAGGGAATGACATACGGGATTATACGAATCCTTGGCACTGAGGTTCAAACGATAAGATCTTCGTAGAATATGTAGGATCCAATATGGGCATCCAGGTCCCGCTATTGGATATTGACCGAGGAGTCTCTCGGGTCATGTCTACATAGTTCTCGAACCCGCAGGGTCTGCACACTTAAGGTTCGACGTTGTTTTATGCGTATTTGAGTTATATGGTTGGTTACCGAATGTTGTTCGGAGTCCCGGATGAGATCACGGACGTCACGAGGGTTTTCGGAATGGTCCGGAAACGAAGATTGATATATAGGATGACCTCATTTGATTACCGGAAGGTTTTCGGAGTTACCGGGAATGTACCGGGAATGACGAGTGGGTTCCGGGAGTTCACCGGAGGGGGGCAACCCACTCCGGGGAAGCCCATAGGCTTTTGGGGGACACACCAGCCCTTAGTGGGCTGGTGGGACAGCCCCAAGGGAGCCTATGCGCCAAGATAAGAAAATCAAAGGAAAAGAAAAAAAAAAGAGGGAAGAAGTGGGAAGGGAGGGGGACTCCTCCCACCAAACCAAGTCCAACTCGGTTTGGGGGGGAGTCCTCCCCCCCTTGGCTCGGCCGACCCCTTGGGGATCCCTTGGACCCCAAGGCAAGGTCCCCCTCCCTCCTCCTATATATATGGGGCTTTTAGGGCAGATTTGAGACGACTTTCTCACGGCTGCCCGACCACATACCTCCATAGTTTTTCCTCTAGATCGCGTTTCTGCGGAGCTCGGGCGGAGCCCTGCTGAGACAAGATCATCACCAACCTCCGGAGCGCCGTCACGCTGCCGGAGAACTCTTCTACCTCTCCGTCTCTCTTGCTGGATCAAGAAGGCCGAGATCATCGTCGAGCTGTACGTGTGCTGAACGCGGAGGTGCCGTCCGTTCGGTACTAGATCGTGGGACTGATCGCGGGATTGTTCGCGGGGCAGATCGAGGGACGTGAGGACGTTCCACTACATCAACCGCGTTCTCTAACGCTTCTGCTGTATGATCTACAAGGGTACGTAGATCACTCATCCCCTCTCGTAGATGGACATCACCATGATAGGTCTTCGTGCGCGTAGGAATTTTTTTTTTCCCATGCGACGTTCCCCAACAGTGGTATCAGAGCTAGGTTCATGCGTAGATGTCTTCTCGAGTAGAACACAAAAGGTTTTGTGGGTGGTGATGTGCGTTTTTGCTGCCCTCCTTAGTCTTTTCTTGATTCCGCGGTATTGTTGGATTGAAGCGGCTTGGACCGACATTACTCGTACGCTTACAAGAGACTGGTTTCATCGTTACGAGTAACCCCCTTTGCTCAAAGATGACTGGCAAGTGACGGTTTCTCCAACTTTAGTTGAATCGGATTTGACCGAGGAGGTCCTTGGATGAGGTTAAATAGCAACTCATATATCTCCGTTGTGGTGTTTGCGTAAGTAAGATGCGATCCTACTAGATACCCTTGGTCACCACGTAAAACTTGCAACAACAAAATTAGAGGACGTCTAACTTGTTTTTGCAGGGTATGATTGTGAAGTGATATGGCCAATGATATGATGTGATATATTGGATGTATGAGATGATCATGTTGTAATAGAAATATCGACTTGCACGTCGATGGTACGGCAACCGGCAGGAGCCATAGGGTTGTCTTTATACTAACATATGTGCTTGCAGATGCGTTTACTATTTTGCTAGGATGTAGCTTTAGTAGTAATAGCATAAGTAGCACGACAACCACGATGGCAACACGTTGATGGATGATCATGGTGTGGCGCCGGTGACAAGAAGATCGTGCCGGTGCTTTGGTGATGGAGATCAAGAAGCACGTGATGATGGCCATATCATGTCACTTATGAATTGCATGTGATCTTAATCCTTTTATGCACCTTATTTTGCTTAGAACGACGGTAGCATTATGAGGTGATCTCTCACTAAAATTTCAAGACGAAATTGTGTTCTCCCCGACTGTGCACCGTTGCTACAGTTCGTCGTTTCGAGACACCGCGTGATGATCGGGTGTGATAGACTCAACGTTCACATACAACGGGTGCAAAACAGTTGCGCACGCGGAACAGTCGGGTTAAGCTTGACGAGCCTAGCATGTGCAGACATGGCCTCGGAACACATGAGACCGAAAGGTCGATCATGAATCATATAGTTGATATGATTAGCATAGGGATGCTTACCACTGAAACTACTCTCGACTCACGTGATGATCGGACTTGGGATAGTGTAAGTGGATCATGAACCACTCAAATGACTAGAGAGATGTACTTTTTGAGTGGGAGTTTAGCGTGTAATTTGATTAAGTTGAACTCTAATTATCTTGAACATAGTCTAAGTCCACTTTGAATATATTTGTGTTGTAGATCATGGCTCACGCGAGTGTCATCCTGAATTTTAATACGTTCCTAGAGAAAGCTAAGTTGAAAGATGATGGAAGCAACTTTGTAGACTGGGCTCGTAATCTTAAGCTAATCTTACAAGCTGGAAAGAAGGATTATGTCCTTAATGCTGCGCTAGGAGATGAACCACCCGCTACGGCTGATCAGGATGTTAAGAACGCTTGGTTAGCACGTAAGGAGGACTACTCAATAGTTCAATGTGCAGTCTTGTTTGGCTTGGAGCCGGGACTTCAACGTTGCTTTGAGCGTCATGGAGCATTTGAGATGTTCCAGGAGTTGAAGTTTATCTTTCAGAAGAACGCCCGGATCGAGAGGTATGAGACCTCCGATAAATTCTATGCTTGCAAGATGGAGGAAAACTCGTCTGTCAGTGAACATGTGCTCAAAATGTCTGGGTACTCAAACCGTCTAGCAGAACTGGGGATTGAACTCCCGCAGGAAGCTATCACTGACAGAATCCTTCAATCACTGCCGCCAAGCTATAAAGGCTTTGTGTTGAACTACAACATGCAAGGGATGAACAAGTCTCCCGGCGAGTTGTTTGCGATGCTGAAAGTCGCAGAGTCTGAACTCCGTAAAGAGCATCAAGTGTTGATGGTGAGCAAGACCACTAGTTTCAAGAGAAACGGCAAAGGAAAGAAGGGCAATTCGAAGAAGAGCGGCAAGCCTGTTGCCAATCCGCCGAAGAAGCCCAAAGCTGGACCTAAGCCTGAAACAGAGTGCTTCTATTGCAAGGGTATGGGTCACTGGAAGCGCAATTGCCCCAAGTATCTGGCAGATAAGAAGGCGGGCAAAGAAAAATCAGGTATATTTGATATACATGTTATTGATGTGTACTTAACCGGCTCTCGTAGTAGTGCCTGGGTATTTGATACCGGTTCTGTTGCTCACATTTGCAACTCGAAGCAGGAACTGCGGAATAGACGAAGGCTGGCGAAAGACGAAGTGACGATGCGCGTAGGAAACGGTTCCAAGGTTGATGCAATCGCCGTCGGCACAGTGTCACTTCAGCTACCATTGGGATTAGTGATGAACTTAAATCATTGTTATTTAGTGCCTGCGTTGAGCATGAACATTATATCTGGATCTTGTTTATTGCGAGACGGTTACTCTTTTAAGTCTGAGAATAATGGTTGTTCTATTTCTATGAGTAACATCTTTTATGGTCATGCACCGAATGTGAGAGGATTGTTCATATTGAATCTTGATAGCGATACGCATATACATAACATTGAGACCAAAAGAGTTAGAGTAAACAATGATAGCGCCATATTTTTGTGGCACTGCCGCTTGGGTCATATTGGTGTAAAGCGCATGAAGAAACTCCGTGCTGATGGACTTTTGGAGTCACTTGACTTCGATTCACTTGACACGTGCGAACCATGCCTTATGGGCAAGATGACTAAGACTCCGTTCTCCGGAACAATGGAGCGTGCAAGTGACTTGTTGGAAATCATACATACCGATGTGTGTGGTCCAATGAGCGTGGAGGCACGCGGCGGATATCGTTATTTTCTCACCTTCACTGACGATTTAAGTAGATATGGTTATGTCTACTTGATGAAGCACAAGTCTGAAACATTTGAAAAGTTCAAGCAATTTCAGAGTGAAGTGGAAAATCATCGTAACAAGAAGATCAAGTTCCTACGGTCTGATCGTGGGGGTGAGTATCTGAGTTTCGAGTTTGGTACTCACTTAAGACAATGTGGAATTGTTTCGCAGTTAACACCGCCTGGAACACCACAGCGTAATGGTGTGTCCGAACGCCGTAATCGTACTTTGTTAGAGATGGTGCGATCTATGATGTCTCTTACTGATTTGCCGTTATCATTTTGGGGTTATGCATTAGAAACAGCTGCATTCACTTTAAATAGGGCACCATCAAAATCCGTTGAGACGACACCATAGGAACTGTGGTATGGCAAAAGACCAAAGTTGTCGTTTCTTAAAGTTTGGGGATGTGATGCTTATGTCAAAAAGCTTCAGCCTGAAAAGCTGGAACCCAAAGCGGAAAAGTGCGTCTTCATAGGTTACCCAAAGGAGACAGTTGGGTACACCTTCTATCTCAAATCCGAGGGCAAAGTGTTTGTTGCTAAAAACGGAACTTTTCTCGAGAAGGAGTTTCTCTCGAGAGAATTGAGTGGGAGGAAGATAGAACTTGACGAGGTTGTCGAACCTATCATCCCTCTGGATGGTGGCGCAGGGCAAGGGGAAACCTCTGTCATTGCGACGCCGGTTGAGGAGGAAGTTAATGATGATGATCATGAAACTCCAGTTCAAGTTTCTGTCGAACCACGCAGGTCGACGAGATCACGCGCTGCTCCAGAGTGGTACGGTAATCCCGTCTTGTCAATCATGTTGTTAGACAACAATGAACCTGCAAATTATGAAGAAGCAATGGTGGGCCCAGATTCCAACAAATGGCTAGAAGCCATGAAATCCGAGATAGGATCCATGTATGAGAACAAAGTGTGGACTTTGGAGATACTACCTGAAGGCCGCAAGGCTATTCAGAACAAATGGATTTTTAAGAAGAAGACGGACGCTGACGGTAATGTGACCGTTTATAAAGCTCGACTTGTGGCAAAGGGTTTTTCACAAGTTCCAGGAGTTGACTACGATGAGACCTTCTCACCCGTAGCGATGCTTAAGTCCGTCAGAATCATGTTAGCAATAGCTGCATTTTTCGATTATGAAATCTGGCAGATGGATGTCAAAACGGCATTCCTTAATGGTTTCCTTAAGGAAGAGTTGTATATGATGCAACCCGAAGGTTTTGTCGATCCTAAAAATACTGACAAGGTATGCAAGCTCCAGCGATCCATTTATGGACTGGTGCAAGCATCTCGGAGTTGGAACAAACGCTTTGATGAGGTGATCAAAGCATTTGGGTTTATACAAGTGGTTGGAGAATCTTGTATTTACAAGAAAGTGAGTGGGAGCTCTGTGGCGTTTCTAATACTATATGTGGATGACATATTACTGATTGGAAACAACGTAGAGCTTTTGGAGAGCATAAAAGGTTACTTGAATAAAAGTTTCTCTATGAAGGACCTAGGAGAAGCTGCTTACATTCTAGGCATTAAGATCTATAGGGATAGATCAAAACGCCTGATAGGACTTTCACAAAGCACATACCTTGATAAAGTTTTGAAGAGGTTCAAAATGGAACACTCCAAGAAAGGGTTCTTGCCTGTGTTACAAGGTACAAGATTGAGTAAGACTCAGTGCCCAGCAACTGATGAAGATAGAGAGCATATGCGCTCCGTCCCCTATGCTTCAGCCGTAGGCTCTATCATGTATGCAATGTTGTGCACTAGACCGGATGTTAGCCTGGCCATAAGTATGGCAGGTAGGTTCCAGAGTAATCCAGGAGTGGATCACTGGACGGCGGTCAAGAATATCCTGAAGTACCTGAAAAGGACTAAGGAGATGTTTCTCGTGTATGGAGGTGACGAAGAGCTCGCCGTAAAAGGTTACGTCGATGCAAGCTTTGACACAGATCCGGACGACTCTAAGTCGCAAACCGGATACGTATTTATTCTTAATGGGGGTGCAGTAAGCTGGTGCAGTTCCAAGCAAAGCGTCGTAGCAGATTCTACAAGTGAAGCGGAGTACATGGCTGCCTCGGAGGCGGCTAAGGAGGGTGTCTGGATGAAGCAGTTCATGATGGATCTTGGAGTGGTGCCAAGTGCACTGGATCCAATAACCTTGTTCTGTGACAACACTGGTGCCATTGCCTTAGCAAAGGAACCAAGGTTTCACAAGAAGACCAGACACATCAAACGACGCTTCAACCTCATCCGCGACTACGTCGAGGAGGAGGACGTAAATATATGCAAAGTGCACACGGATCTGAATGTAGCAGACCCGCTGACTAAACCTCTTCCACGGCCAAAACATGATCGACACCAGAACTGTATGGGTGTTAGATTTATTACAATGTAATTCACATGGTGATGTGAGGGCTAGATTATTGACTCTAGTGCAAGTGGGAGACTGTTGGAATTATGCCCTAGAGGCAATAATAAATATATAGTTATTATTATAATTCCTGTATCAAGATAATAGTTTATTATCCATGCTATAATTGTATTGAATGAAGACTCATTTACATGTGTGGATACATAGACAAAACACCGTCCCTAGCATGCCTCTAGTTGACTAGCCAGTTGATCGATGATAGTCAGTGTCTTCTGATTATGAACAAGGTGTTGTTGCTTGATAAGTGGATCACGTCATTAGGAGAATCACGTGATGGACTAGACCCAAACTAATAGACGTAGCATGTTGATCGTGTCATTTTGTTGCTACTGTTTTCTGCGTGTCAAGTATTTATTCCTATGACCATGAGATCATATAACTCACTGACACCGGAGGAATGCTTTGTGTGTATCAAACGTCGCAACGTAACTGAGTGACTATAAAGATGCTCTACAGGTATCTCCGAAGGTGTTAGTTGAGTTAGTATGGATCAAGACTAGGATTTGTCACTCCGTATGACGGAGAGGTATCTCGGGGGCCCACTCGGTAATACAACATCACACACAAGCCTTGCAAGCAATGTAAACTTAGTGTAAGTTGCGGGATCTTGTATTATGGAACGAGTAAACAGACTTGCCGGTAAACGAGATTGAAATAGGTATGCGGATACCGACGATCGAATCTCGGGCAAGTAACATACCGAAGGACAAAGGGAATGACATACGGGATTATACGAATCCTTGGCACTGAGGTTCAAACGATAAGATCTTCGTAGAATATGTAGGATCCAATATGGGCATCCAGGTCCCGCTATTGGATATTGACCGAGGAGTCTCTCGGGTCATGTCTACATAGTTCTCGAACCCGCAGGGTCTGCACACTTAAGGTTCGACATTGTTTTATGCGTATTTGAGTTATATGGTTGGTTACCGAATGTTGTTCGGAGTCCCGGATGAGATCACGGACGTCACGAGGGTTTCCGGAATGGTTCGGAAACGAAGATTGATATATAGTATGACCTCATTTGATTACCGGAAGGTTTTCGGAGTTACCGGGAATGTACCGGGAATGACGAATGGGTTCCGGGAGTTCACCGGAGGGGGGCAACCCACTCCGGGGAAGCCCATAGGCTTTTGGGGGACACACCAGTCCTTAGTGGGCTGGTGGGACAGCCCCAAGGGAGCCTATGCGCCAAGATAAGAAAATCAAAGGAAAAGAAAAAAAAAAGAGGGAAGAAGTGGGCAGGGAGGGGGACTCCTCCCACCAAACCAAGTCCAACTCGGTTTGGGGGGGGAGTCCTCCCCCCCTTGGCTCGGCCGACCCCTTGGGGATCCCTTGGACCCCAAGGCAAGGTCCCCCTCCCTCCTCCTATATATATGGGGCTTTTAGGGCAGATTTGAGACGACTTTCTCACGGCTGCCCGACCACATACCTCCATAGTTTTTCCTCTAGATCGCGTTTCTGCGGAGCTCGGGCGGAGCCCTGCTGAGACAAGATCATCACCAACCTCCGGAGCGCCGTCACGCTGCCGGAGAACTCTTCTACCTCTCCGTCTCTCTTGCTGGATCAAGAAGGCCGAGATCATCGTCGAGCTGTACGTGTGCTGAACGCGGAGGTGCCGTCCGTTCGGTACTAGATCGTGGGACTGATCGCGGGATTGTTCGCGGGGCGGATCGAGGGACGTGAGGACGTTCCACTACATCAACCGCGTTCTCTAACGCTTCTGCTGTACGATCTACAAGGGTACGTAGATCACTCATCCCCTCTCGTAGATGGACATCACCATGATAGGTCTTCGTGCGCGTAGGAAAATTTTTGTTTCCCATGCGACGTTCCCCAACAGTTGGGTTGCCCCCCCCGGTGAACTCCCGGAACCCATTCGTCATTCCCGGTACATTCCCGGTAACTCCGAAAACCTTCCCGTAATCAAATGAAGTCATCCTATATATCAATCTTCGTTTCCGGACCATTCCGGAAACCCTCGTCACGTCCGTGATCTCATCCGGGACTCTGGACAACATTCGGTAACCAACCATATAACTCAAATACGCATAAAACAACGTCGAACCTTAAGTGTGCAGACCCTGCGGGTTCGAGAACTATGTAGACATGACCCGAGAGACTCCTCGGTCAATATCCAATAGCGGGACCTGGATGCCCATATTGGATCCTACATATTCTACGAAGATCTTATCGTTTGAACCTCAGTGCCAAGGATTCATATAATCCTGTATGTCATTCCCTTTGTCCTTCGGTATGTTACTTGCCCGAGATTCGATCGTGAGTATCCCCATACCTATTTCAATCTCGTTTACCGGCAAGTCTCTTTACTCGTTCCGTAATACAAGATCCCGCAACTTACACTAAGTCACATTGCTTGCAAGGCTTATGTGTGATGTTGTATTACCGAGTGGGCCCCGAGATACCTCTCCGTCACACGGAGTGACAAATCCTAGTCTTGATCCATACTAACTCAACGAACACCTTCGGAGATACCTGTAGAGCATCTTTATAGTCACCCAGTTACGTTGCGATGTTTGATACACACAAAGTATTCCTCCGGTGTTAGTGAGTTATATGATCTCATGGTCATAGGAACAAATACTTGACACGCAGAAAACAGTAGCAACAAAATGACACGATCAACATGCTACGTCTATTAGTTTGGGTCTAGTCCATCACGTGATTCTCCTAATGACGTGATCCAGTTATCAAGCAACAACACTTTGTTCATAATTAGAAGACACTAACTATCTTTGATCAACTGGCTAGCCAACTAGAGGCTTGCTAGGGACAGTGTTTTGTCTATGTATCCACACATGTAAATGAGTCTTCATTCAGTACAATTATAGCATGGATAATAAACGATTATCTTGATACAGGAATTATAATAATAACTATATATTTATTATTGCCTCTAGGGCATAATTCCAACAGTCTCCCACTTGCACTAGAGTCAATAATCTAGCCCTCACATCATCGTGCGAATTACATTGTTATAAATCTAACACCCATACAGTTTTGGTGTTGATCATGCTTTGGTCGTGGAAGAGGTTTAGTCAGCGGGTCTGCTACATTCAGATCCGTGTGCACTTTGCATATATTTACGTCCTCTCCTTCGACGTAGTCGCGGATGAGGTTGAAGCGTCATTTGATGTGTCTGGACTTCTTGTGAAACCGTGGTCCCTTTGCTAAGGCAATGGCACCCGTGTTGTCACAGAACAAGGTTATTGGTTTTAGTGCGCTTGGCACCACTCCAAGATCCGTCATGAACTGCTTCATCCAGACACCCTCCTTAGCCGCCTCCGAGGCAGCCTTGTACTCCGCTTCACATGTAGAATTTGTTACGACGCTTTGCTTGGAACTGCACCAGCTTACCGCACCCCCATTAAGAATAAATACGTATCCGGTTTGCGACTTAGAGTCGTCCGGATCTGTGTCAAAGCTTGCATCGACGTAACCTTTTACGGCGAGCTCTTCGTCACCTCCATATACGAGAAACATCTCCTTAGTCCTTTTCAGGTACTTCAGGATATTCTTGACCGCCGTCCAGTGATCCACTCCTGGATTACTCTGGAACCTACCTGCCATACTTATGGCCAGGCTAACGTCTGGTCTAGTACACAGCATTGCATACATGATAGAACCTATGGCTGAAGCATAGGGGACGGAGCGCATATGCTCTCTATCTTCATCAGTTGCTGGGCACTGAGTCTTACTCAATCTCGTACCTTGTAAAACTGGCAAGAACCCCTTCTTGGACTGTTCCATTTTGAACCTCTTCAAAACTTTATCAAGGTATGTGCTTTGTGAAAGTCCTATCAGGCGTTTTGATCTATCCCTATAGATCTTAATGCCTAGAATGTAAGCAGCTTCTCCTAGGTCCTTCATAGAGAAACTTTTATTCAAGTAACCTTTTATGCTCTCCAAAAGCTCTACGTTGTTTCCAATCAGTAATATGTCATCCACATATAGTATTAGAAACGCCACAGAGCTCCCACTCACTTTCTTGTAAATACAAGATTCTCCAACCACTTGTATAAACCCAAATGCTTTGATCACCTCATCAAAGCGTTTGTTCCAACTCCGAGATGCTTGCACCAGTCCATAAATGGATCGCTAGAGCTTGCACACCTTGTTAGCATTCTTAGGATCGAAAAAACCTTCGGGTTGCATCATATACAATTCTTCCTTAAGGAAACCGTTAAGGAACGCCGTTTTGACATTCATCTGCCAGATTTCATAATCGAAAAATGCAGCTATTGCTAACATGATTCTGACGGACTTAAGCATCACTACGGGTGAGAATGTCTCATCGTAGTCAACTCCTTGAACTTGTGAAAAACCCTTTGCCACAAGTCGAGCTTTATAAACGGTCACATTGCCGTCAGCGTCCGTCTTCCTCTTAAAGATCCATTTGTTCTGAATAGCCTTTCGGCCCTCAGGCAGTACCTCCAAAGTCCACACTTTGTTCTCATACATGGATCCTATCTCGGACTTCATGGCTTCTAGCCATTTGTTGGAATCTGGGCCCACCATTGCTTCTTCATAATTTGCAGGTTCATTGTTGTCCACCAACATGATTGACAAGACGGGATTACCGTACCACTCTGGAGCAGCACGTGGTCTCGTCGACCTGCGTGGTTCGACAGAAACTTGAACCGGAGTTTCATGATCATCATCATTAACTTCCTCCTCAACCGGCGTCGCAACGACAGAGGTTTCCCCTTGCCCTGCGCCACCATCCAGAGGGATGAGAGGTTCGACAACCTCGTCAAGTTCTATCTTCCTCCCACTCAATTCTCTCGAGAGAAACTCCTTCTCGAGAAAAGCTCCGTTTTTAGCAACAAACACTTTGCCCTCGGATTTGAGATAGAAGGTGTACCCAACTGTCTCTTTTGGGTAACCTATGAAGATGCACTTTTCCGCTTTGGGTTCCAGCTTTTCAGGCTGAAGCTTTTTGACATAAGCATCACATCCCCAAACTTTAAGAAACGACAACTTTGGCCTTTTGCCATACCACAGTTCGTATGGTGTCGTCTCAACGGATTTTGATGGTGCCCTATTTAAAGTGAATGCAGCTGTTTCTAATGCATAACCCCAAAACGATAACGGCAAATCGGTAAGAGACATCATAGATCGCACCATCTCTAATAAAGTACGATTACGACGTTCGGACACACCATTACGCTGTGGTGTTCCAGGCGGTGTCAACTGTGAAACAATTCCACATTGTCTTATTTGAGCACCAAACTCGAAACTCAGATATTCACCCCCACGATCAGACCGTAGGAACTTGATCTTCTTGTTACAATGATTTTCAACTTCACTCTGAAATTGCTTGAACTTTTCAAATGTTTCAGACTTGTGCTTCATTAAGTAGACATAACCATATCTACTCAAATCGTCAGTGAAGGTGAGAAAATAACGATATCCTCCGCGTGCCTCTACGCTCATCGGACCACACACATCGGTATGTATGATTTCCAACAAGTCACTTGCACGCTCCATTGTTCCGGAGAATGGAGTTTTAGTCATCTTGCCCATGAGGCATGGTTCGCACGTGTCAAGTGAATCAAAGTCAAGTGACTCCAAAAGTCCATCAGCATGGAGTTTCTTCATGCGCTTTACACCAATATGACCTAAGCGGCAGTGCCACAAAAATATGGCGCTAGCATTGTTAACTCTAACTCTTTTGGTCTCAATGTTATGTATGTGTGTATCGCTATCAAGATTCAATATGAACAATCCTCTCACATTGGGTGCATGACCATAAAAGATGTTACTCATAGAAATAGAACAACCATTATTCTCTAACTTAAAAGAGTAACCATCTCGCAATAAACAAGATCCAGATATAATGTTCATGCTCAACGCAGGCACTAAATAACAATGATTTAAGTTCATAACTAATCCTGATGGTAACTGAAGTGAAACTGTGCCGACGGCGATTGCATCAACCTTGGAACCATTTCCTACGCGCATCGTCACTTCATCTTTCGCCAGCCTTCGTCTATTCCGCGGTTCCTGTTTCGAGTTGCAAATATGAGCAAGAGAACCGGTACCGAATACCCACGCACTACTACGAGAGCCGGTTAAGTACACATCAATAACTTGTATATCAAATATACCTGATTTTTCTTTGGCCGCCTTCTTATCTGCCAGATACTTGGGGCAATTGCGCTTCAAGTGACCCATACCCTTGCAATAGTAACACTACCTTTCAGGCTTAGGTCCAGCTTTGGGTTTCTTCGTCGGACTTGCAACAGGCTTGCCGCTCTTCTTTGAATTACCCTTCTTGCCTTTGCCGTTTCTCTTGAAACTAGTGGTCTTATTCACCATCAACACTTGATGCTCTTTACGGAGTTCAGACTCTGCGACTTTCAGCATCGCAAACAACTCGCCGGGAGACTTGTTCATCCCTTGCATGTTGTAGTTCAACACAAAGCCTTTATAGCTTGGCGGCAGTGATTGAAGGATTCTGTCAGTGATAGCCTCTTGCGGGAGTTCAATCCCCAGCTCAGCTAGACGGTTTGAGTACCCAGACATTTTGAGCACATGTTCACTGACAGACGAGTTTTCCTCCATCTTGCAAGCATAGAATTTATCGGAGGTCTCATACCTATCGATCCGGGCGTTCTTCTGAAAGATAAACTTCTACTCCTGGAACATCTCAAATGCTCCATGACGCTCAAAGTGACGTTGAAGTCCCGGTTCTAAGCCATACAAGACTGCACATTGAACTACTGAGTAGTCCTCCTTACGTGCTAACCAAGCGTTCTTAACATCCTGATCAGCCGTAGCGGGTGGTTCATCTTCTAGCGCAGCATTAAGGACATAATCCTTCTTCCCAGCTTGTAAGATTAGCTTAAGATTATGAGCCCAGTCTACAAAGTTGCTTCCATCATCTTTCAACTTAGCTTTCTCTAGTAACGTATTAAAATTCAGGATGACTGTCGCGTGAGCCATGATCTACAACACAAATATATTCAAAGTGGACTTAGACTACGTTCAAGATAATTAGAGTTTAACTTAATCAAATTATTCGCTAAACTCCCACTCAAAAAGTACATCTCTCTAGTCATTTGAGTGGTTCATGATCCACTTACACTAGCTCAAGTCCGATCATCACGTGAATTGAGTATAGTTTCAGTGGTAAGCATCCCTATGCTAATCATATCATCCATATGATTCATGATCGACCTTTTGGTCTCATGTGTTCCGAGGTCATGTCTGCACATGCTAGGCTCGTCAAGCTTAACCCGAGTGTTCCGCGTGCGCAACTGTTTTGCACCCGTTGTATGTGAACGTTGAGTCTATCACACCCGATCATCACGTGGTGTCTCGAAACGACGAACTGTAGCAACGGTGCACAGTCGGGGAGAACACAATTTCGTCTTGAAATTTTAGTGAGAGATCACCCCATAATGCTACTGTCGTTCTAAGCAAAATAAGGTGCATAAAAGGATTAACATCACATGCAATTCATAAGTGACATGATATGGCAATCATCACGTGCTTCTTGATCTCCATCACCAAAGCACCGGCACGATCTTCTTGTCACCGGTGCCACACCATGATCTCCATCAACGTGTTTCCATCGAGGTTGTCGTGCTACTCATACTATTACTACTAAAGCTACATCCTAGCAAAATAGTAAACGCATCTGCAAGCACAAACATTAGTATAAAGACAACCCTATGGCTCCTGCCGGTTGCCGTATCATCGACGTGCAAGTCGATATTATCTATTACAACATGATCATCTCATACATCCAATGTATCACATCACATCGTTGGCCATATCACATCACAAGCATACCCTGCAAAAACAAGTTAGACGTCCTCTAATTTTGTTGTTGCATGTTTTACGTGGTGACCACGGGTATCTAGTAGGATCGCATCTTACTTACGCAAACACCACAACGGAGATATATGAGTTGCTATTTAACCTCATCCAAGGACCTCCTCGGTCAAATCCGATTCAACTAAAGTTGGAGAAACCGACACTTGCCAGTCATCTTTGAGCAACGGGGTTACTCGTAGCAATGAAACCAGACTCTCGTAAACGTACGAGTTATGTCGGTCCAAGCCGCTTCAATCCAACAATACCGTGGAATCAAGAAAAGACTAAGGAGGGCAGCAAAACGCACATCACCGCCCATAAAAACTTTTGTGTTCTACTCGAGAAGACATCTACGCATGAACCTAGCTCTGATACCACTGTTGGGGAACGTCGCATGGGAAACAAAAAAATTCCTACGTGCACGAAGACCTATCATGGTGATGTCCATCTACGAGAGGGGATGAGTGATCTACGTACCCTTGTAGACCATACAGCAGAAGCGTTAGTGAACGCGGTTGATGTAGTGGAACGTCCTCACGTCCCTCGATCCGCCCCGTGAACAATCCCGCGATCAGTCCCACGATCTAGTACCGAACGGACGGCACCTCCTCGTTCAGCACACGTACAGCTCGACGATGATCTCGGCCTTCTTGATCCAGCAAGAGAGACGGAGAGGTAGAAGAGTTCTTCGGCAGCATGACGGCTCTCCGGAGGTTGGTGATGATCTCGTCTCAGCAGGGCTCCGCCCGAGCTCCGTAGAAACGCGATCTAGAGGAAAAACCGTGGAGGTATGTGGTCGGGCTGCCGTGGAAAAGTCGTCTCAAATCAGCCCTAAAACCTCCGTATATATAGGTGGGAGAGGGGGGGCCTTTCCTTGGGACTCAAGGAGCCCCAAGGGGTTCGGCCGAGCCAAGGGGGGAAGGTCTCCCCCCCCCCAAACCGAGTTTGACTTGGTTTGGTGGGTGGGAGTCCTTCCTTCCCTTCCCACCTCCTCCTTTTTTTTCTCTTTGATTTTTCTTCCAATGCGCATAGGGCCCTTTTGGGCTGTCCCACCAGCCTACTAAGGGCTGGTGCGCCACCCTCAAGGCCTATGGGCTTCCCCGGGGAGGGTTGCCCCCCCCACCCCCGCGGTGAACTCCCGGAACCCATTCGTCATTCCCGTACATTCCCGGTAACTCCGAAAACCTTCCGGTAATCAAATGAAGTCATCCTATATATCAATCTTCATTTCCGGACCATTCCGGAAACCCTCGTGACGTCCGTGATCTCATCTGGGACTCCGAACAACATTCGGTAACCAACCATATAACTCAAATACGCATAAAACAACGTCGAACCTTAAGTGTGCAAACCCTGCGGGTTCGAGAACTATGTAGACATGACCCGAGAGACTCCTCGGTCAATATCCAATAGCGGGACCTGGATGCCCATATTGGATCCTACATATTCTACGAAGATCTTATCGTTTGAACCTCAGTGCCAAGGATTCATATAATCCCGTATGTCATTCCCTTTGTCCTTCGGTATGTTACTTGCCCGATATTCAATCGTCAGTATCCCCATACCTATTTCAATCTCGTTTACCGGCAAGTCTCTTTACTCGTTCTGTAATACAAGATCCCGCAACTTACACTAAGTAACATTGCTTGCAAGGCTTTTGTGTGATGTTGTATTACCGAGTGGGCCCCGAGATACCTCTCCGTCACACGGAGTGACAAATCCCAGTCTTGATCCATACTAACTCAACGAACACCTTCGGAGATACCTGTAGAGCATCTTTATAGTCACCCAGTTACATTGCGACGTTTGATACACACAAAGTATTCCTCCGGTGTTAGTGAGTTATATGTTCTCATGGTCATAGGAACAAATACTTGACACGCAGAAAACAGTAACAACAAAATGACACGATCAACATGCTACATCTATTAGTTTGGGTCTAGTCCATCACGTGATTCTCCTAATGACGTGATCCAGTTATCAAGCAACAACACCTTGTTCATAATCAGAAGACACTGACTATCTTTGATCAACTGCCTAGCCAACTAGAGGCTTGCTAGGGACAGTGTTTTGTCTATGTATCCACACATGTAAATGAGTCTTCATTCAATACAATTATAGCATGGATAATAAACGATTATCTTGATACAGGAATTATAATAATATATATATTTATTATTGCCTCTAGGGCATAATTCCAACAGGGTTGCTAGAGTGACAGAAGCTTAAACCCTAGTTTATGCGTTGCTTCGTAAGGGGCTGATTTGGATCCACTAGTTTAATGCTATGGTTAGACTTTGTCTTAATTCTTCTTTCGTAGTTGCGGATGCTTGCGAGAGGGGTTAATCATAAGTGGGATGCTTGTCCAAGTAAGGGTAGTACCCAAGCGCCGGTCCACCCACATATCAAACTATCAAAGTAACGAACGTGAATCATATGAACATGATGAAAACTAGCATGACACAAATTCCCATGTGTCCTTGGGAGCGTTTTTCCTCCTCTAAGACTTTGTCCAGGCTTGTCCCTTGCTACAAAAGGGATTGGGACACTTTGCTGCACCGTTGCTACTTTTGTTACTTGTTGCTTGCTACGAATCATCTCACCACACAATCACTTGTTACCGACAATTTCAGTGCCTACAGATTTTACCTTGCTGAAAACCACTTGTCAGATCCTTCTGCTCCTCGTTGGGTTCGACACTCTTACTTATCTAAAGGACTATGATTGATCCCCTATACTTGTGGGTCATCAAGTCCAAGTGTGGAAGAAATCAGCCGCTTGGTGTGGGGCTGATGTGACTCTTTCTCTCGTCAGGGTCCACTTTAAGGAGACTCGGGAGGAGAAGTTGAAGGCACTGCAGGTTGCAAACACGAAGAAGCTTCGGTTTGAAGACTTCATGGAGACCTTCATTGATATTGCAACACGTATCGCCGACGTCGTCAAGCTCGACACCTTCGTGGAGCCGGCCAATCCATGCAAGCCGTGAGAAGACGATCAGTCATGTGAAAAAATTTTGATTTGCCTCGGTATGCCGAGTGGTTTATGTAAACACTTTAAACTTCGTTCAGGTAAAAACCCGAGTGCTTTTGTCCTGCGCGGATAACCTTGATGTGCGTCGGGTATTATTTATTTGCTCACTTCGACTGAATTTGGGTTTATCTTTGTCGAATGAACTTTTTCTTTTTGGGGATGCCCTGGGCATACGCAAAGTCTTCGTACCCAAGCGAAACATGATTCGCAGTAGGGCAGGGATTTGGGAGGGATTTTCTCGCTTAGGCGAATTTTATTCGCGGCTAAGCCTCCGAGTGAGAGGGTATCTCTTCACTCGGAGAAGCTTTTGTTTTTATCTTAGGCGAATCTGGTTCGCGGCTAAGTCCCCGAGTGAGAGGGTAGCTCTTCACTCGGAGAAGTTTTTGTTCTTTACCTTAGGAGAATCTGGTTCGCGGCTAAGTCCCCGAGTGAGAGGGTAGCTCTTCACTCGAAGAAGTTTTTTAGCTTAGGTGAATCTAGTTCGCGGCTAAGTCCCCGAGTGAGAGGGTAGCTCTTCACTCGGAGCAGTTTTTTAAGTTAGGCGAATCTGGTTCGCGGCTAAGCCCCCGAGTGAGAGGGTAGCTCTTCACTCGGAGAAGTTTTTTAACTTAGGCGAATCTGGTTTGTGGCTAAGCCCCCGAGTGAGAGGATAGCTCTTCACTCGGAGAAGTTTTTTAACTTAGGCGAATCTGGTTCGCGGCTAAGCCCCCGAGTGAGAGGGTAGCTCTTCATTCGGAGAAGTTTTCTAACTTAGGCGAATCTGGTTCGCGGCTAAGCCCGCGAGTGAGAGGGTAGCTCTTCACTCGGAGAAGTTTTTAACTTAGGCGAATCTGGTTTGTGTCTAAGCCCCCGAATGAGAGGGTAGCTCTTCACTCGGAGAAGTTTTCTAACTTAGGCAAATCTGGTTCGCGGCTAAGCCCCCGAGTGAGAGGGTATCTCTTCACTCACAGAAGTTTTTTAACTTAGCTGAATCTGGTTCACGGCTAAGCCCCCGAGTGAGAGGGTTGCTCTTCACTCAGATAAGTTTTTTAACTTAGGCGAATCTGGTTCGCGGCTAATCCCCCGAGTGAGAGGGTAGCTCTTCACTCGGAGAAGTTTTTTAACTTAGGCGAATCTGGTTCGCGGCTAAGCCCCAGGGTGAGAGGGTAGCTCTTCACTCAGAGAAGATTTCTAGACCGGAGTCAACAAACATATTGAAGTAATCAAAGCTTGTGGCGAGTAAATTGCTTTAGGGAATCTTGTTCGTTACATCAAAACAGTCATATATCAAGCATAAAACGATTAAGTAAGTCTATGTTCCATGCTCGCGGCTCGTCGATCCTCTTCTCCAAATTGTAGAGTCTGTATGCTCCGTTGTTCAGCACCTTAGAGACGATGAAGGGTCCTTCCCAAGCGGGGGGTAGCTTGTGCGGTCTTTGTTGATGCACTCGGAGCACCAAATCGCCTACTAGAAACGTCCGGCTCCTGACGTGTCTTGAATGGAATCGTCGCAAGTCTTGTTGGTAGATCGTTGATCGAATATGAGCCATCTCGCGCTCCTCCTCCAAGAGATCGACTTCATCCTGTCGGGCTTGTTCAGCTTCGGCTTCTAAGAAGAGCTCAACTTTGGGGGAATTGTGAAGTAGATCACTTGGAAGAACAGCTTGTGCACCGTACACGAGAAAGAATGGAGACCGTCTCGTCGACCTGTTCGGGGTCGTTCTGAGTCCCCAGAGCACAGAGGGTAACTCGGTGACCCAAGCACCTGCAGCGTGTCCAATCTCCCTCATGAGACGAGGTTTTAACCCCTGAAGTATGAGTCCATTCGCTCGTTCAGCCTAGCCATTTGTTTGGGGATGAGCAACGGATGCGTAATCCACTCGGGTTTCTTGATTGGAGCATAAACTCTTGAATTCATCCGAGTCAAAGTTCGATCCATTGTCAGTGATGATGTTGTGAGGGACCCCAAATCTGACAGTGATCTCTCTCGAGAATTTGATTGCAGTGCGTGCATCTAGCTTTTTGAATGGCTTGGCTTCTGTCCACTTGGTGAATTTGTCGACTGCAATAAGCAAATGAGTGAATCCGCCTTGCCCTATATGGAAGGGTCCAACCATGTCCAAGCCCCACACGGCAAAAGGCCATATGAGAGGGATTGTCTTTAGAGCAGATGACGGCTTATGTGATTTGTTAGAGTTGAATTGACATCCTTCACATCGGTCTACAAGCTCTTTGGCCATTTCACCCGCACGTGGCCAGAAGAATCCAACTCGGAATGCTTTAGGAACGATGGCTTTGGAGGATGCATGATGACCACATGTTCCCGAATGAATTTCCTCCAAAATCAGTCGGCCTTCTTCAGGGGAAATGCACCGTTGAGCTACGCCAGACACACTTTCCTTGTAGAGCTGATCTCACATGACTCTGAAAGCTTTTGATCTGCGAATGATCTTTCTAGCTTCGTCTTCATCTTCGGGTAGTTCTTGCCTCAGGATATATGCAATATATGGCACTGTCCAATTGGGCGTGACTACTCGAATCTCCATGATCAGGTTGACAAATGCCGGGATTTCAACTTCAGTCGGATCAACTGCACTTGTAGGCTGAGGAGATTCTTCAGTGAATGGATCTTCTTGGAATGAAGGAGTGTGTATGTGCTCCAAACAGACATCACTTGGCACAATTTTCCGAGTGGATCCAATTTTTGCCAATTCATCAGCAGCATGATTCCTCAATCGAGGAACGTGATGAAGTTCCAAACCTTCAAACCTTTTCTCAAGTTTTCTTACTGTGTTGCAGTATCCAGTCATGGCAGGGTTTCTCACATCCCACTCTTTCATTACTTGATTAACCACTATATCCGAGTCACCGTATACCATCAAGCGACGGACGCCGAGTGAAATGGCCATACGCAACCCATAAAGGCGATCTTCATACTCCGCCTCATTGTTAGAGGAATCAAAGTGAATCTGTAATACATAACTGAGCTTGTCGCCCTTCGGGAATATAAGAACTACGCCTGCACCAGAACCACTCAGCATCTTCGAGCCGTCAAAGAAAATGGTCCAATGTGTCGAGTGAGTAGGAGCTGGTTGCTGTTGTTCACCCATTCATCCATGAAATCCGCCAGAGCTTGAGATTTGATGGCTTTCTTAGCTTCGGACTTTATGTCACAATATAATAGCTCCATTTCCCATTTCGCCACTCGGCCTGATGCATCCCGATTGTGAAGGATTTCTGACAATGGGGCATCACTGTCCACAGACACCGAGTGATCTTTAAAACAATGAGCTACCTTCTTTGCAGTCATATAAATCCCATAAAGGAGCTTCTGATAGTGGGGATATCTCTACTTGGAAGGAGTCAATACCTCAGAAACATGATATACTGGGCGCTGAATCTTGTAAGCCTTGCCTTCCTCCTCTCGCTCGACTATCAGGACTGTGCTGACAACTTGATTTGTGGCCGCTATGTATAAGAGGAGTGGCTCTTTGTTGTACGGAGCAGCAAGAACCGGCTGGGTGGATAGCAGAGTCTTTAACTCGACGAATGCAGCTTCTGCTTCGAGAGTCCACTCGAAGGTATCTGACTTCTTCACGAGTCGATACAGTGGTAAGGCTTTCTCTCCGAGTCAAGATATGAATCTGCTTAATGCTGCCAAACATCCGGTAAGCTTTTGGACGTCGTGCCCTCGCACGGGGCTTTTCATTCGGGCGATTGCCCCGATCTTTTCGGGGTTAACATTGATTCCTCGTTTGGAAACGAGAAAACCGAGTAACTTGTCGTTGGGTACTCCGAATGTGCACTTGGCTGGGTTGAGCTTGATGTCATACCTTAGAAGGTTGGCGAACGTTTCAGTCAAGTCAGTCAGCAGGTCGGAACCTTTGCGTGACTTGACTACGATATCGTCCATGTATGCCTCCATGTTCCGACTGATCTGGTCGAGGAGGCATTTCTGAATCATGCGCATAAAAGTGGCTCCTGCATTTTTTAGACCGAGTGGCATAGTGATGTAGCAGAAGCAACCAAACGGGGTGATGAAGGCTGTTTTTATTTCATCTGAGCCATACAGACGGATCTGGTGGTACCCAGAGTAAGCATCTAAAAAAGACAATCGCTCACATCCCGCAGTACAGTCGACAATCTAATCTATGCGGGGGAGTGGGAAGTGGTCTTTCGGGCAGACCCGATTGATATGCTTGAAGTCGATGCACATTCGGAGTGACTTGTCCTTCTTAGGCACCATGACAACATTCGCGAGCCACTCGGAGTGGTAAACCTCGTGAATGAACTTGGCCTCTAAGAGCTTAGCCACCTCCTCGTCGATTGCTTTCCTTTTCTACGTGGCGGACCAACGCAGATGCTCCTTGACAGGTCGAGCTTTGGGGTCGACCCTCAGTCGGTGCTCAGGAAGTTCCCTGGGTACACCAGGCATGTCAGCGGGCTTCCATGCGAAGATGTCCCAGTTCTCATGGAGGAACTGGATGAGCTCGACTTCTTATTTAGGGTCAAGAGTTGTTGAGATGTTTGTTGGGGAAACCGTAGGATCCATTGGGTGGATGTTGACCTTCTTGATTTCGCCTGCCGATTGGAATGCAGACTCGGAAGCTGGCTTCTTCGCGAGCATCAGTTCGGCGGGATCTGCTGTCTCCCGGTACTCATCGAGCTCTACCATTGCCATATGCTGGTCGGCAATCTTGGAGCCCTGCTGCAAACATTCTTCTGCTCTCTGCCGATCGCCAGTGATGTTGATGACTCCTTTCGGTCCTGGCATCTTCATCTTTAAATAAACATAACATGGTCGGGCCATGAAGCGTACGTACGTCGGTAGACCAAGTATGGCGTGGTAGGCACTCTGGAAGTCCACCACCTCGAACGTGAGTTTCTCCTTGCGGAAGTTCTTGTCAGAGCCGAAGACGATATCTAACGCTATGTGGCCGAGTGACTTGGCCTTCTTCCCTGGAATCACTCCGTGAAACTGCATATTACTGTCGCTGAGCTTGGACATCAGAATGCCCATCCCTTTGAGAGTGTCAGCATACATGATGTTCAAACCACTCCCTCCATCCATCAACACCTTGTGGAGTCAAACTCCTTCTACCACTGGGTCGACAACGAGAGCCTGACATCCCGGAGAGGGGACATGGGTCGGGTGATCCGACTGGTCGAAGGTGATGCAGTATGTGACCACTTGAGATACTTTGGGGTGGAAGGAGCTGCCATGTTGACCTCTCGGTTAACCACTTTCAGTCGACTCTTGCTTTCCACATCAGCGAAGATCGTCAGAGTGGCATGGACCTTTGGGAAGGGGTCTTCTTGTTCTTCGTCCTCTTTCTCTTGGTCTTTCTCACTCGACTGATCCTCTCCAAATCTCTGGATCAACAGCCTGCACTACCGAGTGGTATGTTTTGGCACTATGGTGTTGCCTTCTTCATCTATGTTCGCGTGAATTGCACACGGCTGATCAAGGACTTCTGGTCCCGAGTGCTTCTTGAATTTCTTGGGGGGAATTGACCCATGCCCTTTCCCTTGAACTTTCCCGCTCCCAGAGCGGCTGCTTCTACCCGCGGTGTGCGTTCTACCTTCTGCTTCTACTTTCGGTTGGAATTGGCATCTCCGTCGACTGCTTTGCCTTTGCCGCTACGGAGGCGGTCTTCTTCTTCTCCATTGGCATAGCGGGTCGCTATCTCCATCATTTTGCTCATAGACATATCTCCTGTCCGACCGAACTTCAAGTACAACTCGCGGTACCTGACGCCTGCCTTGAAAGCGCAGACTGCTTGATGCTCGGTGACGTTCTCCATAGTGTGGTCAAGAGTGGTCCAGGGCTGGATGAAATCGCGCAAAGACTCACTCGGCTTCTAGATACAATGTTGTAGCTCGGAAGACCAGCAGGGCGCTTGCAGGGGCCCTCGAAGGTCTTGATGAACACTTGGGCCAAATCTTCCCATCAGTATATGCTTGATGGAGCTAGTTGATTTAGCCAGGCACGGGCCGAACCATCCAGCATCAGGGGCAAGTGCTTCATTGCGACGTTGTCGTTGCCGCCGCCGATCTGAACTGCCACTCGGTAATCATCTAGCCACGTCTCTGGCTTGGACTCTTGAGTGAACTTGCTTATTCCGGCCGCCAACCTGAAGTTGGGGGGAATATCAGCGGAGCGGATTGCTCGACTGAAACACTCGGGTCCGGAGATGACAGAACCACTTCCACTCGGACGATCACCATCGTATCCGTCACGATGGGCTCGGCCTCTATCAACTCTCTTCTGAGTGAGATAGTCCCTTACATCACGCCTTTGGTCGCGGTCGTCGCCCACCGACCGCCTTTCGTCGTTGCGCCGGGGCACGTACGAACCACTCCGCGGAGGAGGGCGTGAACGATGGCGATCTTCGCGATTGAACCGAGGGGGAAGCGGATTCCACCACTGGTCTCTGTATCGATCTTCCCGGTGATCTCCTCCTCTGCGACGCTGGGGAGAACCTAGACAGTAAACCGACCGTACTATGTCTGCTCGGACGCAATTGTTGTGCAGTCTGTTGAGAGACTGAGATACAACGGAATTCTACTGTTGTGCCGCCTGCAACAGGGCACGGATCTGTTGTACTCCTCTGCCCGCTTCTGAATTTGACGGCTGGATGGAGTCTGTAATCCTTGCAGCCGCAGCCAAGTTGAGGATGGGCGTGTGGAATACCTCGATGTTGTCGTGATGAGAACGTCGACCGGATGCTGGAGGGCGCGGATGATGACGCGCACCCGAAGTCTCTCCGGTTTCCTGCTTGTCCCGATTGGTCCTTGGCGGGCTCTCGTGTGAGCCGGCCATGAAAACCTCCGCCACAGGGCTGCGGTTCTCGCACTCGAAAGAAGAGCCATACGGATCTGACACCGAGTGAGATGCAACACACGGAGGTGTAGCAGGTTCAATGGCTGCCACCTGCGGCGAAGACGCTTGACGCGCGAGTGCATGACGCACCCAGGGATGGAGCCGTGACGACCGGATCGCTTGTTGCGACGTGCGATGGGGAGCACAGTCGACGACGGAGTCGACGGTTGGAGAAGAAGAACTCCGCAGGAACTAGCGCGGAAGAACGTCGCCCCGCGAACTGGAAGCGCCTCGACGTCGAGAGGCGCCTCCCGAAGCCATCCCGAATCGTCGGCGACGAAGACGAGTGTGCCAAACACGATCTCGTGGCCTACGCACAAATCACCGCCGGAAGACATGGTGAAGAGGAAAAAAACGCAAACTTTCCGGAAGTCGCCTAAACGCCTGCCCCACGGTTGGCGCCAACTGTCGTGGATATAAGACTGACAGTAGATGTGTAGGGTACGAAAGTAGAGGGCAGAGTCCTAGCTACGACAAGGTTGTATGAGTTCAGGCCCCTCTACGATGGAGGTAACAGCCCTACGTCTCAGTGCTCTGGAGCTTTAGTGTCGAGTGGAACATAGATGTTACAGAATGTGAACCCTTGTGCCAGAGGGGAGGGTGGCTTATATAGAGTGTGTTGTCCCTCATAAGCGTCCAGCCTTCAAGGATGCAATAAGTGAGATTGAATGCATACGTTACAGGTAACGTATGCAATAATTGAGTTATTTATTTTAAAACGGAAGGTGTACTATACGTATATGGTAGAGGCATAGAGTCATGCGTGCACCCTACTTAACTACACTCTATCAGTCACTCTATGATATCAGTGTACGCACTTGGAATGTTTAACACTTCCTTCATCCTAGTTTATAAGGCATGCATGTGTATTTAGATCGTCAATTTGACTTATATAAAATATATTGTTTAACATAAAAATTATATCATTAAAAAATAGAACATCTAAAGTTTTCAATGATATATTTTTTGTAATATATGTCTCTTATTAAGTTGATCAAATTGACGATCTAGATATACGTGCCGAACTTATAAACTAAAACGGAGGGAGTATAACATACATATAAAAAAATACCAGTGTCCCGGTGAACTGATAGTTACTAAGAATGCAGGACGATCAAGCTACATTAGCCGAGTGAACTCCATTCGTTCTTCTTCCCGCTACAGCTTCTGCCGGTGGCTGCTGCACGTTGAGCGATGCCAAAGGACCCTACCTATCCACTGTCGCCATAGCGATTCCCCATGTGGCACGTTCAAACACTACGATCGAGCATTCATTCTAGAATTACAGTACAAGAAACCGGGCCCCCGAAGTGACCATGTTCTCCTAGACCAGCAGCGTTCACTCGGACGCTTGGGACGAACAGCGGCCGGCAGCCAACAACCGATGGAGCCGCTGCGGCCGGCGTGGGTATGCATGCATGGCAGTCACGGCCCCGGCTCCGACCCCCGCCCCCCATCTCACGTGGAGAGATTCTCAAGGACGCAGAGCCGAAGGCAACCAGCGCGCACATGGTGGTCACGTAAACCCTTATAACATGTTAATTGGCCGCATCTATTCCATCAATCTACCTCGAGTCTTCTTCATCCTCCGTCCCAGGGATAAAAAAAGACAACGAACCGGCCGGCAGATGCGTCTTTTGCAAGCGGCACGGCAGCATGTGCATGTCGGGGTGATTTTGCGGCGGCTAATCTGCAAAAGCTGACAGACGCCGCAGTTCGGATGGATGGGTGCTACTACCGGCCGGTGAATCCCGAGGTTTCCGAGCATCACATGGAGGGAGCGGGAGTGATCTCGTCGCACTATCCGGCCATCCGGGCCACGCTTGTCGTCTTGGCCGGCGCCTCGGGACCGACACGCACGCCGTGCACGGCGCCGCATCGGCTAAGTTAATTTACTCGCGCCGCTGCGTGATACAGGGACTCACACTCATCGGTGGGCTACCGTCGGCGGTTGCCACTGTGCGTGCAGTAGGAGGGAGTAGGGAGTGGCGAGTCAGTTGCGGGTCGACCATAACTGTAACAACAGTCCGGGTACCGAACTTTTAAATAGAACCTGCCTTTCGGTTTCGGATCCGGGCCCCACCGTCGCGGTGTCCCCCATGTGAAGCGAGTAAACAAGGGGACAGGTGGAGACATCTTCGACGTGGAGTGTTTGGACTGAGACTAGTAATCTACAGAATGCAATGCTCATGCTCGTCTACAATGGGGACCGAGATTCATTCATTTGCTGTGGATAAATCACCGGTGAACAATACGGTGACTAACCCTTTTCTCTAGACCGTTGGATCAAAGATCAACTGACGGGTCCGCCTGAACTAAACCCAAGATATAGCAACTCCGTCTACAGGACTATGTATACAGTACTTGGTCTACAGTGTTCGTCTACAGTGTCAACCACAATGTTTTTGTACTGTTTTAAATTTGGGTTGCATACCCTTCATCCAACGGCTAGCTGCCCGTCAGTCACGGCGTCATTGGCCAGAGGCTAGTCATTGGGTCTCTGTCCCTACAATGGTGGAGTTATTACTTTAGTTATTACTTTATATTACACTTTTTTTTAGAAAATGAGGAAGACCCTCAGCCTCTGCATCTGAACGATGCATACAGTCATTTTATTAGTTATTCATGAAAGACCTTACAAAGTAATACATCAGAAAGACTAAAGCCACCGTCTAGGCAACATATGTTGCTACTTCTATGCAGTTGATTAAGTGATGCTGATAGTCTCGGTCTAATACCAAACAGACCTCGCAGCTAAACCTAACATCTAAGACGTCAGACCCCAACCAAGCCACCTTGTAACACCCTGTGTTTAGCTTTCCTGACTAATTAACTTGTTTCAAAAATTAGGACCAATTTAAAAAAAATTGTCAATACTTGTGATGCTTGAAGTGACTCTTGTTTGCTTGCTTGCTGGTATGCTTGTGTTGATTCTCAATAATTCTTACTATTCTCCAGACTCACCCCCTTAGCCCAAAACTTCTGCCTAATGATCATGCCATGTGTTTATGAGCAAAAACTACTTTTACCAAATATTATTTTCACCAGAAAGCATTTCTTTGAATTAAGCTTTCAAAACCCGTGAGATGAGATTTGTACTACAAATCCTCAAATTATGGAATTTATTTTTCACCACTTATTTTATTTAAAACCCATTATCAAAATGACTTCCCAAAACCACAATATTATTATTTTAAAAATTGTTTTACTATTTTATTTAAATGCCTTCCTGTGAGGCCAGAAATGGTCTCTTAAGAAGGAAAGTTATTTTTATTGCTTTCAAAATATTTTAGAAAACTTAGGAAAACTCAGTGGACATATATGTTTCATATATATGAGTTTCAACACATGGTTATGTTCAAAATATTGGGCAAACCCCTTCAAAACCCTTCCTGCCTATTTCAAGCTTTTGGAATATTTCTATCAGAAATATTATCAATAAATTCCAGTAAAATTCCAGCATGACACCTATGATATGTTTGATGATTTTGCCAAGTTTCATCTCAATTCAAGTTTATTTGACTCCCCTAATTATTCTAAAACCCTATATGTTCACATCCAAATTTGAGCAACTCTACATTGTCAAGTGTCTTCAATTGTGCTCAAATTTGGTAGACATGTTATTATACACCAATAATGCATCCACACCAAGTGGTGCATCAAGGAGGATAGAAGAACTTGTCCCAAGCTCCTCAAAACCCACTTTGTTGATTTCTGACTTTGGGAAACTTTACATTTTAAAGTTTCTCCAATTGACCCCAAACTTTTTGGGCCTGCTTTAATGCTCAAATAATGCCCCCACACCAAATATTGGATTTGTGGGAATTGATTTGAATAGTTTTGTAAGTAGAAAGCCATTTCTGCCCATTTCATGGGTTTTCCAAGTCTACATTGGAAACCTTATCCACCAAATCCCAAATTTGGTGTCCAAGCTTATTTTTATCTATTATTTGATCAAGTTAAGTTTCATATACATTGAAGTCTATTTGGTTTCTCTGCCACTCATCAAACCACTTGTGTGCATTCACTTTATTGACTACTTTGGCCCCTTCCACTTTAACCCTTGAGCTCAACTTTCTACCACAGCTTCATATAGTTACATTTTACCTTCAGTAAAATTTCCATGGCCACTGGTCAATTATTGAAGAGAGGCTCCATGTAACTATTCCTCATTTTACCCTTGAATCACCATTTCTACCCCTCTTGCCCCACTTTTTCTTAAGCCAAATCCCCCATCTCTTTCCAAATGACCCCTAGCATCCCAAGGCATCATTTCAAACCAATAGATGGCATGCTCATATAGGAAAAGTGAGCAGCACATATACAAGTTGATTTATGACAGAAATGTAGCCTTGTACAACAAGTACTAGCTACACACCTCTGCCTGATCTCAAACTTGGCATTGTTGTAGTCCTTCCATGTATAAGACTGGTAGAGAAGGTTTCACCTCAATCCCCTTCCTGTGAAAACCACTTTTACTAGCCCTTAGTTTCGTTCTGGAATGTTAACCTCGGTCAGAACCAATTCAAACCAGATCCATATCTGTCCAAACTCTACCAGTGCATTTTGGCATGCATGCCTTGCATGTGTGACACCTTGGCCTGGCCAAGGGGTGGCCCAGGACATCAAGTGGGGTGGTGACCACCTCCCTAGAGTGCAGAAACGGTGCTCTGCACCCTGTCTCCTTCCTACAGCTCGATTCAGGCGACCACAGCTTGTCTCAGCACGCCACGGGATTCCCCTTGACCAGTCCAACCCCTCCCCGGTGCCAGCTTACCTCCAAACTCCTTCTGGCACGCGTGCTCTCGCCACGCCCAGAGCATCCAGAGAGCTCCTGAGCTCCACCACGTCTCCCCTCTCTTATCTCATCTCTCCCCGAGCCTCTGATGTTCCTGCTCCTCTCCCTCTCTCCCTCTGGCACCCCTAGGCCATCCATATCTCCTCCTGTGCCCTGCGTCCGCGGCTATGGCCGAAGCAGCCGCCGGCCACCACGCAAGATGCGAGCAACCGGTGCTCCCTCTCACCTAGTGGGCTCTCCGGTGTGTCCTCCCCGTCGCCTCACAACCCCCTCAGCGCCCCCATCTCCTCCCTAGGAGTCGTGCCGCCGGAAGCAAGCACCGGCACGCGACTGGCTCGCCTCCCCCTGGTCCTCCTCTGTCCGTGCGAGGTAGGGGATGAACCTGGCGGTTGGGCCCCGCCCGTCAGCGACAGCCAGGGTCGGGCCCAGCCCCGTAAGTGGAGGCGCACCTCCACCTTCCCGCCTCCCTCCTTGAAAGGCGCATTTCCATAAGTGCGCCAGCAGCATCTCAGCGCCCGCGCATGTCGGGCCGGCCAAGTGGCTATTCTGCGCCCCGAGCGTCGTTTAAACCTTATGTGATTCCATATGTTTTCTCTCTTTTCGTTTTCTGATAAGATTCATAAAACCTTAGTAAATTCATATTAAGTCCAATTGGTTTGATTCAAACTCCTGCAGGTTCCTAAAATTCACAACTATCCAGATATGTGCATTGCACATTTTTCCAAGCAACTTTTCTGTTGCATTATTATTCAAATTTAGATTTAAATGCTTCTAGCTCCCCTTTCAAAAATCCTGTAGGATTCAAATCAACTCCAAATGGAGTGATTTTAATTTCTAGAGCCAGCTAATATCATGCCCTATTCCTCTTCTCATCCATTCAAAAATACTCGATGATTCAAATCCCCTATGGCAAGCTTCAGGTATTTTTCTTATGACCACAGAGGTACAAGAAAAATATAACTTCTATTTTATATGGAACTTTTGTTCTGCTAGTCGTGTGGCTGACTGTGATTGTTTCGACGATAGTTGATGAGTAGAAGGAGCTCTCATAGTTGGATCGGAAGACCTCGAAGACCCCGAGAGCTACGAGAGCAAAGGCACGCAGCCCTTTGACCATGTCTGAGCATATGTTCTGATGCATGCTAGTGTAGCAAATATTTCCGTTGCATATGATCATAAGTACCGGTAAATCATTGAGGTGATGTTACCGATGGCTCCTCCGGAGCACATGCATTGAGCTTGATCCTACCACCTATGAGGGTGTCACTCCCAAGATGCGACCCTATCCTCAATTTGGCACGAAGGCCTCGTCAGGGATAGAGGCGCATCTCGTCGTGTCGCAAGAATGGATATCGTTACAAGTACATGTACTGAAAAGAAGAGAGATATATACAGAATTGGCTTACACTCGCCACAAGCTACATCAGAGTCACTTCAGTACATTACATAATCATCAAGAGTAAGAGCAGGGTCCGACTACGGACGAAAACAAACGACAAAATAAGAACGACGTCCATCCTTGCTATCCCAGGCTGCCGGCCTGGAACCCATCCTAGATCGATGACGAAGAAGAAGAAGAATCAACTCCAAATGTACAATCAACGCGCTCGCGTCAAGTAACCTTTACCTGTACCTGCAACTGGTGTTGTAGTAATCTGTGAGCCACAGGGGACTCAGCAATCTCATTTCCAAAGGTATCAAGACTAGCAAAGCTTAATGGGTGAGGCATGGTTAAGTGGTGAGGTTGCAGCAGCGGCTAAGCATATATTTGGTGGTTAAACTTACGAGTACAAGAAATAAGAGGGGGGAAATCTACGCATAACGGACGTGAACTACTGATGATCAAATGAATGATCCTGAACACCTACCTACGTCAGACATAACCCCACCGTGTCCTCGATCGGAGAAGGAACTCACGAAAGAGACAGTCACGGTTACGCACACAGTTGGCATATTTTAATTAAGTTAACTTCAAGTTATCTAGAACCAGTGCTAAACAAAGTATCCACGTTGCCACATAACCGCGGGCATGGCTTTCCGAAAGATTTAACCCTGCAGGGGTGCTCCAACTAGTCCATCACAAATTACCACAAGCCGCATAGAAATCCTCAATCACGAAGCTCGCGATCTCGTCGGATTCCCTAGTGGAAAACCTCAACTCTGAGGTTACCCAAAGCATCACCGGAATCCCGATGCACAAGATATCTCGTCAAAGGTAAAACTAATCCAGCAAGGCCGCCCGACGTGTCGACGATCTAGATAGGAGTCGCGTACCTCGTTCTCAGGACACGACGGATGAGCGATGGTTACCACGCCAAACGCCGAGTTGCCCCGGGTAGCGTTAATAAGCTGCTCTGTTTTGGACCAACACTCATAAGGAGCACTGGCCCGGGGGTTGATTAAATTATCCTCGGGGCCCGGGAAGTCCCTATGCAATTTTATTAGGTGATTAGGCAAATGTAGTACCAAAGTTGGGCCTTGCCAGACCAGCTTTAATCTAAAACGAATTACCAAGGGGGTCCCCATAACAACCCCGATCGTGTTAGGAGCGCTCAATTATGGAACACAACACCGGTAGCCGGAAACTAAGGGGGCAAAGGTGGAACAAAACACCAGGCTAGAAAGGCCGAGCCTTCCACCTTTTACCAAGTATATAGGTCCATTAAGTTCAATAGCATTAATATGGTGATATAACAAGGAACCCATGCTTTCACATGGAAGCAACTACACCTGCAACTAGCAACGCTACAACATGGTTAAGTAAGAGTAACATAGCCAATCAGTGGTTTGCTAGGTCGAACAGGTTGAAGGTAATCATGGTATTGTTGAGAGGCTGATATTTAACATGTGGTAGGCAACGAGACATAATCGATAGAAGCGATAAAAACTAGCATGGCAATGATAGTAATGGTATCTAGGGAAATGATCATCTTGCCTGAGATCCCGCTTGGAAGAAGAACAACTCGGTGGAGTCGGCAAACCAACGTAGTCGAACGGGTCCTTACATTCCGACACGCTTGCGGAACTCTATCGAGACGGAGCAAACCGGAAACAAACATCACACCGATATTCAACACACGATGCACAACATGATGCACAACCTACTATGATGCATGATCAGCTCAACGATGCAAGGGATGGCATGGCAATTCACCTCACGCAAACTCTACACATTAAGTGAAGCTCGATATGCAACGAGTTGCATACCGACGGAACTCCACGTTTAATTATTACTTCACTCCCGTTAATTTACCGGCAAGATTAAATGTTTTTAACATGGCAAGGGGTGAAGCGAGATCCTACAGGTCCTAGTCGGTTAACACGCGGAGCATAGGACGAGCTACAACACAAGAACATGCAACACAAGAATATATGCCATGAATGCGTCATGCATGCAAGTTTCAAACATCACGGGCAAGAAGAGAAAGGAACAGGTGTCGCCACGGCGAGCGAGAGGGAACCATGGCGGCAAGACGGAAACGATGCCACGGCAACGTACCTATCCCGATACTCGTCGAGATATCGGTGCCACTATCTGGAAGCGTGTGCGGGAACGTTGAATAAAGATGGGGTGATCCCGTATCTCGGGTTCCCATGTGTCGAGGCGCGACGGAAAGAAGACAACGGGCAACGGGCAACATACGGTGCATACATACATATACTCATACATCACTTGTACACGGTACACGACAACGTCTCAACGTTATACCTTCGGAGCGTGCACATCGGAGCGGTTCGGTTCGGTGAAGGGGAACAACGGTCGTCGTGGAGGTCGTGGTCGTCGTGGAAGTAGTCGTACACGGTCTCGTCGATGGTAGTCGAACTCGGCGTCGATGTACACGATCTTTGGCGTCGGTAGTCGATCACGTCTTCCGAAGATGGTCGGGGGTCGTCGGGGACGTCGTGGTACTCGTGAACTTGTCGAATCCACGGCGGTGGGAATGGTCTACGCGGCGACGGCAAGCGACACAACAGCAACATCCGGCAACTACGACAGCAACCTAGCGGCATCGACGGTAAGCAGCAGCCTGCAGCAACTACAGCAACTAGCTTCGGCCTCAACACAACACGCTACGGCAGCAACTAGCAGACCACAGCGACGACGGTATCTAGCAGGCATCAGCTAGCATAATCTACGTAGCAGCAGCAAAGCAAACAACAAGGCAAACAACAGCAACTATCAATAGCATAAGCAAACAGCTACAGGCGGCAACGGCAAGCTAGCAACTGCAGGCAAACACGCTAGCAAGCAAGCTACAGCATGGCAGCAAGCAAAACGCAGCAACTCGGCAAGCATTAGCAGCTATGGCACATCCAGCAACTACCACCAGCAGCAAAAACGCAAGCAGGCAAGCAGCATCTACAACCTAGCAGCGGCAGTATCTAGCAGCAGCAGCAAGAGCGGCAAGACCAACAAGCACCAGCCTAGCAGCTAGTACCTACAGCAACTACCAGCACGGCGCGCAGGCAAGCATCAGCAACAGCAACTGGCAGCAGCACAAGCTAGCTAGCAGCAACAGCACAAGCAGCAGCCAGCAGCACTACGCAATAGCATCAACGCACAGCAACAGCAGCATGCAACTGGCAGCATCGACGGCAAGATGGCAGCAAGATGAAGAGGCGCCGGCGGCTGGGCAGCTACTGGTCCCAGGGGCGGCGGCCGGCGGAGGCCTCGGGCTGGTCGGGAACGAGACGGCGGCGAGCGAGCATCCGGCGAGAGGGGAACGAGGTCGAGGTCCCTATCGCGGGAGCTTGGCAGCGGGCGACCATGGCGGCGGCCGCGCGGGGGCGCTGCTCTAGCGAGCACGGCGGGCAGGGGAACTGCGGCGGGGCGGCGCGAGCACGGGCTCCGGCAGGGATCGAGGCGAGGCGGCGAGGCGGCGCGGCGAGCCGATTGGAGCACGGCCATGGCGAGGCAGAGGAACCGGCGCGGGGCATGGGGAGGAGCTCGCGGGGACGGGGCGGCGTGGAGGCGAGGGATCGAGGCTGGGGAGGTTGCACGCGCGGGCCATTGGGGAGGAGGCGGCGCTGCGGGAGAGGGAGCGCAGCGGCGCTGGGAGGAGAAGGGGGAAACGCACGGGAGGAAGCTGGGGAACGAGGAGAGCCTCCTCTCGCTAGGGTTGGAGGGGCCGGCTGGGCCTTGGGCCTGGCAGGCTCCTCTCCCTCTTGCACTTGGCTTTTCTTTTTTTTAAAAAAAATCAGAAAACAATCACAAGAGAAGAAAAAAATGGTTTTAACACAATAAGAAAAAAAATGCCTTTTGACTCCTTTTAAAAATATACCCCAACTTTTAAAATAGATTGGGCCTTTTAAAACAAATAAAAAAATGAAACCTTTTTAAGAATAAAAAAAAACCTCTTTTATTTAACGAATAAAATAAAGGCCTTTTAAAAGAGAAAATAAAATGGGACGGTTTTAAAATAAAACAAACGGCGAAATAAAAATACAAACCTAAGTGTTGCCCCACATTTAACAAAAGGGTTTTAAAAGAAGACGAATCTTTTGACGGGGTTTAAACGGAAACTTTAGCAAACCGCAAAACAAATAAAAGAGGGGTAAGAAGGTTTTTAGGTCCGCGGTGCAACAGGGTTTAGCGGTGGCTCTCACGCACCCTCTCTCAACACTCCAATAAAATAACGCCACTCCCAAGGCACTAAAACCCAACAACATGGCAACAAGCAACACCGACAAAACACGGTTGACATGATGCCATGCATGATGCGATGATGCAAACTACATGACGATGCAACGAACAAAATAAAATAGCCAGACGACGGAAACGGAATAAAGGGGGGAATCTTCTGGGACGTCGGCACCGGGCTGTCACAGAGGGTCATGCTAATATCATGTTGACAAGTAAAGATAGAATAGTATTAGCATGAGCATGATGATGACATAAATCAAAGGTTTATAAAAACCCCGTCGGGTGCCACTAATGTCCGATGGTGATGATGAGTTAGGTGGCCGCTTTCGGAGAAGTGGTGCACCGGGTATTTGTGTGTGTATGGTTTCGGAAATGGGAATAGATTTATGATGTGTCGACCGTCCCAACCTTACATGTACGACCATGTTACCCCTTTATGGGACGGGGCAATGTTGATTACTCTAGTCGGTGCTAGCAAAGAGCCACATTACTAGTGGCGGGAGTGATGTGTGGTCACTCTCGTGATGGGGTCGTGCCACGTAGGGCGACTATGCTGTTTTTACGTGTTCCACGCACACCTTTGGTCCCCGCATGGTTGATACTGTCCAGAGTCAGTGCTCGTAAGATGTACAACATGTGGGCTGGGTACCAATCGAGTGGACCACTTTGTCTCGTATCGTCGGGGGAAAGGCATTGATCGGGTACTTACCTCGGGCATGTTATATACCGCGAGTCGTGGATGACACGGAAGTTTCCCGGATCTCGTGGGTCCAGCGTACTACCTCTGCAGAGTGTAAAACTATTCAAATAGTCGTGTCCACGGTAAGGATAGTTGGGTAATCCTACTTAAACTACGTCTAGTCGTTTCTGCATAAACCGAATGTGTGTGAGTATGTGGTAAATGGTGTTTTATGAAATAGTTAATATGACCAAGTTTGCTGACTTGGCATATAGGGTGAACCTGGAGTGTTCAGACCTTGACAGATATGATGATATCTGTAACATGTTCTTCAAATCAACATCTAGTTTATGATGCATATCCATGATCAAGTTTATTCATAGATAAGATGATATCCACCAAGATGCATATTACTTGTTATTCTACCAACTGCATTGTTCATATCATGGGTTGTTTGCGAGTACATTCAAAGTACTCATAGGCTTGCCACTGGTTATTTCATTGACCAGGTATGAGAGAACATGATTTGGTGAAGAGTTACTCGGTGACGTTCTTGCGAGCTAGGAAGCTTCCCAGACAGAATGCTTGTAGGTTAAGGCTGATGGCATGGGTTCACGCTTTCGACCAATATTTCCGCTATTGGTCCAGTTTGGTGTGTTGGCACTCAAGGCCCTATATATGTAAGACCTGACCACAATGGTCATTTGTTGTACCAAACGGTATGTATGGATGTAAGACTCTTAATATTCAGTATTTGTGTGTTCGGTGAGCATTGATCTCTGGGATCATTGAGCACGTTCATTCGGTGGTCTCGACTCGTAAGTCGGGGTCCCCACAGAGCTGGTATCAGAACCATCCTGACTGTAGGAAGCCCTTAGTTATCACGGACGTTAGTTAGGATAAAACTGCTTTCCAGACCTTTCAAAAGTGTTTACAAAGTGTGTACCTTTCTCACCTCTCCTGAATTTTCAAAGGAAGCAAGGTTTTGCCTTAGCACCTCCCCTCTTATTTTCTTGACATCCATCGTCTGCATCTTCAAAACTTGCAAATAGCCGCTAGCACCCTTGTGCTTGACCATGGGAATACTTAAAATCCTCTTGGGCAACTGGAAGGAAGCAACCTTTTCAGACAACCACCAATGTACTGAAGGACAAGGATGACAAGCTGCGACCAGACAACACCAAAAGAAGTACCTCTATGAGGAACAAGGACATCAAGTCCAGAAGATGGCGACACCCTCGACACAGTTTCAGAGTAATGCCACCTTCAACTACAATGATCACGACATAATATGTGCAAGACCAGAATCTGCATCGCTAATAGAGCGACCCTGTCAACATTAAGGTTGTGTCGACTACCACCGGTGGATGAGAACCTCGCCATTTGGTCCGCCTCACCTTAGTGAGCAAGAAAACGGTTCTCTTCATCCCCCGCTCTAGGTGTAGATATCGCGATCAGTATGACTGACGACTCGGAACTCTATCATGCCTTGCAAATGTCATTGCATGAAGTTGTCCACTTGGAACTCTCGAAGCCTCAGAAGACAAGGAGACAATGACAAGATTATGAAGACAACATAAGGCCCTCTCAATGATAGCCATGAAGAACTACCTTCGTAATTAACTCCCCATACGAGAAGACATCGAGAGCTCAATCCAACTCAACCGAGTCGCTTCGGCGAGCAACAACAAGAGGCGTGACAACACCATGAGAAGGTCCAGAAGACTTAGCGAACTCCTTCCCACAGCATGAAGCAAGCACGACTGTCGAGTCCGAGAACCCCTAGGGTAGGATGAGTCGTAAATCCCTTATGCGAAGTCGAGTCCGTGAAATGGTTCGGATGGAACCATGTTGTGTGTTGTTTGTTTATGTTGTTTGTGCTTTGATATAAGTCGCCCTTTTTCTCTAGGCAGCAAGCATGCGGTTATATCACCTGGCTCATCTTGATGTTTGAGTTGACTTTTCCAACACTCGTTTGATTGCACTTGCACTATAGCACCTCTTAGGCACTCCCCTCTATGCTACTCTCTCTCTCTTTCACCCCTCTCGACAACTGAAGACCAGCAAGACAAGATGCACCAAGGATCCACTTCGGCGGATGGCTGACACTGAAGACGCTGACTATGCCATGTTTAACCACACAACCCATAGGAGTTATGCTTTCCTCGAGATTGGAAACCCTCTCTAGACCAGACTAACCTTCGCAAGCCTTTCCGGCTAAATTTTCTGGTCACGTGTATAGTACAAGGACTTGCCAGAACACCCGTAGATTCCCGATAAACCCCCTCTTAGCACCGGGTTCCTTATGTAACAAGTGATCACAGTGAACAAGTATCCTTCCTTCTTAAGCCAGCACCATAACCCCGATGCCATAAGAAGGACCGTTCTCGGATATGAGAGTATTAGACTAAGGTTAGTTGTGATGATAATAGGTGTCTTGAAGATATAGCTAGATTATCTTGGTGGATCATAAGACCCTTATAAAGGTAGGCGAATTTGGTGGAACAAGTTGATAAAGTAGCTTAACCTACATTTTCCTGGAGTACGTTTGGATTTAGTAGAACGATTATGATCGCGAGCAATAATTCTTGGTGGTATAATCGACTTTATCAAGTAGCTGACATGGTTTGATGATAATTACCATAATGACTTGGAGTATCGAATAAGAGTCCTTATTGGACTTGAGTTTTGGATTTAAATAGGTAGTCTCAATAGAGTATCGACGATGACAGAGACTACATGGTTCGGAGTAATTTGGATTTAGCCGACGGTCTCGATCATGATACCATGAATTTTGGTGGATAACGAGTAGAAGTAATTGGAGTTTTAGAAATAAGTTACGAACCTATATAGGCATGGCCTTGGAGATTAGTTGGCCATGATATTGGAAGGTATACCATGGCGTAATCCTTGCGGTGATATGTGAATTATGAGGACTCTAAGCAATTATGTAGAACCCCATCAGTATTGGATTTGTAGGAATGATGGGTCCAGTAATGATTGATCGGATTGATGGATCACTTGATCGGAATCGTAGAAGGAAACAAGATATTGGATTGGTATACTATGTGTTTCCTTAATATAGAAATGCAGTACCCTGTCCATTGAATGATCTAGCTGGACATTTGGATTTGTGGTATCTTAAATTCAATCTTAGGAGCTTGTATGCCTCCCTGAGGTTCTTGCTTAGGAATGCATGTGCATCGTAGCTACACCATACGTGTAGTATTTGGGTTTAGTTCTTCCCTCAACCCCGGAGTTGACTAGCATGAGCGGTGTAGAGTGGACTCTTGTGAGATAGTATCTTGATGTAGTAGGGTGATTTTGTCCACAGTGACAGGTCAGACTATTGGCATCTAAGGAAATGTGCTTAGAGATAAGATCATAACTGTTCACCCGCATCCTAAGTTCCTTGAGACCGTAAAGCTTCACCCAGCCATAAGGTGGTCGGAATACGACCATAGAAAACGACTCTAAGTCGTTGGAATATGGCCCATACTCCACCCGACCACCACCCATTGTGTCTCTGTCAAACATGGGCATGAAGGACTAGGTTATGTTGGACCACAAACTCCTCGCCCGACAAACACCATAGCAAGTCCCCGTTCTCCTCACCTATCTCATGAGCATTGTGCTTATGTCATGCTTGGGAAAAATATGTTGTCATCCTCACTGATGACATACTTATTCACCCAATAAGAGGAGGAACACCTTAGTCCTGTTTGGACGAGCCCCAAGAACACCTATCGCTATGCCTCTCGAGGGTACAGTGTTATCTCGAGAAGGTGGGATTCTCGAAACAACCCCAAGGCAGCTAAGATCTATCCTACTCAAGTCAAGACAAAGAACCGCCAAGGTTAGGAATCCATGACAATGACGAAAAAGCAATAGAAGTCAACCACCGATCCTACACCGGCTACATCAACAACATCAAGAAGCCTCGACGATTCAAGATGATGAAACCTTCGGACAACGAGAGATATCAGAGGGCCTCTTCTTGGTCCAAACCAAGGACGAGAGTCCTAATTGCGTCATGGTGAAAACCTGCAAACGATGATTCACACGCTTGCCGAGCCATAGAACTTGGGAGTGGATGACTGGTCTATACTCTTGGGTAGCCAGCCCCTCCAGAACCCCTCGCGAACCCTGCAAGATGGTAGGGCATGTTATGTACTCCGAGTCTCCGAGCTTAGAATCCTGAGCAAGACCCAACCCAGACCCTTCACGAGAAGCCTTCGAAGACCACTTCAACACCCTCGAGGATGAAGAGCGCACGCGACCATAGCTAGTCTGTCTTAAGGGAGTCAAGGACTTCCTTGTCAGCAGGGAGCTACACAAGGACCTTGACCGTAAGTTCTAACACGAGACATCTATATGTCACTAACCGGCTTGAGCAGCCCCGGGACCAGAACCCGCACACACTATCTTGCCACGTATTCCGACCATGGAATACATTCGCAAGCCAGGACCTTGCACGGACTTCGTTCACCAAGCCCTTGACCCACGTTCAATCCAGACCCCGCTGACGATTAGGCAAGGTCATGCGGAGCATTCGAAGTTGTATCATCAAGCACCTCAAGACCCACAACAGCAACATGGGGACATGAAGACTACCTCCGACTCAAGATTTTGTATCTGTCCAACCCCTAGCCTAGAAATCTCGGGGACGAGATCTTATTAAGGGGGTAAGGTCTGTAAACCCTGTGTTTAGCTTTCCTGACTATTAACTTATTTCAAAAATTAGGACCAATTTTAAAAAATGTGAA
Source organism: Hordeum vulgare subsp. vulgare (assembly GCF_904849725.1). Classification (NCBI taxonomy): domain Eukaryota; kingdom Viridiplantae; phylum Streptophyta; class Magnoliopsida; order Poales; family Poaceae; genus Hordeum; species Hordeum vulgare. The sequence continues at coordinate 415,248,130 of NC_058523.1, forward strand.
TGCTTGTGATGCTTGAAGTGACTTTTGTTTGCTTGCTTGCTGGTATGCTTGTGTTGATTCTCAATTATTCTTGCTATTCTCCAGACTCACCTCCTTAGCCCAAAACTCCTACCTAATGATCATTCCAAGTGTTTAGGAGCAAAAACTATTTTTACAAAATATTATTTTCACTAGAAAGCATTTCTTTGAATTAAGCTTTCAAAACCCGTGAGATGAGATTTGTACTACAAGTCCTCAAATTAGGGAATTTATTTTGCACCACTTATTTTATTTAAAACCCATTATCAAAATGACTTCCCAAAACCACAGTATTATTATTTTAAAATTTACTTTACTATTTTATTTAAATGCCTTCCTGTGAGGCCAGAAATGGTCTCTTATGAAGGAAAGTTATTTTTATTGCTTTAAAAATATTTATGAAAATTTAGGGAAACTCAGTGGACATATATATTCCATATATATGAGTTTCGACACATGGTTATGTTCAAAATATTGGACAAACCCCTTCAAAACCCTTCCTGCCTATTTCAAGCTTTTGGAATATTTCTATAAGAAATATTCTCAATAAATTCCAGTAAAATTCCAGCATGGCACCTATGATATGTTTGATGATCTTGCCAAGTTTCATCTCAATCCAAGTTGATTTGACTACAATAATTATTCTAAAACCCTATATGTCCAGATCCAAATTTGAGCAACTCTACATTGTCAAGTGTCTTCAATTGTGCTCAAATTTGGTAGACATGTTCTTATACTCCAATAATGCATCCACACTAAGTGGTGCATCAAGGAGAATAGAAGAACTTGTCCCAAGATCCTCAAAACCCATTCTATTGATTTCTGACTTTGGGAAACTTTACATTATAAAGCTTCTCCAATTGACCCCAAACTTTTTGGGCAAGCTTTAATGCTCAAATAATGCCTCACACCAAATATTGGACTTGTGGGAATTGATTTTAATAGTTTTGTAAGGAGAAAGCCATTTCTGACCATTTCATGGGTTTACCAAGTCTACATTGGGAACCTTCTCCAACAAATCCCAAATTTGGTGTCCAAGCTTATTTGTATCTATTATTTGATCGTGTTAAGTTTCATATCCATTGAAGTCCATCTGGTTGCTCTGCCACTCATCAAACACCTTGTGTGCATTCACTTTATTGGCTACTTTGGCCCCTTCCATTTTAATCCTTGAGCTCAACTTTCTACCATAGCTTCATATAGTTACATTTTACCTCCAGTGACATTTACATGGCCACTGGTCAATTATTGGAGAGAGGCTCCATGTAACTATTCCTCATTTTACCCTTGGAATCACCATTTCTACCCCTCTTGCCCCACTTTTGCTTAAGCCAAAGCCCCCATCTCTTTCCAAAGGACCCCTAGCATCCCAAGACATAATTTCAAACCAATAGATGGCATGCTCGTGTAGGAAAAATGAGCAGCACATCTACAAGTTGATTTATGACAGAAATGTAGCCTTGTACAACAAGTACTAGCTACACACCTCTGCCTGATCTCAAACTTGGCATTGTTGTAGTCCTTCCATGTATAAGACTGGTAGACAAGGTTTGACCTCAATTCCCTTCCTGTGAAAACCACTTTTACCAGCCCTTAGTTTCCTGCTGGAATGTTAACCTCAATCAAAACCAATTCAAACCGGATCCATATCTGTCCAAACTCTACCAGTGCATTTTGGCATGCATGCCTTGCATGTGTGACACCTTGGCCTGACCAAGGGGTGGCCAAGGACATCAAGTGAGGTGGTGACCACCTCCCTAGAGTGCAGAAACGGTGCTCTGCACCTTGTCTCCTTCCTACAGCTCGATTCAGGCGACCACAACTTGTCTCAGCACGACACGGGATTCCCCTTGACCAGTCCAACACCTCCCCGACGCCAGCTTGCCTCCAAACCCCTTCTGGCACGCGTGCTCTCGCCGCGCCCAGAGCATCCAGAGAGCTCCCGAGCTCCACCGCACCGCCCCTCTCTTATCTCCTCTCTCCCCGAGCCTCTGATGCTCCTGCTCCTCTCCCTCTCTCCCTGCAGCCCCCCTGGCCCATACATCTCTCCTCCTGTGCCATGCGCCCGCGGCTATAGCCGAAGCAGCCGACGGCCACCACGCAAGAAGCGAGCAACCGATGCTCCCCTCGCCCCGTGGGCTCTCCGGCGTGTCCTCCCCGTCGCCTCACAGCCCCCTCAGCGCCCCCATCTCCTCCCTAGGCGTCGCGCGCCCGAGGCTTGTGATGGACGTCTGCCTCCCTCGGAGCCACCCAGTCGGTGCCGCTGTAGCCCTTCCCCGCCGGTGCGTAGGGGCTGGTCGGACGCGGCGCGGCCGCCTGAGCTCGCCGGTGCGCCGGGCTTCGTCGGAGGTGGCTCGTGCGGGCACGCGACTGTCTCGCCTCCCCCTGGTCCTCCTCTGCCCATGCGAGGTAGGGGATGAACCTGGCGGGTGGGCCCCGCCCGTCAGCGGCAGCTTCCCACCTCCCTGCTTGAAAGGTGCATTTCCGTAAGTGCGCCAGCAGCGTCTCTGCGCCCGCGCATGTCGGGCCGGCCGAGTGGCTATTCTGCACCCCGAGCATCGTTTAAACCTTATGTGATTCCATGTGTTTTCTCTCTTTTCTTTTTCTGATAAGATTCATAAATCCTTAGTAAATTCATGTTAACTCCAATTTGTTTGATTCAAACTCCTGCAGGTACCTAAATTGAGGGCTATCCAAATATGTGCATTGCACATTTTCCCAAGCAACTTTTCTGTTGCATTATTATTCAAATGTAGATTTAAATGCTTCTAGCTCCCCTTTCAAAAATCCTGTAGGATTCAAATCAACTCCAAATGGAGTGATTCCAATTTCCAGAGACATCTATCATGCCCTATTTTTGAAGCCTTGGTCAACATTTTTAGCAGGCTTTATTGTGTTGCATTAAATAAATAGCTTCCTATTGCTATTTATCTAGTATTAGAAAATCCATAGAATAATTCATTTCAACTCCAAATCCAGTGAAACAACTTCCTAAATATTTCTACAATTATTCTTTATTAAATGAGTGCCTCCACTCATTTGTATCATAATATTTTGTGTGGGCTTCCTAATGGATCCCATATTCCTCTTCTCATCCATTCAAAAATCCTCGATGATTCAAATCCCCTATGGAAAGCTTCAAGTATTTTTCTTATGACCACAGAGGTCCAAGAAAAATGTAACTTCTATTTTATATGGCACTTTTCTTGTGCTAGTCGTGTGGCTGACTGTGATTGTTTCTGACGATAGTTGATGAGTAGACGGAGCTCTCGGAGTTGGATCGGAAGACCTCGAAGACCCCGAGAGCTACGAGAGCAAAGGAAGCAGCCCTTTGACCATGTCTGAGCATATGTTATGATGCATGGTAGTGTAGCAAATATTTTCGTTGCATATGATCATAAGTACCGGTAAATCATTGAAGTGATGTTACCGATGGCTCCTCCGGAGCACATGCATTGAGCTTGATCCTGCCACCTATGAGGGTCATGCTAATATCATGTTGACAAGTAAAGATAGAATAGTATTAGCATGAGTATGATGATGACATAAATCAAAGGTTTATGAAAACCCCGTCGGGTGCCACTAATGTCCGAGGGTGATGATGAGTTAGGTGGCCGCTTTCGGAGAAGTGGTGCACTGGGTATTTGTGTGTGTATGGTTTCGGAAATGGGAATAGATTTATGATGTGTCGACCGTCCCAACCTTACATGTACAACCATGTTACCCCTTTATGGGAAGGGGCTTTGTTGATTACTCTGGTCGGTGCTAGCAAAGAGCCACATTACTAGTGGCGGGAGTCATGTGTGGTCACTCTCGTGATGGGGGCGTACCAGGTAGGGCGACTATGCCGTTTTTACGTGTTCCACGCACACCTTGGGTCCCCGCATGGTTGATACTGTCCAGAGTCGGTGCTCGTAAGACGTACAACATGTGGGCTGGGTACCAATCGAGTGGACCTCTTTGTCTCGTACCGTCAGGGGAAAGGCATTGATCGGGTACTTACCTCGGGTATGTTATATACCGCGAGTCGTGGATGACACGGAAGTTTACCGGATCTCGTGGGTCCAGCGTACTTCCTCTGCAGAGTGTAAAACTATTCGAATAGCCCTGTCCACGGTCAAGGACAGTTGGGTAATCCTGCTTAAACTACGTCTAGTCGTTTCCACATAAACTGAGTGTGTGTGAGTATGTGGTAAATGGTGCTTTATGAAACAGCTAATATGACCAAGTTTGATGACTTGGCATATAGGGTGAACCTGGAGTGTTCAGCCCTTGATAGATTTGATGATATATGTAACCTGTTCTTCAAATCAACATCTAGTTTATGATGCATACCCATGATCAAGTTTATGATAAGATGCTATCCACCAAGATGCATATTACTTGTTATTCTACCAACTGCATTGTTCATATGATGGGCTGTTTGCGAGTACATTCAAAGTACTCATTGGCTTGCCACTGGTTATTTCATTGACTAGGTATGAGAGAACAAGATTTGGTGAAGAGTAACTCGATGACGTTCTTGCGAGCTAGGACACTTCCCAGTCAAAATGCCTGTAGGTTAAGGCTGATGGCATGGGTTCACGCTTTCGACCAATATTTCCACTATTGGTCCAGTTTGGTGTGTTGGCCCTCAAGGCCCTATATATGTAAGACCTGACCACAATGGTCATTTGTTGTATCAAATGGTATGTATGGATGTAAGACTCTGAATATTCAATATCTGTGTGTTCGGTGAGCATTGATCTCTGGGATCACTAAGCACATTCATTCGGCGGTCTCGACTCGTAAGTCGGGGTCACCACACACCTGCCGGGTATGGGGCACCCATCGGTCCAACGCACACTGAGAGGTCACCGCCGCCAACTACCAGCAATCCATCTTCAGAAACTGTACTGACGCATCCACCTTGCCCGGTCTAGCTGTCGTCGACGCCACCACGACGCAAGACAGCATCGCCCTCCTGCACAAGTCCATCTTCGCACATTAGACGCTTAATCACCACGGCGCCACGCCATCGAGATCCGCCGCCTTCAATGTGCAGGATGAAGCACCGCTCCACCGAAGAAAACATCCACTGGTCCCCCGAGCCCGCGTACACCTCCAAGAATGACGCCCCCAAGGGGGAGACGACACAAGCGCGCCGCCGTCTTCTGATCTATCGATCTAGGGTTTCCCCCGGAGGTAGCAGATAGTGGTCTTGAACTTCTCCTCGGCGATGCCTTCAAGAAGGAAACGACGCCGGACAACGTCGCCATCGCGGGCCTTGACCTCTAGACAAGAACAGGTTTTCACCCAGATCTCTTCGGAGAACTCCATCCAGCTTCTTGTGCGCGGGTCGCCATCTTATGTGTTGGAGACTAGATCAAAAGATCCAGCCGCCGCCGCTGCCTGACCGGCCGCGGCACCACCATGCCAAAGCAGCCCGACACTGACAGAACTGCGAGTGGGAAAACGTGGACTGCAAAGGTGACACCTTGAAGAAGGTAACGGCGCGTAGGCGCCATCGTCACCCGCCGCGATCGAAGTCGGATCACGGCTTTCACCGGCAGTCGTTTGTCCCCACTCCATGCACAGCTAGCCGGCCGAGCAGCTCCGACGAAGAAGAAGGCCACCACCACCAAGCCTAGGGTCGATGGCCCACACATCCTCATGTTGCAGATCAAGTCTAGGAGGAGTGCACCGCCGACGATAATTGAGATGAGTAGCACAACGATTCAGCCCGACCGAGTCAAGGCCAGATCCGCCGTTGCTGGTGTCGTCCTCCACCGCCGCCGCCGCAACACATCCATGTCGCCGCCGATTTGCGCCACCGCCGCCGATCTGGCCGGAAAGGAGCGTCGCCTTCCAACCAGATCGAGATTCGAGGAGAAAACCGCCGCCGCCGCCACGCCACAAGGGCTTTGCCCTGCGACGCCTCAGGCGACGGCGGCGGAGGGTAGAGGAGGTGGGGATGGTTGTAGGAGGAGGGCGGAGGCTCCCCGGTGAGGCCTTGTTTGGTACTAGTGTTTTTGAGGACATTGGTGGGGATAATCCCCTAAGGGATTGGGTGAAACCCCAACCTTCACCCAATCCCTTCAAATCCCCATTTATCCCCAATACACTAAGTAGGGGTAGTGTATTGGGTATTGAGAAAAATGCACTGTAACTTGGGGATTTGAGGGAAAATGTGGGGATGGAACATGTCAAATACACTAGAACCAAATGGTGTTATGGGATATGTGGGGAATGAGGGGTTTGACCGGGATAATCCCCACAAATTCTCTAAAATACACTAGTACCAAACAAGGCCTGAGGGATGGCGCCACCGTAGGGGGAGGTTAGGGGAGGGTTGGGGAGGAGGGCAGGTGGGTCGTGGAGGGTTGGGAGAATTCTCTCCTTTGGTGGACGGGGTGGATGGTTTATACACCTCTACTCAGGAGCGCTTAAATTCAGATGCTGACAGGTTTATACAGGTCATTAGCTACAGCGAAGGATATACTTTAACCAGGGTGAAATGTTGTTAGAATAATTTGAGGCTCGCGTCGATCCATGCAGGACAAGCAATAGTATGCACAAGCACAAGACCGAGGTCTATTGACAAGTTTTATCAACATAGCTACGGCATGACTACAAGTGCACCTTCCCACGTGTCAATCACATGATACAAATCGATGATAAGACCATCTAGACCGTCAGACGGTGCTCCAACCATCGCACAACGGGTACCCAAACATTAGCGGAAAACAGGCTATTAGTCCCGGTTTCAAAGGATTTTTAGTCCCGGTTCTCCAACCAGGACTACACAATCGGGACAAAAAGTCAAAACTTTTAGTCCTGGTTGTTTTACGAATCGGGCCTAACGGTGCTCTATGTGGCCGTTGTGAGACGTGAGTGCAGGAGTACCTTTAATGGTTGGTAACACCAACCGAGACTAAAAGAAAGCCACACGTCATCAGCTGCCGTTGGGTTTTTTCTTTTTCTTTTTCTGTTTACACTTCAATTATTTTACATTTAGATTTCATTTTTATTTATGTTGTTAATTCAACTGGACGATGTGTTGATCCTCTACTTCAACATGATCACTTGCATCCATCCAATTTAATCAAATATTATCTCATAAAACACAAAAACATCATAATAATCATCATCCTAATCATCATGTCAAGTTAATATAAACGAAAAAAACTTCTCTCTCATAGGACCTAGTCCTCTCTCCTAGGTAAAATGTCATAAAATAGAATAACACCTATGTCACTGTGATGAAGCATAGAGATCCAACGGTCTTCAACTTGTGTCTTGCGATCCTTCTTTATTTCTCTACATGCTTCAATTTAGAGCCGTCCTTTTGATTTGTGCTCAGTCGAGTATGGAGAATCAAACTGAGCCCTCTGGGGCTTTTAATTGTCCTATGACCGTTGTCATGCATCAACAGAGGCACAACATCATTTATCAGTTTCTGTTGAAGAACACAATAGTAGCCTAGTTAGCATTGTAATATAATCAACACCATTTACGCAATAGTAATATACTTAATTAGCAACTCTTGTGTCCACCGAGGCCCGACCGGCGTCCTGACCGCTCGAACCGGGACTGATGCACACATTAGTCCCGGTTCGTAGGTCGACCGGGACTATTGCTCAATCAGGGCTAGGACAAAAGCCTTGTTTTCTACTAGTGGAACCATCCTTATCATGATCTCTGTGTTATTCTACAATTTATGTTTAGTCTATTTGTGTACGTCGTGTTTCCCTTATAAATAGGCATGGGTTATGAAAATTCGCACGGGCATGCACCTGTGGATCCTTCTACAACCATTGATTTGCGTCGCGATCCAAACAACTATTTTGACAGAAATTGGTTGAAAATGATGCAAATTCTTATCACTCTTAATACGAGAAAATATGCATCTTATATTGTAAAATACTTCAGCGGTATATGTCGCATCCTTCATTCTATTAGATATCTTCTTTATTTTTCAACCATGTTTGAGTCGTCCACTTTCACTGCTTACCTTCTTCTCCATCGGTTTCAGCCATGTATCACTCTAAGGTTCTGATGCTTTTTCATAGTCTTCTTTCTCTACTTCTTTTCATTTTGTGCAATTACTTTTGTTTACCTGTTGTGAACTCACCAGTTCGTCCTATTATCTCACTTCGCAAGTCCATGTCATCGTTTTAAAATGAAAATTTGCTACACAATTTTGCCAACTTTTTATGTTCTCTTCTCTTAGATATCCATCCTTGCATTCAACAATTGCATGCTTGTACGACCATATCATAATTTATGAAAAGCCTTTCATGGCTTCTTTATGATAATGTTTTTTTACAAGATATCATTACGATTTCCTTCCAACCACACTAGTTCTTGTATGATTTGATTTCATATTCAGTCCTAATATTTTAGCTCTTGTTCTCTCAACTTATGCTCAACGAAACTTACTTTATGTTTGCTCACAAGCATAGCCCGTACCTTAAGTTTTGTATGTCGAAATTGTAGTTTGCGGAAACTTACCAGGACATGGCCGTCTCCGTCCGTTTCGTTACCGTCTTTAAATTTCTAATAATTTATTCCCGCGCGCACCCAACAGGTCGTCACCCTTATGTTACCTAACACTTTTTGCGGTGCGTAGTATGCACACGCCTCAACTTCTTTATCCCTCCTCTTTTCATCTTGTCTTCTTCGTTTCTATTATTATCATGTACATATGGTATCTTCCAACTCGTACTAACATTGCTGCCATTGCTTGTCGAAAGTCGGGTCCCCAACCGCCGACAACAACAACAATTACAACTACACCTCGTGGTCGTGTACATTTCGCTCCCAACTCGCACCATGCAAGAACCCAATGGGGCTCGGTGTAGTTCATGAAATCGAGGTAAATTACCAGGTATCTCTCTTAATTTCTTCAAAATCAGGGTCGACTGCTTACTTTCTACTAAATTGGTTCTTGGTACTTTTCTAGTTCCCTATATGTGTTACGACATCAAAGGCTTCTGCGATAGTGACAACATTGTGAAGAACAATTGCTTCTCCCACTTTCTTCGAGACAATAGCATAGAAAGAACGGCAAGTTTCAAATAATTATTTAAATCTTGTTCATGAGATCACACATGCCAATTTCCTAATCATATCAAGTTATCTGTAATCTTCACCTTCTGTAACACTTTTATCTCAAATTTATGAAATCCCAAACGTTTGTGAAATTTTATTTTTATCTCAAATTCATATACTTTTTTGAAATCCAAACATTTGTTTTGAAATTGAACAGTTTTAAAGTTTTGTGAATTTTCCAAATTCCATATATTTTTTAGAATTTGTGAACACTTATTAAATTTTAATCATTTTCTAAAAAATGTATGTTCTTAAAGAAGGCAAGAAAAATATCAATAACAGAGAAGACAAAAAAGGAAAAAAATATACCATGACATTCCGCCCCATAATGGACTGGCCCTAAGGACAAGTGGGGGGGGGGGTGTGTTTGCCACCCTATGCGCTAAATAACAAGGCTAAACCCCGCATGTTATTTAGCGCATAGGGTGGTGGTTTCATTAAGGGCTAGTTTTTTTTACGGCTTAAAAAATAAGCCACTTCCTTCCTAGCTTTTTTCATAAGTTCATTGGAGCTTCTGAACTAGTTATGAAGTTATTAATTTAGATGTGTCTCAACAAATTTTAGAAACGGCTTATATTTTTAAGCCGAGAAGAGGCAGCTTATTTTTTAAGCCGTCTAAAAGAACTAGCTCTAAGATAGAGCCACCCAAGTCCATGTTTCGGCTTCGGTGAGCTATCCCGTTGTAGAAAACCATTTGGATGGTTCCTTACCGGTTTAGAGAACCTTCTATAAGACCCCTAAACCGGGGTTTTCCATTTTTTGTTTACTTTTGCCCTTTCCTTTTTTTATTAAAAACAGAAATAAACTCATTTCAATTTTCCTTCATACATTCGAAAAATGTTTGCATTTTCAAAATTAAGAATTTCAAAAGGATAATTGCATCTTATAAAAATTTCACTATTTACTATAAAATATTTGATTTGTATTAAAAATATATCAATCATCAAATTAATATATTCATCATATATTAGAAAAAAGTTAAGCATGTACTTAAAAATGTTCACTGTATACTAAAATTGTTTTTGTTATTTTTTCAGTTTCAAAAAAGTATTCCATTTTAAAGTTTTACTACAAATTCAAAAGATGTCAGAAAAATGTTCGTGTTTACAAAAATTGATATCGAATTTCAAAAAATGACCATATTTTCACAACACGGCAGAATTGTAAATATGTTAATGTTTTCTAAAGGTAAGCAAATTTTCGAACAATGTTTTCTAAAGATAGGCAAATCAAAGAATGTAAATAAAAATGTTGAATGTGTACTAAAAACAAAGTTAACACGTGATGAGCAAAGAAGAAAATGATGTAATTGACAAAAACATATATCGAAGAAACTTGATAAAAAATGAAAACCAAAAACCAAAGAAACAAATGCAAAAAAAGATTGTAAGCAGTGAAATCAAGAAAGAAAGGAAAATAAAAAAAAATCAATGAAAATAGAAAGAAAGAAACAGAATGATAAAAAAACAAAATAATGAAAACCAAGAAAGAAACAAAGAAAACCGAAGCAAAAGAAATAAACTAGCAACAAGAGAGAAAGAAACAAAGAAAATCAGCAAAAAAAATAAAGAAAATATAAAGAAAGATAAAACCTGTGAAAACCAGGAAAGAAACAAAGAAGAACATTTTAAAAAATAGAAGAAACATAGAAAGTAGTGAGGAAAAAAAAACAAAAACCTATAAAAAATTCTAGCTAAACCAGCAAAGACTGAACTCAATGAAAAACAGACAAAAATGGACCAGCCCAATAGCTACATCGTACGGGAAATAGCTTCAACGAGACAGAAGGAATACTTGCGTGAAACGAAATGATAGTTTTGTGGCTCTTTGGTGTTGACTAGGAGGTCTTAGCTTCAGTCAATCCAAGACGCAAGGTATGATCCAATCCAAGACGTGGAGCAGGCTTTGGTTTGTCTCAGCTCAACTGGCTTGCCTCCCTTAGGGGTAGCTTGGAGAGCCGGAGCCCAACAAACTTGTAGAGTACTAATATGAAGATGTGCGATTTTATATTTTGGGATTCAGCACAATGCTACTTGGTACATATCCTTTTAAAACTTTTGATTCGCTTCCTTTGTTGAACTGAAAAATACTATACAACTTGATATTGGCATCCTTTGTCTTGTGGCGGCATCCGTCATCGTGCTTAATCATGTGAAAGATCATTCATAGCTGGTTAATATTCTGTTGTGTTTGGTCAACATGAGCGATGCAAGTTTTTATATTCAGGCAAGCTAGAGCCACCATGTTGCAGTTTACAACAAGAACAAGAAAATTAAGGCGAACGAATTCAAAGATCAAACACGGTGTAGGAATACTAGATCTTCATTATTTCCGAGATTGTTTTGGGTAGTATGAGGCCGGATCCTTCGAACTTGCTCTTGGTAATCTCATCAATCCTTCCCGCCATCTCTGACGTGAGGTAGTTGGTCCAGTCTTCGACCACGCAGCGTCGGTAGAAGATCTCGTTGGGCATCGACATCTCAATGAATTGTTTTCCAAAAACTGTTTAGAATTTTAAAAAATATCTACTTCCAAAATTTGATTAAAAATGCAAAAGTTGTTTGAAAAATTGAAAAAATGCTTGCATTTAGAAGAAAAAAAAATCTGTAAGTAGGAAAACTGATCGTGTATTCAGAATTTGTCATGATTCTAGAAATGTTCGTCTTTTAAAAAAATTGGTCATTTAAAAAAAAAGGTGGGAACATTTCCCGACATTGGACTTGCATTAACGGAGGTGTAGTGAACAAGGATGAAGTACCACAGTGAACCCGGGCAAAGTGCTACAGTACATGGCCTACAATGATAATGGGCCGGGGGCAAGCAAGGCTCCCGCTGTGTGCCCCTGTGCGACGCGTCCTTCGTTTGACGCATATAATGGTCGAAATCATTAATTAAAGAGTACTTCTTTTCCAAATTACTCTTACTTTTTCAGGTTGCGACAAGTGGCGTACTGCATGCGTGTCATTTGATATAACCTGAAAGTTTTTCTTTTTTGTAGATTTGTATTTTCAAAATGTTTATCTCCTAAACGGTGCGTCCAAATTTCGAACCGCTTTCTCCTTTGGATTTCTCACATCGAGATCTTCAAAACTAGATTCATATTGATAGGCTTTGATGAACTTTTTTTACATCAAAAAACCAGACAAAAAATCCGTGCCTCTCACGATAAAAAAACAAAAAACACGTTTTTTTTTCCTTTGCGAGAGGCACGGCCGTGCTACTCACGAAGGCAAAAACGTGCCTCTTGCGGAAACAAAACGTGCATCTCACAGAAAAAACGCATTATTTTTCCCTTTTTGAGAGGCACATGCATGCCTCTCACGAAAGCAAAAATTGTACCTCTCGCGGAAGAAAAATCGTGCCTCTCGTAAAAAAACAAAAAACACGTTATTTTTTCCGAGAGTTACGGCCGTGCCTCTCGCGAAGGCAAGATCGTGCCTCCCGCCGAAGCCAAACCGTGCCCCTCGCAAAAAAAAGTAAATAGAAAACGTGTTTTTCTTGTTTCCGAGAGGTACGACCATGCCTCTCGCGAAGGCAAAACCGTGCCTCTCGCGAAAGTAAAACCGTGCCTCTCACAAAAAAAAAAATCAAAAAATGTGTTATTTCTGCAAAAATATATTTTAAAAGAAAATTGTCAAAAAGCTAAGAAAGACCAGTGAAAAAACCGAAAAAAACAACAACAGTCGGAAAAAATAATCCAAAAAGCGGAAAACATGTGCGGAAAAATAAAAAAACCTCAGAGGAAGCGTTCAGAACACGACACGTGCTGACGGCTGAGAACGTGCCAAGTGTCAACGTGTGGGAGTGCTCGCTATGGGACTTCCGATGGAGCGCTCGCTAACTGGTGATTTCCATCACGGCGTCATATAGTAGTTCTCAAATAGGATCTCTCTGGGGCCGTTCCTATGTCTCGCTTATAGCCTGTCGTAGGGAGGCCTCACGTGAGATGAGATGACCCAGATGCAAGGGAGCCCACAACCTTGTTTTTTTGTTTAAGTATTTATTTTCGTTTATTGCTTTCTTTCTTTTTTTTACTTTTACTTGTAATTGCAGATATTCTAAATAAATATATTCAAAAAACACTTTACATAAAAAAAATATGTGTAGAAAATGTTAACCCGTTGTCTAAAAATGTTAAATATGTGTAGGGAAAATGTTTTTCATGTATACCGAAAAGAATACAATGTGTGTAAAAACATTTGATCATGTATATAAAAATGGTAATCACGCATTTGGAAAAAGTTAAAGAAGTGTTTAGAAAATATTAATAAAGCATTTGAAAAACATTAAGTGTGTATAGAAAAATGTTAATCTTGCATGTAAAAAGTTTAGTCAAGCATTTCGAAAATGTTAACATGTATATAAAAATGTTAACCATATATTAGAAAACTTATATTCTTATATTGAAAAAATGTTAAACCTGTACGAAAGTAATGTTGACCATCTGTTAAAAATATTACTCTTGAATTTCAGAAAGGTTAATTATGCATTGAAAATACATTAAATATATACCAAAATGTACAATGTTTTTTAAAAAACTACACTTAAAATAATATATGTATTTGAAAAAATTTAACAATGTTTTTCAAAATATTCAACATGTATATAAAAATTGTTTCTGATAGATACATTTTTCTGAATGTGTACTGGAGATAAGGTTACATCTGTTGAACCAAAAAGAAACAGATGAATGGAAAAAAGAACCCAATAAAAACAAAAGAGATCAAAAAAGAAAATTAAAAAAAATCAACCAGTGCAAAAGGAATGCAAACTGTCAAAATCAAGAAAGAAACATAAAAAACTAAGAAAATAGATTAAAAACTAGAAAAACAAAGAAAACAGCAGGAAAAAAGAAAAAAGAATGTACAAGCTGGTTGGTGAAAACTAAAAAGAAACAAAGAAAACCGAAGAAAAGAAAGAAAAAAAAAGCAATGTTAACAAATAACAAAACAAATATAACAGTGAAAAAACAAAGATAAAACTCTTGATAATCGGATAAACCAAGAAAAAGGGTTAAAAATAAATAACTGGAGAAAAAGAAGAGGAAAAAACAAAAAAAAAATGTTTAGCTAAACCAGCGAATGAAGCTCATCGCGCAAGCTCAACGGAAAACCTAGCGAACGAAATAAAACGAAGACTTAAATAGGCCGGCCCAATAGCTACGTCGCATGGGAAAAAGGTTGAGCGAGTCAGAAGGAACACTCGCATGGAGCGTGATATAAGTTTTGCGGCTCTCTGGCGTCCTAGGAGCTCTCACTGTAAGCTTCAATCAATCCAAGATGCAAGTTCTGATCTCGTCCAAGACGTCGAGCACCTTAGCTTTGTCTCACCTCAACTTACCTGCCCCCACGGCGGCGGCTTGGAGAGTCTTAGCCCAAGAAAAACTTGTAGAGTACTAATAAGAAGGTGTGCCATTTTTTTTAATATTATTTTGTGATGAACACGATGCTACTGGATTTTTTTATAAAGGGAGTACATCTCATTTGAAACTTTTGATTTGATTCCTTTGTCGAACTCGAAAATAAAATACAACTTGCTCTTGGCGTTCTTTGTCTTGTGGCGGCATCGTGCTTAGTCATGTAAAAAATCATTCAGAGCTGGTTAGTATTCTATTGTGTTTGGTCAACAAGAGTGATGCATATTTTTATTCAGGCAAACCAAAGCCACCAGGCTGCAGTTTACAACAAGAGCAAGAAAAATAAGGTGAATGCTTTCAAACTTCAAACGTGGCGTAGGAATGCTAGATCTTTGGAATTTCCAAGATTGTTTTGGGCAACATGAGGTCAAATCCTTCGAACTTGCTCTTGGTAATCTCATCATTTCTTCCCACCATCTCCGGGGTCAGGTAGTTGGCCGAGTCTCTCACCACGCCGCACCGGAAGAAGATCCCGTTGGGCATCGAAATCTCAACATTTTTTACCACAAATTGTTTGCAATTTTATAATTTTTTTTTCAAAAGTTGATTAAAATTTCAAAAAATGATCGACGATTTCAAAAAATATTCCCATTTTCAAGGAAAAAAATGATAAGTTGGCTACAAGGCTAATGGGCCGGCGGGCAGGGCTGCCCTATGAGCCATGTACTACACGTCCTTTGTTTGAGGCACACGTGGGCATCGTACAATAGTTTTTATCTAATCGCTATCCGGTGCGTGCGCTATCTGATGCGATGGAGCGGCCGCACCATGATCGTCCATCACGCGCGTCTCGCGCAGCACACGTGGACCCGGCGAACCGACCAGGTGGGCGGTGTTATTATGTCCAAATTTTTGGGAAACGCGCCGCTTCGTCCACTTCGTCCGCTTCGTCCCGCAGTTTCCCCATGTCTCTCCTCGCTCTCAACCGCGACCAGCCAAAATCCTCACCCCAATCCCTCGAATCTCTCAGCCCCGCGCAGGTGCGGGCGACGTGGGAGCCGGCGACGAAGCAAATCGTCGAACGCGGCGAAGGATCCAACGCCAGTTCATCGGGGCGAGGGACGGAGAAGGTAGTGGTGACGGGCGGAGTGGCCGGTGGAGTTGGTGGTTCAGCGCGAGGCGGTGTGGATCCCTCCCAGAGATTCCAGATCCTGCTGCTGCGACGGGCGGAGTGGTCAGTTAATCCCCCTCTCCCTCTCTATCTCACTAGTTTTTGGGTGTTCGTCGCCGACGTCGTCGTCGATATCAACCACCGCCGCGGTAGATCGGACGGAGAGCGGAGTGCGGGTACGGGGAGCGGGGGAGGTAGAGAGGACGGCGTGAGTTTGAGCTCAGCTCAGGCGCCGCGAGGAGAGGTAGGAGGGAGGGGGCGGGCTGGCGAGATGAGGAAGGAGAGGCCCTCCACCCGATTTTGTGTCCATTTCTACTCATTAGGACAAATCCTGTTTTTTCAGTAAGCAATTTCAGTAAGTTTTGTAGGCAATTCATCTGCCCAACCCCTCTCATGTAAGCAATATTTTAAGCCCTCACATTTAGCTTGAAAACTGAATATCCAAGCCCATATGAAGAGGCTCTGTTGTCTGAAGCATTAAAAGGAGAGGGCAAGTACTTCACATGAAACGGAGGATCAACCAGAGTTGATTCTAAGTGAGATGGAAGAAGAGAAGGCTAAAGATATTGACTCTTTATCCCCATCTGAAAGGAGAAGGAGAATTGCAGACTTGCAGACCAGGTTAGTTCAAGCTGCAACAAGAGGTGGGGTTAGAGTCGGGAAGGGACCACATAGGGGGAAAAACTTCACCCTGATGCAGGCATTGGTCAAGGATGATTTTTGGCTTATTTGGTTATCGCTTCTGCTTGGGTCTCGATCAGGGCTGACGGTGATCGATAATTTGGGTCAGATGAGCCAAGCTCCACCCTCCCAGAGATTCCAGATCCTGCTGCTGCGACGGGCGGAGTGGTCAGTTAATCCCCCTCTCCCTCTCTATCTCACTAGTTTTTGGGTGTTCGTCGCCGACGCCGTCGTCGATATCAACCACCGCCGCGGTAGATCGGACGGAGAGCGGAGTGCGGTACGGGGAGCGGGGGAGGTAGAGAGGACGGCGTGAGTTTGAGCTCAGCTCAGGCGCTGCGAGGAGAGGTAGGAGGGAGGGGGCGGGTGTTGGGGAACGTTGCATGGGAAACAAAAAGTTTCCTACGCACGCAAAGACCTATCATGGTGATGTCCATCTACGAGAGGAGATTTGGATCTACGTACCCTTGTAGATCGCACAGCACGAAGCGTTTAAGAAACGCGGTTGATGTAGTGGAACGTCTTCACGTCCCTCATCAGCCCCACGAACCGTCCCATGAACCATCCCGCGGTCCGTCCCACGAACCGTCCCGCGATCCGTCCCACGAACCATATCGCGATCCGTCTTGCGATCCATCTCACGATCAGTTCCGATCTAGTGCCGAACGGACAACACCTCCGCGTTCAGCACACGTACAGCTCGATGACGATCTCGGCCTTCTTGATCCAGCAAGAAAGACAGAGAAGTAGATGAGTTCTCCGGAAGCGTGACGGTGCTCCGGTGGTGGTGAATGATCTACTCCTGCAGGGCTCCGCCCGACCTCCGCAGAAATACGATTTAGAGGAATAACCGTGGTGTTTGTGGTCGGGCTGCCGTGGCAAAAGTTGTGTCTCAAATCAGCCCTAAAACTCCACTATATATAGGAGGAGGGGAGGGGAGGCTTGCCTTGAGGGCCAAGGCCCCCTATGGTGCGCCGGCTAGGAGGTGGAGGAGTCCACCTCCAATCCTAGTCCAACTAGGATTGGAAGGTGGAGTCCTTCCCTTCCTTCCCACCTCCCATTTTTTCTTTTCTCTTTGATTTTCTATCCTTGGCGCATAGGTCCCTTTTGGGCTGTCCCACCAGCCCACCAAGGGTTGGTGCGCCACCCCTAGGGCCTGTGGGCTTCCCCGGGTGGGCTGGCCCCCTCCCGGCGAACATCCGGAACCCATTCGTCACTCCCGGTACATTCCCGGTAATACCCGAAAACCTTCCGGTAATCAAATGAGGTCATCCTATATATCAATCTTCGTCTCCTGACCATTCCGGAAACCCTCATGACGTACGTGATCTCATCCGGGACTCCGAACAACATTCGGTAACCACACATATAACTCAACTATACCGAAACGTCACCGAACCGTAAGCGTGCAGACCCTGCAGGTTCGAGAACTATGTAGACATGACCCGAGACACTCCTCGGTCAATATTCAATAGCGGGACCTGGATGCCCATATTGGATCCTACATATTCTTCGAAGATCTTATCGGTTGAACCTCAATGTCAAGGATTCATATAATCCCGTATGTCATTCCCTTTGTCCTTCGGTATGTTACTTGCCCGAGATTTGATCGTCGGTATCCGCATACCTATTTCAATCTCGTTACCGGAAAGTATCTTTACTCGTTCCGTAATACAAGATCCCGTGACTTACACTTAGTCACATTGCTTGCAAGGCTTGTGTGTGATGTTGTCTTACCTTGTGAGCCCCGAGATACCTTTCCGTCACACGGAGTGACAAATCCCAGTCTTGATCCATACTAACTCAACGGACACCTTCGGAGATACCTGTAGAGCACCTTTATAGTCACCCAGTTATGTTGCGACGTTTGATGCACACAAGGTATTCCTTCGGTGCCAGTGAGTTATATGACCTCATGGTCATAGGAACAAATACTTGACACGTGGAAAACAATAGCAATAAAACGACACAATCAATATGCTACGTTCATAGTTTTTGGTCTTGTCCATCACATGATTCTCCTAATGATGTGATCCCGTTTATCAAGTGACAACACTTGTCTATGCTCAGGAAACCTTGACCATCTTTGATCAACGAGCTAGTCAACTAGAGGCTTACTAGGGACAGTGTTTTGTTTATGTGTCCACACATGCATTTGAGTTTCCAATCAATACAATTCTAGCATGGATAATAAACGATTATTATGAACAAGGAAATATAATAATAAATAATGTATTACTGTCTCTAGGGCATATTTCTAACAATCTCCCACTTGCACTAGAGTCAATAATCTAGTTCACATCACCATATGATTTTAACAAATCCAACACCCATATAGTTCTGGGGTCTGATCAGTCTTGCTTGTGAGAGAGGTTTTAGTCAACGGTTCTGAATCTTTCAGATCTGTGTGTGCTTTACAAATCTTTACGTCATCTTATAGATGTTGCTACTACGTGCTATTCGGAAATACTCCAAATATCTACTCTACTATACGAATCCGTTTTACTACTCATAGTTATTCGGATTAGTGTCAAAGCTTGCATTGACGTAACCCTTTACGATGAAATATTTAACCACCTCCATAATCGAGAAAAAAATCCTTAGTCTATTAGTTACTAAGGATAACTTTGACCACTGTTCAGTGATTCAATCCTGGATCACTCTCTGTACCTCTTAACAGACTTGTGGCAAGGCACACATCAGGTGCGGTACACAGCATGGCATACTGTAGAGTCTATGGCTAAGGCATAGGGGACGACCTTCGTCATGTCTCTTTCTTCTGCCGTGGTCGGGCTTTTGAGTCTTACTCATATTCACACCTTAAAACACAGCCAAGAACTCTTTCTTTGCTGATCTATTTTGAACTCCTTCAAAAACTTGTCAAGGCATGCATTTTCATTTGAAAGTTCAGTTTAGCATTCTGATCTATCTCCATAGATCTTGATGCTCAATGTTCAAGTAGCTCTATCCAGGTCTTCCTTTGAAAAACCCCTTTCAAACAACCTTTATGCTTTATAGAAATTCTACATTACTTCTGATCAACAATATGTCAACCACATATACTTTATCGGAAATACTATAGTGCTCCCACTCACTTGTTTGGAAATACAAGTTTCTCATAAACCCTGTACAAACCCAAAAGCTTTGATCATCACATCAAAGCGTATATTCCAACTCCGAGATGCTTGCACCAGTCCATAAAAGGATTGCTGGAGCTTGCATACTTGTCAGTATCCTTAGGATCGACAAAACCTTCTGATTTGTATCACATACAATCTTTCCTCAAGGAATCCGTTGAGGAAACAACGTTTTGACTTCCTATGTGCAATATTTCACAAATAATGCAGCAACTACTAACATAATTCCAACATACTTTTAGCATCGCTACGAGTGAGAAAGTCACATCATAGTCAACTCTTTGATCTTGTCGAAAACATCTTTGCGACAAGTCGAGCTCTTCTTAATAGTTAATAGTCACCATCATCCTCTGTCTTCCTTTTAAAGATCCATCTTTACTTAATAGTCTTACTATCATCAAGTAGTTCTTCCAAAGTCTACACTTTGTCTTCATACATGGATCCTCTCTCGGATTTCATGGCCTCTAGCCATTTGTCGGAATCCGGGCCCACCATTGCTTCTCCATAACTCATAGGTTCATTGTTGTTCAACAACATGACCTCCAAGACAGGGTTACCGTACCACTCTATAGTAGTATGCGACCTTGTCGACCTATGAGGTTTGTAGTAACTTGATTCGAATCTCAACGATCACCATCATCAGTTTCCACTTCAATTGGTGTAGGCGCCACAGGAACAACTTCCTGCGCCCTGCTACACACTAGTTGAAGTGACGGTTCACTAACCCCATGAAGTTCCACCACCCTCCCACTCAATTCTTTCGAGAGAAACCTTTCCTCGAGAAAGGACCCGTTTCTAGGAACAAACTCTTTGCTTCCAGATCTGAGATAGGAGATGTATCCAACTGTTTTGGATATCCTATGAAGATGCATTTATCCGCTTTGGGTTTGAGCTTATCAGACTAAAACTTTTTCACATACGCGTCGCAGCCCCAAACTTTCAAGAAACGACAGCTTAGGTTTCTCCAAACCATAGTCTATACTGTGTCATCTCAACGGAAATATGCGGTGCCCTATTTTAAAGTGAATGCGGTTGTCTGTAATGCATAACCCATAAACGATAGTGGTAATTCGATAAGAGACATCATAGTATGCACCATATCAAATAGGGTGCGGCTACGACGTTCGGACACACCATCACACCATCGTGTTCTAGGTGGCATGAATTGCAAAACAATTTCCACACTATCTTAACTATGTACCAAAACTCGCGACTCAGATATTCATATCTATGATCATATTGTAGACAATTTATCCTCTTTTCACGACGATCTTTACTCTGAAATAGCTTTGAACTTTTCAATATCTCAGACTTGTGATTCATCAAGTAAATACTCCTGTATCTACTCAAATCGTTAGTGAAGTAAGAACATAACGATATCCACTACGTGCCTCAGCACTCATTGGACTGTACACATCAAAATGTATTGCTTTCAACAAGTTACCTTCTTGTTCTATGTGGTATGATTTTGCATGTCTCAAGTGATTCAAAATCAAGTGAATCCAAATGATCCATCCGCGTGGAGTTTCTTCATGCGTTTTAACCATCAGGTATGGTTTGCATGTCTCAAACGTTTCAAAAATGAGTGAGTACAAAGATCCATCAGCATGGAGCTTCTTCATGCATTTTACACCAACATGACTCAAGTGGCAGTGCCACAACTAAGAGGTACTATCATTATTACTTTATATCTTTTGGCATCAATATTATGAACATGTGTAACACTACGATCGAGATTCAATAAACCATTTAGGGTAATTATTCAAGAAAATAGAATAACTATTATTCTCTTTAAATGAATAATAGTATTGCAATAAACATGATCCAATCATGTTCATGCTCAACGCAAACCCCAAATAACAATTATTTAGGTTTTACCACCAATCCCGATGATAGAGGGAGCGTGCGATGTTTGATCACATCAACCTTGGAAACACTTCCAACACGTATCGTCACCTCGCCTTTAGCCAGTCTCCGTTTATTCCATAGATTTCATTTTGAGTTACTAATCACTTAGCAATCGAACCGTATCCAATACCCTAGTGCTACTAGGAGTACCAGTAAAGCACACATCAATATCATGTATATCAAATATACTTCTGTCGACTTTGCCAGCCTTCTTATCTACCAAGTATCTAGGGTAGCTCCGCCTCAGTGACCATTCCCCTCATAACAGAAGCATTTAGTCTCGGGTTTGGGTTTAATCTTGGGTTTCTTCATTAGAGCAGCAACTGGTTTGCCGTTCCATGAAGTATCCCTTCTAGCCCTTTCCCTTCTTGAAACTAGTGGTTTTACTAACCATCAACAACTGATGCTCCTTGTTGATTTCTACTTTTGCAGTGTCAAACATTGCGAATCACTCAAGGATCATCATATCTATCCTTGATATGTTATAGTTCATCACAAAGCTCTAGCAGCTTAGTGGCAGTGACTTTGGAGAACCATCACTATCTTATCTGGAAGATTAACTCCCACTTGATTCAAGCGATTGTTGTACTCACACAATCTGAGAACATGCTCAACGATTTGAGCTTTTCTCCTTTACTTTGTAGGCAAAGAATCTTGTCGGAGGTCTTATACCTCTCAACAAGGGCACGAGCATGAAATCTCAATTTCATCTCTTGGAACATCTCTTATGTTCCGCGACGTTTTCAAAACGTCTTCGGTGCCTTGCTTCTAAGCCTTTAAGTATTGCGTACTGAACTATCACGTAGTCTTCAAAAACGTGTATGTCAGATGTTCGCAACATCCGCAGACGATGCTAGAGGTGCAGCACACCGAGTGGTGCATTAAGGACATAAGCCTTCTGCGCAGCAATGAGGACAATCCTCAGTTTTACGGACTCAGTCCGCAAAGTTGCTACTATCAACTTTCAACTAAATTTTCTCTAGGAACATATAAAAACAGTAGAGCTATAGCGCAAGCTACATCGTAATTCGCAAAGACCATTAGACTATGTTCATGATAATTAGTTCAATTAATCATATTACTTTAGAACTCCCACTCAAAAAGTACATCTCTCTAGTCATTTGAGTGGTATATGATCCAAATCCACTATCTCAAGTCCGATCATCACGTGAGTCGAGAATAGTTTCAGTGGTAAGCATCTCTATGCTAATCATATCAACTATATGATTCATGCTCGACATTTCGATCTCTTGTGTTCCGAGGCCATGTCTGCACATTCTAGGCTCGTCAAGTTTAACCCGAGTGTTCTGCGTGTGCAACTGTTTTGCACCCGTTGTATGTGAATGTTGAGTCTATCACACCCGATCATCACGTGGTGTCTCGAAACGACGAACTGTCGCAACGATGCACAGTCGGGAAGAACACAATTTCGTCTTGAAATTTTAGTGAGAGATCACCTCATAATGCTACCGCTGTTCTAAGCAAAATAAGGTGCATAAAGGATTAACATCACATTCAATTCATAAGTGACATGATATGGCCATCATCATGTGCTTCTTGACCTCCATCAAAAAGCAGCGGCACGATCTTCTTGTCACCGGCGCCACACCATGATCTCCATCAATGTGTCGCCATCGGGGTTGTCCTGCTACTTATGCTATTACTACTAAAGCTACTTCCTAGCAACATAGTAAACGCATCTGCAAACACAAACGTTAGTTTAAAGACAACCCTATGGCTCCTGCAGGTTGCCGTACCATCGACGTGCTAGTCGATATTAACTACTACAACATGATCATCTCATACATCCAATATATCATATCACGTCTTTGGCCATATCATAACACAAGCATACCATGCAAAAATAAGTTAGACGTCCTCTAATTTGTTGTTGCATGTTTTATGTGGCTGCTATGGGTATCTAGTAGATCGCATCTTACTTACGCAAAAACCACAACGGAGATGTGCAAATTGCTATTTAACCTCTCCAAGGACCGCCTCGGTCAAAACCAATTCAATTAAAGTTGAAGAAACCGACACCCGCCAGTCATCTTTATGAAACGAGGTTGCATGTCAAGCGATGAAACCAGTCTTTCGTAAGCGTAGGAATAATGTCGGTCCGGGCTGCTTCAATCCAACAATACCGCCAAATCGAGAAAAAACTAAGGAGGGCAGCAAATCGAACATCACCGTCCACAAAACCCTTTGTGTTCTACTCGAGATTACATCTACGCATGAACCTAGCTCATGATGCCACTGTTGGGGAACGTTGCATGGGAAACAAAAAATTTCCTACGCACACGAAGACCTATCATGGTGATGTCCATCTAGGAGAGGAGATTTGGATCTACGTACCCTTGTAGATCGCACAGCAGGAAGCATTTAAGAAACGCGGTTGATGTAGTGGAACGTCTTCATGTCCCTCGATCAGCCCCACGAACCGTCCCATGAACCGTCCCGTGGTCCATCCCACGAACCGTCCCACGATCCGTCCCACGAACCGTCTCGCGATCCGTCTTGTGATCCGTCTCACGATCCGTTCCGATCTAGTGCCGAACGACGACACCTCGCATTTAGCACACGTACAGCTCGATGACGATCTCAGCCTTCTTGATCCAGCAAGCAATACGGAGAAGTAGATGAGTTCTTCGACAGCGTGACGGTGCTCCGCTGGTGGTGAAGGATCTCCTCCTGCAGGGCTCCGCCCGAGCTCCGCAGAAATACGATCTAGAGGAAAAATCGTGGTGTTTGTGGTCGGGCTGCCGTGGCAAAAGTTGTGTCTCAAATCAGCCCTAAAACTCCACAATATATAGGAGGAGGGGAGGGGAGGCTTGCCTTGAGGGCCAAGGCCACGTATCGTGCGCCGGTTAGGAGGTGGAGGAGTCCACATCCAATCCTAGTCCAACTTGAATTGGAAGGTGGAGTCCTTCCCTTCCTTCCCACCTCCCTTTTTTTCTCTTTGATTTTCTATACTTGGTGCATAGGGCCCTTTTGGGCTGTCCCACCAGCCCACCAAGGGCTGGTGCACCACCCCTAGGGCCTATGGGCTTCCCCGGGTGGGCTGGCCCCCTCCCGGTGAACATCCGGAACCCATTCGTCACTCCCGGTACATTCCTGGTAATGCCCGAAAACCTTCCGGTAATCAAATGAGGTCATCCTATATATCAATCTTCCTCTCTGGACCATTCTGGAAACCCTCACGACGTCTGTGATCTCATCCGGGACTCCGAACAACATTCGGTAACCACACATATAACTCAACTATACCGAAACGTCACCGAACCTTAAGTGTGCAGACCGTGCGGGTTCGAGAACTATGTAGACATGACCCGAGACACTCCTCGGTCAATATCCAATAGCGGGACCTGGATGCCCATATTGGATCCTACATATTCTCCGAAGATCTTATCGGTTGAACCTCAGTGTCAAGGATTCATATAATCCCGTGTGTCATTCCCTTTGTCCTTCGGTATGTTACTTGCCCGAGATTTGATCGTCGGTATCCGCATACCTATTTCAATCTCGTTACCGACAAGTCTCTTTACTCGTTTCGTAATACAATATCCCATGACTTACACTTAGTCACATTGCTTGCAAGGCTTGTGTGTGATGTTGTATTACCGAGTGGCCCCCGAGATACCTCTCCGTCACACGGAGTGACAAATCTCAGTCTTGATCCATACTAACTCAACGGACACCTTTGGAGGTACCTGTAGAGCACCTTTATAGTCACCCAGTTACGTTGCGACATTTGATGCACACAAGGTACTCCTCCGGTGCCAGTGAGTTATATGATCTCATGGTCATAGGAAAAAAATACTTGACACGCGGAAAACAATAGCAATAAAACGACACGATCAATATGCTACGTTCATAGTTTTGGGTCTTGTCCATCACATGATTCTCCTAATGATGTGATCCCGTTTATCAAGTGACAACACTTGTCTATGGTCAGGAAACCTTGACCATCTTTGATCAACGAGCTAGTCAACTAGAGGCTTACTAGGGACAGTGTTTTGTCTATGTGTCCACACATGTATTTGAGTTTCCAATCAATACAATTCTAGCATGGATAATAAACGATTATTATGAACAAGGAAGTATAATAATAACTAATTTATTACTGCTTCTAGGGCATATTTCCAACAACGGGCTGGCGAGATGAGGAAGGAGAGCCCTCCACCCGATTTTGTGTCCATTTCTGCTCGTTAGGACAGATCCTGTTTTTTCAGGAAGCAATTTCTGTAAGTTTTGTAGGCAATTCATCTGTATTTACTAGGCAGTTCCTGTTTACCTGAAGTAATTTTTTAGTTTAGAGTAGTGTGTCTAATGCGGGGGGTAGACCATGGTAGACTTGTGTGTTTTTCAGTAATGCACAGGTCAAACCTCTAAGAAAGAGAGATGACACTCACTAAATTGGGGGATAGGCCACGGGCAACAGCAGATCCGCCAAGAGTATATTCCAGCAAGTTGATGAGTAGAAGTACAGCCTCCATCATCTGAAATTACTCGTCGCATGTTTGCTGGAGTTATTGTGAGTAGAAGTGGAGCATATGCTAAATTCTGTCGGTGCTATACTCGGGATCCAGTGACTACTGTCAGGGGTAAGTTTTTGCGGTTGTTGTGAGTGGACAAGTGTAGTGTTGTCAGTCATTCTGGCAGGGTCCAGGTTGAGAGAGAGAGACAGAGAAACAAACCACCATGAGAGACGTGAATTACACCTCAACTAAATACTGGAGAATTCTGCAAGATTGCTTCGCCCAAAAAATTCTGGTCTGAATTATATGCCTGTCCTAGCGTTGTAGCAGCGGTGCCGTCTCTGATCTGAAAGAATTCTTGCTTGGAAGCCATCTAATCTCTCGGCCCTGGTGTTACTTCCGGAGAGGCAGTTCAGTTTAGGAGATCCTGACCGAACTGCACCTGAAGGCAACATTTTACGATGGCCGAATTCAGACCATCCTGTCGCCGAATTTAACCCGACTAAATGCCTGGCGCAAGTGCCGTGGACTTGCTCGAAAAGGACAAGGCCATTAACACCGCATTTTAGTGAGTGTCATCAGGGAGGGAACATCACTGATGGGAGGTGCTAAGGGGCAACAATAGTGATTTTCTAGGCGCGGGGGGGGGGGGGGGGGGGGGGATACGATTGGAAGAGGACAACATTTTTCACTCATCCTTAACCAACATTTTTACCTGATGAGGTTTGCTGATGGCTGGCATTGATCTCAACATCCTTTTTTGCTTTTTTGTGCAGGCAATTCAGGAACAGAAAACAGTGAAATCTAGGCACACATACACCCCCGGCACAACATTTTTTTTAAGATGGAGGACGTCCCAAATCAACACGATGGCGATGTACTGACCATGCATTTTCTGTTCTTTTCCTTTATTTTTCACAACATTTTTTTCAGGCAAAAAACCTATAATCTACATAAGTAACAATTTTAACACAATTTTCTCGACTAAACAACAACCTAGAGCAGCCACCCAAAAACAGATCTCATGTGGGTTTTTTTCTTTGTTTTCTTGGTTTTTTAATAGGGACCAGTACAAACAAATGTCATGGACGGGATCAATGCCGGGGGGTTACAAAGTCGTAGACACCCAAGGAAGAAGCAGGTTCAGGAAGGAAGGAACAAAGCATCCCCTGCAAGGCTTGTTAAGCTAAATAAGACCCTGGACCAAATGCAAAGGGATCTGATCGAAAATGAATATTTTATGGGAGGTATTCTGAAGATTGAGGCAACAACAATGCCTGCTGATCTCAGTAGGTGGGTTTTACAAAGGTACAATCTAGAGAGCGAGTGTATAGAAGTCCCAGGCAGGGGCGAGATACCCATAACAGCTGATAGCGTTCAACAAACACTGGGTCTACGCAACTCGGGAGAGGAAGTGTTCTATGGGTGGGATGCAGAAGCCATATCGTTCATAAACAACAAGTATGGGTTTGAAAGTGGAAGCGCCCCAGAGATAACAACGTTCTGCAAGATGATCGAAGACATGAATGGAAGAGCAGATGATGATTTCATGCGCGCCTGGTTGATTGTGGTGGTCAGCACGTTCATCTGCCCCAGCACGAGCCTCCATGTTAGCCCTCGATGCTATCCAATAGTCGCTGACCTGGATAAAGTAAAGAGGCTAAACTTTTGTTCTTTTGCCACAAATCAGATAAGGTCTTCATTAATGACTAGGAAGAAGAAGGCAATAACTTGTTGCGTGCACCACTTGGTGGTAAGTGCATTTTCCCTCCTTATTGATTTGTTTTTTCATTCCAAGAGTACAACAACAAAGAGAACTAAAACTAACCAGTTTTTTTACGATGGGACAAACAGGTGTTGTATGTTGATTCACTGGTGGTCGATATTCAAGTACCTGATTGCCCAGTCCGGGCAGAAGCCTGGGACAGCAAGCGCATAGTGAAAGTTGCAAAATCTGACAAAAAACCAGAGGGAGGTTACGGCAAGCTGAGAGTGAGTTTTTTTGCAAAAAAATTCATCATCGTGTAAATGTGTTCATCTAGTTCTACTATATGTAACTCATTCCATTTTATTTACCAGCTAAAACAAAGATTCACGAACAACAAGGCCGGTGGCCTTTTTGTTGGATATGAACAGACTCAGAAATTTGTCTCTTCCAAGTTGCCACCTACATTTTAAAAAGGCGTATGTTTCTAAACCGGCTGAGTTTTCCTTAAGCCCCCATTTTTATATGCTAAAATAAGGCTTACCTTTTTCATTTCTGTTTTTTGTAGAAGAAGAGGAAGATTTCAGCAATGCTCAGCAAGTTATGATCAGAATTTTCAGAAAACATTGGCACCTTCATTGAGTACATTGGCAAACTGGACAGGGATGAGGTTGGCAACTCAAAGAACAATGTGAACAAGGCAAAGCGACAAAGGGTTGTAGGTGACCAAGGCACAACTGTTGAGAAGGCTGATAAGGATGGGGACACCTCGGAGGATGACAAAGAGTACTTGCCTAGCTCAGATTCTGGGGAAGATGAAGAAGTAGCAAGCTCAGATGGAAGCTCTGATGCATTTGTCGCCCCAATACTAGCAGTTCCAAAGCAAAATAAACTCAGACAAAGCAAATTGGTTTCAAGGAGCGGGGCTTATGCAACGACCAAGGGAGGTTCATCAAGTGGGGCGGAGCCGGCCAAGGAGAGTGCAGATCATAGTAACACTACAATAAGACCCTCGCTATAGCAACACTTTTTTCGTATCTAAAAGCTCATATATGCGTTGCGACTGTCTTTACCAACGATTTGAGATGCGTTTCCTTATCCAGTGTTGCTAGCATATAATACAACGCTTATATCACCGTTGGTAAATGGAACCGTTGCAAGACTACAACGGATAAAGTGAATTTCTACAACAGTTCTATACGTTGCTGATTAATGTACAAGAATCAAATTCTCATTACTTGGCAACGGAGAATTTCCAACACTTAAGTGTTGGCATGGGTAAGCATTATTATTATTATTATTATTATTATTATTTATTATATAGGTGTATTTGTGTAAAATGCTTAGTGTAATAACGTATTTCAAGTGAAGCAAAAACAAGATAATATATTGATAAGAGGAAGAAATTATATATGAGATAAAATTGTTGGATTACAATGATATTACAAGAGGAACATCATCAAATGTGATGCATAATCTAACTATTTTCTTGAAAATGAAACTTAAACTGAAAGCATCCATTAACACCCCTATAACTTCACTAAAATTTAATTGAGGAAAACATCCAACAGGAATGTCATCCACACAACATAACTAAATCTGAAAGAATCTATCATCGTCCGCATCATGAAACAGATCATCAACATCATCAATGCAGTACACTTGCCACGCATCCATATAGTCATCCATTTATCTTTTTAATCTACAAACAAAAAAATGAACTGTTAATACATAATGCATTGACATGATGCAAGTAGTAATAGAGGCGAGATATTAGTCACGTACAAAGGTTGAGGGCCATGCAATCTTTGTTTTTTCTGCATTACCGAGAGTATTGTAGTCTTTGCGACTCCGTACCAAATTTTCAGTTTTCACAAGTGCCATATCAACATGCACCACCCAATATTCATTTCCAATTTTAGCACCATCAAGTTTAAATTTAGGATCACAACTCATAATTGTAGCAAGAGCTACGTCCCTATTATGTTTTATCAGGCTCTTCAGGAATACTTTAGTTCCTACCTGCTCGTGCAAATCAAAGTAACCATATAAAAAAACAGAAACAAAACATAGAAACATATGAAATGAATGAGCACTCTTACAGGTAATTCACTGGCACCCAACCAGCTCAATGAACCACTCTCAGCACTCTTACTACTTGCAGTAGCACCTTTTGTTGTTTTTTAGTCTGGACAAGAGTTTGATAGCAAAGAAAAAATAATAAGCAAATAAACAATTTAGCACTATAGTTTGAACATAAATGTGTATGCGATTATGAAAAGATACCACTTTGTTTGCAGCAAACGTTTTTTCTCCCTGCTGTGTACGGACATTTTGAACCAAAGTTTCTTTAATCTGAACAACATTCTGATAGAAAGACAACCAGTAGATACATAAACAACGGAGCAATATATTTTGAACATATTGTGTATGGTAACAGAAGCATACCTTATGTGCAGCAGAATTTGTTTCCCCTTGCTGAGCAGTGTAACTATGATCAAAAGCTTCTTGGTTTCGCACAACATTCTGAGATAGAAACAAGTAAACACATAAACATGGTTGCATTGTAGTTTGATCATGATTTTCTATATGGGACTATGATGATACCTTGTGTCCAGCAAAACATTTTTCTAGTTGTCGTGCACTGCCACCATTATGAACCATAGTTTCTTTGTTCTAGGATAAAATGATATACATCAAGTTTTAGTTATTGTATATCAAATTTGCAAAAAGTGCAACCACGGCAATTTAAAACTCAGCAAAGACAGGTTATAAAGAATATTTAAGACTTTAAGTAGACAAACCTTATCTGAAACAGAATTCTTGTTTGATACTTGTAAATCTGAATCGTTTGACATACTTGGCTTGTTGTGTAAATTAGATGGTTTTTTAACAAGTTGGGCTCCATCAGCCGGAGGAGCAAGCACTCTCTACAGATAGCATAACATAAATAATTCTGAAATAATTTCTAGAGTGAAATATGAGGAGTTTTATTGTGTACTTTGACAAGGTACAAACTTTTCTGTCTGAGTTGTGTCCATTGACCGAAGGTTCGATCCCAATTGTAGCCATTGGATCTGAAATTTCCTATGATTGGAATACATAAAGGTTAGTCCACAAAATAAAGGATGATTACAGTTGTTAGAAATTTACCTGATATGGTCGTCTTTCCATTCTTCTCATCTTCTCCTCGAGTTCCATAATTTTAGCATCTTGATTTTTATTTACTTCTTGTAATTTTTCCATTTCAACTCTAAAAGCTAGCATATCTTCATTTTGTGTATCTCCCACCGAAGTAAAATGCGTATTCTGGAATAGACATGAAGTAGAAACATCAAAAAGTTCTTTGGGGTTTGGAACTAGTCCCAAACCATGTACATGGCCAGGCTTGTCATCCCCTAATACTTTGTTCAACGCATCTCCTTTCCATGCAGTCTTTCCATCGCTATTATTTGCTAATTCAGGGTTCTTATCCATAATATCCTTTAACTCCTCCTAAATAAAAAAACAATGTAAATAATAAGAATATACAAAATATCAAATTCAAATACGAGTGGTGAGACTTGTAAATGTACCACATGAGCATTAATGATTTTGTTCTTGCAAGTTTTCGGCTTGTGCGTATGGATGAACAGGTGAGCCCTATGAGGGTACTTCTTTTCAGGATCTGCATCTTTCTGTTGATACATAATGTAAACATGAATTACATTAGAAAACATCAATGGAAAAGGGGTGCTTGAAGTTAGTATATTTTACCATTTCTTCCCTCTGCCGAGGGAAACTTTTTGTCCCACTAGTATGTGTAGACTTCCTCATTGAACAATTGTTTCTATTTATAGCACTAAGCCCCTACCAAAGAATGAATCGAAGTAATTATGTGCATATCTTTTATAGTATCTACACAAGAATGTATAAAGTCCATCAAGGAAAGTTGAAAATGGAATTCTTTTAAGTACCTTCGCTTTCTCGGTTGTCCAATGATTAACTAGAGATCTCCACTAGTCCGGAGTCACCGATTTTGGTTTATTGTTGTAATTGGCTTCGGTGCTATTTTTCTCATCAAAATACATTGCTTTCAGATCGGACTTATGTTGCCTCCATCTGTCTCCAATTGTCTTCAATATATATTTTTCCATGCGAGGAAGGTAAAGGAACCGCATATACACAAAAGTTACAACATAAATAGAGTGAATGCAATATAAGGCAACATAGAAGAAGCTAGTAAAAGATATTTAATGGACTAAATTTTACCTTCACTTGATCTAGTATAGCCTTTAAATTTGTTTTAGTTTTGAGCAATCTCCAATCCTTGTAGCTCAAACAGCACAATGATCCATTCCTTGCAACTGAGCCAAGAAAGTCCCCAAGGTGTTTAGCCTCTTTTCCAATTGGCTGGTCTATGTCATTGCAGCGAACCATTATCCTTTTTCCTTTTGGAAGGTTCCAAATATATTTGAGCTTCCTCTTCTTACGCTCTTTTGTTTCTGCATTTTCAGCTAAATATATAGAACCATTTGTTATATGTTACGATGATGAATTATCATATATTACAGGTGGTAAGTAATGAGAAACAAACTTACCGTCTTCATTTTCATCCGCATCAGCATCATCACAATCGGTGAAGCCTTCTTCACCATTAGTAGTTCTTTCATGGACATCGGATGATTCGAGATCTTTTTCACCAAAATTATGATGTTCAATTGGTTCTTCCATCATATACTCTTCATTGGATTCAACAACGTTAATTCTTGTCCTTGACATATCTTCTGCAACATTAAAATGACCAAAACTTTAAATAATTTATGCAAAAGATAATATTTTGTGGTCCTACTTGGGGCTTATGACAGTCATCCCAACAGATGTGATACTTATACACATGATGCTAGCCTCACGCACACAACCCAGCCGCCATTCACGGCCACTAACCCAACTAATCCGGAAGGGGGCTTGCCTGCGCGGGTCGCCCACCTCCGCGGCGCCAACCGCCGCCTCCTCGACGAGCTCAACCGCGCAATGAGGAGCTGCGGCGACGTGCACCGCGACAACGACCGGCTCGGCGCCGAGAAGGCCGAGCTGGAGGCCAGGCTCCAGCAGCTCATGCAACAAGCACAACACAACAGCAACCCTTAACTAGCTACGTACGTATATACTACGAATATGTTCACCCGGGAAAGAAAGAAGAATTATCATAAAAGACACAGACAATTGGAAGCAGTATCCTGCGTAACACCAAATACAACTGTGTTCCATAATGCAGAAGAGAATACAAGTAGTTACATGTCCCTCGGTCACATTTTCTTCCACATGATACTCGTCGACAAAGACAACACACACCAGATGTTTTACATGCACTAACACATCGAAACTGGACACCAGATTAATCAACGACAGCAGATTAAGCGAGATGGCTGAAATCAACATGGCACAAAACAGTTCTTATCATTCAGGCACGTCATTCTTAGGAGGGTTGCTGCAGGTGCTACTCCTGTGTCCTCTAAAACCACATGTCGAGCAGCGAGTATACTTTCTAGGCACGGCTTAAAATTTCAGGAGACACTTTGTGTTAATCTCCTATTTGGGATTGTCTCATCATGCGGCACCATGTCCAAAAAATTCACTTCCTACTACTACTGCATATTACTGTCATCTTTTTTGGCAAAGTGCCGGTGGCTAGATGAATATGGATTGGGTGTTACTGACGAGTTTCCATCAATGGACTATTGGTCTGTACTTGCAGCAAAGATGTATTCCCATGAAAAAAGGGGACCTGATTGTTTGGATTAATTCATGTTAACTTGAATTTGATCCCCAAAGAATTCAGTGACTGTGTGTCTGAGAGTCTGAGACAAACCAGACCCTTGTACATCATAATCAGAATCAACATATACTACCAACGTGCACATCATAATCAGAATTGGAGTTCCATACACAAAGTCTGTGAAGAGACTGAACTCACCAAGGTAGTAATGGTAGAAAACTGGATTGAAATACTTAGCGCATCCGCACCTGACTCGCCAGCAGTTGTTATAAGCAACCCAATCTATCTGAAGACTCTCCAAAATTCTAAATCAATAACAGATGACAAGTATCAAACACTTGGCGTGCACGGTCAAATTCAATCAGGAAGAGAGTAATTCGGAAGCATAGAAGGGACAGATCTGGACCAAAAAGGGAGGAGGAGGCAAAATCTTCAAGTCGATTACTAGTATTTACCTTCTGCTTCTATGAATCGGGTGTGGGAGTTGATCTGCTTGCCACCTTGCCGTCCCAGTTGCTGAACAAGATGCCTCTTGTGCCCCTCAACAACAATGGTGGAATCAGTTGGGCGAGCTATGATACTCGGGAGGGAGGAAAGGCCATGATTAATCTGCTGGAGAATGGATCCTTCGTACAAGTGGAGGAAGGGAACTGCCTTTTGATATGGGGAGGGGAGGAGGACGTTTCCGATTTTGCTGGCGTGGTTACCTCTTCGCGAGAGCTGATGTTAATAAAGCACGCGTACTAATTTTCTTTTGACTAGAATTAGTGGCTATTAGCGGGAGAGAATGGAAGGAAAGGAATTTTTTGGTACAGAATAAATAAATAAAAGGAAACGACTACAAACTTAGCTGAAAAATCATAAGTTTTTTTAATTATCATCTGACCCTTAATAGGCACTTGTACATATATTTATGCCAAACAATGTGTTTTTCTATGTTTGTACAAATTGCAAAAAGGATGAACTAATAATGCTATCTATTACTCAAAACGTGTCGATTGGCTGCGACGTGCCGCACACGGTGTAGCCACTCAACTTCCTCCCTCGTCATGCAGAGGCCAATGTCGACCATGGACGTCGCCCCATTTCGTCCGCCCCTTCCCCTGAGGGTGTGCATAGGCCTACGCCAGCGCGAAATTTGCGAGGACCTAGTCTGACGAGACATCCGACATCCTGAAAATGGCATGGTGAAGCACGTTGCGCCGGTCCACTCACTTTGTCGTCGTTAGGGCATCGCGCGACGATGTTCTACCGCTACCGCGTTGAGGTAATGCACGAGGCGCCCAGCGTGAGTTCGTGAGTGCGAGGTATGGCTCCTGCTTCATGCTGAGCGGGCACCAGAAGAGCGGCGATGCCAGCAGTGAGGCGACAAGGGCAGTGATGAGGGTGGCGCCAAACTTGGAGTGAGCTCAGACTGCTAATAGAACTCCTCGTCCGTTGTGACATCCTCATCGAGAGGGGCAGCTGATGATGCTCTTCACCATCCGGTGAGAGAAAGTCCCACCTCCTTCGACGGCATAGAGGAGGAGGATCGGTCAAAAGACCACACAAGATGCTTGCACTGGAGTAGCTGATCGACATCGATGTGCAGGTGCAGTTTTGAGAGTGGTTCGCATGGAAGAGAGTTTGATGGGATCATGTATATTATCAGCAGCCCGGATGCCCGCAAACTTTCCCGGGGTTTGGTGCTGCTTCAAGAGAATTTGGGTACTCATACTTAATTGTATATGTGTGTTTTAATATCTTTTATATATTATAACAAAAAGATATAAAATCGTTCTTAGATGCTGACATGCCTCATTATTTTGTGACGACATAATATTTCCGAACCGGTCAAAAAAATTATGCTTGCAATTCAAAGTCAATGTTGTTTCAATTTGAACACAGCGATCAAGGTCATGAAGTCACGCCTTCTCTGGAGTAGCTGATCGACATCAATGCACATGTGCGATTTTGAGAATGGTTGGCGTGGGAGAGGGGTTTGATGGGACCGCGTCTGTTAGCACGAGTCGAGACGCCCACAACGTCCCCCGGATTTGGTGTCTGATCGATAGAATTTAGGCGCTCATACTTAATTGTGCATGTGTGTTTTAATATCATTATTATATTATAATAAAAAAATATATTCATATATGTTGTCATGCCTCATTATTTTGTGCCTCATAATATTTCCCTACCGGCCAAAAAAAAGTATGCACGCGATCGCCAACAAGATTGTAAAGCATGTCTGATCTCGACTAGATGATTAGCATCGATGCGTACATACAGTTTCAAGAGCGATTTGCACATAGAAGGGTTTGATGGGACTGCGTATATTAGCACAAGTCCGGATGCCAACAAACCTCCCCAGGTTTGGTGCCGATTCGAGAGAAGTTGAGTACGCATACTTAATTGTATATGTGTTTAAATATCATTAATATATTATAATAAAAATATAAACCTTTCTTATATGTTGTCATGCCTTATTATTTTATGATCTCATAATATTTTCCTCCCAGTCAAAAAAAATGCATGCGATTCAAAGTCCAGCGCTGATTAATTTTGCCTTTTATTTTAATTTTATTTCTACCGCTCAAAAATGAAATTATTTATGCCTGGATACAAAATTTTGTCAAATATATTTCCAGTGGAAATTCAAACTTGGCCCTACGCCTCTAAACAGACACAGCAGCGACGTTGCCTGGTGTGGTGCGTGACACCTCCAGGACAAAACCAAAGCATCCACGGCCTACAAGACAAAACCAAAGCATCAACGGCCTACAAATCTTCTTGTCTGAACTAGAAAGTGCATGCACATCAAAGAAAAAATAGCAATAATACTAATGAATCACTTTAACCAGGCTCCGCATTTTCAGATAGGTGACTCCTACATGATCCATCGAACCAGGCTCCGCATTTTCAGATAGGTGACTCCTACATGATCCATCGAACCTGCATTCAGAAGCAATAGAGTGGTAAGTTTCCTGTCCAAAATGACAAAAATTACAACAATGATTTGACACTATAGGAGCATCTACAGTTTCTCCCTCTATTCAGGTATTGTGTCATCATTTGACACTATAGGAGCATCTACAGTTTCTCCCTCTATATCTCTTCTCATCCAATTTTGTTTCTGATGGGCAATATCAAAAAGCTGAAAGAATTTACTGACATGATAAGGTTCTATTTCCACATCATTCCATTTTCACCCATATCAAAATTATCTCGAGGCATCATCTTCAAAACAATTGACCATCCTGGATAAAGATGGTCATCCACGTAGAATACTTGGTCAACTTGATTGGCAAATACAAAAGGTTCATCCTCAGCATTTTTACCAGTGTGAGTTAGACTAGAGAAATTCACAAGTCTACACCCATACTTATCTATTTGCATACCTTTTCCTTCAGTAACATCAACCCATTCACATTTAAATAGCACCACTGAAATTTTTCGGAAATAGTCTAACTCGATTATGTCCACAATCCTTCCAAAATACATGACATTTCCAAGAATAGGATTTCTATCACGTGCAGAAGAGTAGCTTGATGTTTTTGCTCTCACAACAACTCCACTATTTTGAGTTACTTTGTCATAACGCTTGGGTCTAAATCTGTATCCTTGAATATTGAATGATCTATGTTTCGTTGCAACCTCAAGTGGACCACGGGCCAACCATCTAATTTCCTCACCAATGTTGTCACTACCTTTCTCCCTCTCCAACTGCATCACCTATAGGAACACAAATAATAGAGTGCATAAGATACATTCTAATCCTAAATAAACTGAATCATTGTACTTACATGATCCTTGAACCATTCAGGAAATTGCTCATGCTGCATCTTCTCAAAGGTCCTTGGATCTATGCGTTTCTTGCGATTATTCCTTCTCAAATAAGCCCCATGTTCTCTACAAAATATAAACAAGCACAATTTCAGTTCAAAACTTATTAATTAACAAATGCAGAGGTAGTGGCATGACATTTACTCCAAATAGGGCTTCACAGCATCACAGTTGAACAACACATATCTATGAGCTTGTGTTGCTTCCTTATCCGTTAAAGTGTATACCATTGGTCTTCCCAATGGTTTCCCTACTTGAGGAAACAGCATAGATTGTTGTAGAAAAAGTGAAGATTCAGAGTCCTCTGGGTTGTCATCATTCCTGGATGGTTGGTTATGCTTGGTGTCTCAACCCTGTAGATATCTTGAACAAAATGCCATGCACTCATCCGCTAAAAACGATTCTGCAATTGAACCCTCTGGACGAGCTTTGTTTCGAACAAAGGAATTTAGCTCACCAAGATACCTATGCACATATATATCCAATAAGTTATAATTGTATATGCAAAAAAAAGATTGTAAAAAGTTTAGGAGTGAATATTGTAAGAAGTAACCAATGTATATGAATTAAATTACCTTTCAATGAAGTACATCCACCGATATGCAACTGGTCCTCCTATTTTACATTCACTTGCTAAATGGACAACTAAGTGCACCATAACTGTGAAAAAACCAGGAGGAAATATCATCTCCATTTTGCAGAGTGTAAGTTTGATTCTTTCTTCCAAACGGTCAAGCTCATCAACATGAAGAACTTTTGAACATATGCCTCGAAAATATGATGACAATTCAAATAGTACTGCTGTAACGTCATCTGGAAGAATACCTCTCGCAGCAATTGGCAGAAATTGATGCAATAGGACATGACAATCATGTGTTTTGAGGCCACTAATTTTTCCTTCAGTAAAATTCACACATTTTGATATATTTCCACAATATCCATCAGGAACTTTTATACCATAGATAAATTTGCAGAATAATTGTTTTTCTTTCTTAGACATGGTAAAGATAGCTGATGGCAAGTAATACTTGCCTGAAGGTTTTTTCTGTGGATGGAGCTCCTCTCTAATATTCATATCTTCAAGATCTTGACGAGCCTGTAGATTATCTTTTGACTTCCCATCCAAATTGAGAAGTGTGCCTAAAATATTATCACACACATTCT
This sequence comes from Hordeum vulgare subsp. vulgare, assembly GCF_904849725.1. Classification (NCBI taxonomy): domain Eukaryota; kingdom Viridiplantae; phylum Streptophyta; class Magnoliopsida; order Poales; family Poaceae; genus Hordeum; species Hordeum vulgare. The sequence continues at coordinate 415,286,421 of NC_058523.1, forward strand.
TCTCTATATGCATCACATCAAGATTATTTCGAAGGAAATTACTGTCCCAATATGGTAATGTGAATAAGCTACTTTTTCCTTTGTAAGTTTTTGAGGTACTAAAATCTCCACATGCAGCTATGTCATCTAATACGGAGCGACCATAATAGGTTATAGACTCTGTTCTATTCTCAGTTGTTCCATCAAAAGCAGAAGCATCATTACGAAATTCATGATCAGGTGGCAGAAATCGTCGGTGACCCATAAAACAAGCTTTCTTGCCATATTTCAAGCGCTTGGTCCATACATTTGCACCGCAAGGTGGACATGCATAATCTCCATGCACCATATGTGAAGCAAGCATTCCTAATGCTGGGAAGTCATTTATGGTCCACAAGACAGCCGCCCTGAGTTTAAATGTTCTCTGTTCGGATGCATCATAGGTTGTCATCCCATTCACAAAAAGATCTCTCAGATCTTCTAAAAGAGGCTGCATAAAAACATGAATCTTATCTCCAGGGCTCTTAGGTCCAGGAATAATTAAAGGCAATGACAGATAATATTTCTTCATGCATAGCCATGGAGGCAGATTATACATGACTAGCACAACTGGCCAACAACTATATTTATTGCTCAACATCCCATATGGATTAAATCCATCTGATGCTAGGCCAAACCGGATATTACGACAATCATCTGCAAATCCATGCTTCTCATCAAATTTCCTCCATGCCTCAGAATCTGCCGGATGCCGTATCACTCCATGTTGCTTAATGCGCCCTTCATCATGCCATCGAGCTAGAGTTGTTGTTTCTTTGCACATGAATATCCTTTTCAGCCACTCTTTGAGTGGAAAGTATCTCAGAACTTTCATTGGTGTAGATCTCTTTCTTTCCTTTTTAGTTAACTTGGTTTCGGGCATTTTATCTTTCCACCTAGAAGCCTTGCATTTAGAGAAAAAATCATCATTGTCTGTCTCTTTCCAGAACAACTGACAGTTATTTGGGCAGACATGAATTTTTTGATATCCTAATCCAAACTTCGATATGATCTTCTTGGCCTCATAATTTTTTGGGGCAGACCTTTTCCATTTGGAATAGCCATGTGCAGAATATTAAGTAGATCTCCAAATGACTTATCAGACCATTTGTTCATGGATTTTGTATTGAACAAAATCGAAAGTAAGGAAAGCTAAGACAATTCACATCCTGGCCACAAAGGCTTCTCTGAATCTTGAATTAATTTGTACAATGCTTCTGCTTCTTTAGTTGCTCCATCTGGAAGTGGATTTGAAAAATCTGCACTATCACTCATAGGCACATCACCATCATATATTTTCCTAATTGAATCCATAATCATTTCACGCATATTAGCATTTCCTTCAGTTTCAGGTTGTGGTTGTGGATCATCATTGTGATCGGATGAAGACTCACCATGAAACACCCATTTGTCATAGCTCTGAAGCATTCCGTTCCACATCAAATGGCCACGAACATCATCCCTTGATAGTACTGAAGTGTTAACACAATCTTAACATGGACATCGGATCATTGTATTGTTGGAATTATGCCCTAGAGGCAATAATAAATATAGTTATTATTATAATTCTTGTATCAAGATAATCGTTTATTATCCATGCTATAATTGTATTGAATGAAGACTCATTTACATGTGTGGATACATAGACAAAACACCATCCCTAGCAAGTCTCTAGTTGGCTAGCCAGTTGATCAAAGATAGTTAGTGTCTTCTGATTATGAACAAGGTGTTGTTGCTTGATAACTGGATCACGTCATTAGGAGAATCACGTGATGGACTAGACCCAAACTAATAGACGTAGCATGTTGGTCGTGTCATTTTGTTGCTACTGTTTTTCTGCGTGTCAAGTATTTATTCCTATGACCATGAGATCATATAACTCACTGACACCGGAGGAATGCTTTGTGTGTATCAAACGTCGCAACGTAACTGGGTGACTATAAAGATGCTCTACAGGTATCTCCAAAGGTGTTAGTTGAGTTAGTATGGATCAAGACTGGGATTTGTCACTCCGTGTGACGGAGAGGTATCTCGGGGCCCACTCGGTAATACAACATCACACACAAGCCTTGCAAGCAATGTAGCTTAGTGTAAGTTATGGGATCTTGTATTACGGAACGAGTAAAGACACTTGCCGGTAAACGAGATTGAAATAGGTATGCGGATACTAACGATCGAATCTCGGGCAAGTAACATACCGAAGGACAAAGGGAATGACATACGGGATTATATGAATCCTTGGCACTGAGGTTCAAACGATAAGATCTGCATAGAATATGTAGGATCCAATATGGGCATCCAGGTCCCGCTATTGGATATTGACCGAGGAGTCTCTCGGGTCATGTCTACATAGTTCTCGAACCTGCAGGGTCTGCACACTTAAGGTTCGACGTTGTTTTATGCGTACTTGAGTTATATGGTTGGTTACCGAATGTTGTTCGGAGTCCCGGATGAGATCACGGACGTCACGAGGGTTTCCGGAATGGTCTGGAAACAAAGATTGATACATAGGATGACCTCATTTGATTACCGGAAGGTTTTCGGAGTTACCGGGAATGTACCGGGAATGACGAATGGGTTCCGGGAGTTCACCGGGGGGGCAACCCACCGCGGGGAAGCCCATAGGCCTTGACGGTGCGCACCAGCCCTTAGTGGGCTGGTGGGACAGCACAAAAGGGCCCTATGCGCCTAGAAAAGAAAATCAAAGAGAAAAGAAAAAGAAGGAGAAGGTGGGAAGGGAAGGAAGGACTCCCACCCACCAAACCAAGTCCAACTCGGTTTGGGTGGGGAGCCTTCCCCCCTTGGCTCGGCCGACCCCCTTGGGGCTCCTTGAGCCCCAAGGCAAGGTCCCCTCCCTCCCACCTATATATACGGAGGTGTTAGGGCTGATTTGAGACGACTTTTCCACGGCAGCCCGACCACATACCTCCACGGTTTTTCCTCTAGATCGCGTTTCTGCGGAGCTCGGGCGGAGCCCTGCTGAGACAAGGTCATCACCAACCTCTCGGAGCGCCGTCATGCTGCCGGAGAACTCTTCTACCTCTCTGTCTCTCTTGCTGGATCAAGAAGGCCGAGATCATCGTCGAGCTGTACGTGTGCTGAACGCGGAGGTGCTGTCCGTTCGGTACTAGATCGTGGGACTGATCGCGGGATTGTTCGCGGGGCGGATCGAGGGACGCAAGGACGTTCCAGTACATCAACCGCGTTCACTAACGCTTCTGCTGTATGATCTACAAGCGTACGTAGATCATTTATCCCCTCTCGTAGATGGACATCACCATGATAGGTCTTCGTGCGCGTAGGAAAATTTTGTTTCCCATGCGACGTTCCCCAACAGTGGCATCATGAGCTAGGTTCATGCGTAGATGTCTTCTCGAGTAGAACACAAAAGTTTTTGTGGGCGGTGATGTGCGTTTTGCTGCCCTCCTTAGTCTTTTCTTGATTCCGCGGTATTGTTGGATTGAAGCGGCTTGGACCGACATTACTCGTACGCTTACGAGAGACTGGTTTCATCGCTACGAGTAACCCCGTTGCTCAAAGATGACTGGCAAGTGTCAGTTTCTCCAACTTTAGTTGAATCGGATTTGACCGAGGAGGTCCTTGGATGAGGTTAAATAGCAACTCATATATCTCCGTTGTGGTGTTTGTGTAAGTAAGATGCGATCTTACTAGATACCCGTGGTCACCACGTAAAACATGCAACAACAAAATTAGAGGACGTCTAACTTGTTTTTGCAGGGTATGCTTGTGATGTGATATGGCCAACGATGTGATGTGATATATTGGATGTATGAGATGATCATGTTGTAATAGATAATATCGACTTGCACGTCGATGGTACGACAACCGGCAGGAGCCATAGGGTTGTCTTTATACTAATGTTTGTGCTTGCAGATGCGTTTACTATTTTGCTAGGATGTAGCTTTAGTAGTAATAGCATGAGTAGCACGACAACCTCGATGGCAACACGTTGATGGAGATCATGGCATGGCGCCGGTGACAAGAAGATCGTGCCGGTGCTTTAGTGATGGAGATCAGGAAGCACGTGATGATGGACATATCATGTCACTTATGAATTGCATGTGATGTTAATCCTTTTATGCACCTTATTTTGCTTAGAAGGACGGTAGCATTATGAGGTGATCTCTCACTAAAATTTCAAGACGAAATTGTGTTCTCCCCGACTGTGCACCGTTGCTACAGTTCGTCGTTTCGAGACACCACGTGATGATCGGGTGTGATAGACTCAACGTTCACATACAACGGGTGTAAAACAGTTGGGCACGCGGAACACTCGGGTTAAGCTTGACGAGCCTAGCATGTGCAGACATGGCCTCGGAACACATGAGACCGAAAGGTCGATCATGAATCATATAGATGATATGATTAGCATAGGGATGCTTACCACTGAATCATATAGATGATCGGACTTGAGCTAGTGTAAAGTGGATCATGAACCACTCAAATGACTAAGAGAGATGTACTTTTTGAGTGGGAGTTTAGCGTATAATTATGATTAAAGTTAAACTCTAATTATCTTGAACATAGTCTAAGTCCACTTTGAATATATTTGTGTTGTAGATCATGGCTCACGCGACAGTCACACTGAATTTTAATACGTTCCTAGAGAAAGCTAAGTTGAAAGATGATGGAAGCAACTTTGTAGACTGGGCTCGTAATCTTAAGCTAATCTTACAAGCTGGGAAGAAGGATTATGTCCTTAATGCTGCGCTAGGAGATGAACCACCCGCTACGGCTGATCAGGATGTTAAGAACGCTTGGTTAGCACGTAAGGAGGACTACTCAGTAGTTCAATGTGCAGTCTTGTATGGCTTAGAACCGAGACTTCAACGTCGCTTTGAGCGTCAATGAGCATTTGAGATGTTCCAGGAGTTGAAGTTTATCTTTCAGAAAAACGCCCGGATCGAGAGGTATGAGACCTCCGATAAATTCTATGCTTGCAAGATGGAGGAAATCTCGTCTGTCAGTGAACATGTGCTCAAAATGTCTGGGTACTCAAACCGTCTAGCTGAGCTAGGGATTGAACTCCCGCAAGAGGCTATCACTGACAGAATCCTTCAATCACTGCCGCCAAGCTATAAAGGCTTTGTGTTGAACTACAACATGCAAGGGATGAACAAGTCTCCCGGCGAGTTGTTTGCGATGCTGAAAGTCGCAGAGTCTGAACTCCGTAAAGAGCATCAAGTGTTGATGGTGAATAAGACCACTAGTTTCAAGAGAAACGGCAAAGGCAAGAAGGGTAATTCAAAGAAGAGCGGCAAGCCTGTTGCCAATCCAACGAAGAAACCCAAAGCTGGACCTAAGCCTGAAACGGAGTGTTACTATTGCAAGGGTATGGGTCACTGGAAGCGCAATTGCCTCAAGTATCTGGCAGATAAGAAGGCGGCCAAAGAAAAATCAGGTATATTTGATATACAAGTTATTGATGTGTACTTAACCGGCTCTCGTAGTAGTGCATGGGTATTCGGTACCGGTTCTGTTGCTCATATTTGCAACTCGAAACAGGAACTGCGGAATAGACGAAGGCTGGCGAAAGATGAAGTGACGATGCGCGTAGGAAATGGTTCCAAGGTTGATGCAATCGCCGTCGACACAGTTTCACTCCAGTTACCATCAGGATTAGTGATGAACTTAAAACATTGTTATTTAGTGCCTGCGTTGAGCATGAACATTATATCTGGATCTTGTTTATTGCGAGACAGTTACTCTTTTAAGTCAGAGAATAATGTTTGTTCTATTTCTATGAGTAACATCTTTTATGGTCATGCACCCAATGTGAGAGGATTGTTCATATTGAATCTTGATAGCAATACACACTTACATAACACTGAGACCAAAAGAGTTAGAGTTAACAATGATAGCGCCATATTTTTGTGGCACTGCCGCTTAGGTCATATTGGTGTAAAGCGCATGAAGAAACTCCATGCTGATGGACTTTTGGAGTCACTTGACTTTGATTCACTTGACACGTGCGAACCATGCCTCATGGGCAAGATGACTAAGACTCCGTTCTCCAGAACAATGGAGCGTGCAAATGACTTGTTGGAAATCATACATACCGATGTGTGTGGTCCGATGAGCGTGGAGGCACGCGGCGGATATCGTTATTTTCTCACCTTCACTGACAATTTGAGTAGATATGGTTATGTCTACTTGATGAAGCACAAGTCTGAAACATTTGAAAAGTTCAAGCAATTTCAGAGTGAAGTTGAAAATCATCGTAACAAGAAGATCAAATTCCTACGGTCTGATCGTGGGGGTGAATATCTGAGTTTCGAGTTTGGTGCTCACTTAAGACAATGTGGAATTGTTTCACAGTGAACACCGCCTGGAACACCACAGCGTAATGGTGTTTCCGAACGTCATAATCGTACTTTATTAGAGATGGTGCGATCTGTGATGTCTCTTACCGATTTGCCGTTATCGTTTTGGGGTTATGCATTAGAAACATCTGCATTCACTTTAAATAGGGCACCATCAAAATCCGTTGAGACAACACCATACGAACTGTGGTATGGCAAAAGGCCAAAGTTGTCGTTTCTTAAAGTTTGGGGATGTGATGCTTATGTCAAAAAGCTTCAGCCTGAAAAGCTGAAACCCAAAGCGGAAAAGTGCGTCTTCATAGGTTACCCAAAAGAGACAGTTGGGTACACCTTCTATCTCAAATCCGAGGGCAAAGTGTTTGTTGCTAAAAATGGAGCTTTTCTCGAGAAGGAGTTTCTCTCGAGAGAATTGAGTGGGAGGAAGATAGAACTTGACGAGGTTGTCGAACCTGTCATCCCTCTGGATGGTGGCGCAGGACAAGGGGATACCTCTGTCGTTGCGATTCCGGTTGAGGAGGAAGTTAATGATGATGATCATGAAACTCCGGTTCAAGTTTCTGTCGAACCACGCAGGTCGACGAGACCACGTGCTGCTCCATAGTGGTACGTTAATCCCATCTTGTCACTCATGTTGTTGGACAACAATGAACCTGCAAATTATGAAGAAGCAATGGTGGGCCCGGATTCAAACAAATGGCTAGAAGCCATGAAGTCCGAGATAGGATCCATGTATGAGAACAAAGTGTGGACTTTGGAGGTACTGCCTGAGGGCCGCAAGGCTATTCAGAACAAATGGATCTTTAAGAGGAAGACGGACGCTGACGGCAATGTGACCGTTTATAAAGCTCGACTTGTGGCAAAGGGTTTTTCGCAAGTTCAAGGAGTTGATTACGATGAGACATTCTCACCCGTAGCGATGCTTAAGTCCGTCAGAATCATGTTAGCAATAGCTGCATTTTTCGATTATGAAATCTGGCAGATGGATGTCAAAACGGCGTTCCTTAACGGTTTCCTTAAGGAAGAATTGTATATGATGCAACCCGAAGGTTTTGTCGATCCTAAGAATTCTAACAAGGTGTGCAAGCTTCAGCGATCCATTTATGGACTGGTGCAAGCATTTCGGAGTTGGAACAAGCGCTTTGATGAGGTGATCAAAGCATTTGGGTTTATTCAAGTGGTTGGAGAATCTTGTATTTACAAGAAAGTGAGTGGGAGCTCTATGGCGTTTCTAATATTATATGTGGATGACATATTGTTGATTGGAAACAACGTAGAGTTTTTGGAGAGCATATAGGATTACTTGAATAAAAGTTTCTCTATGAAGGACCTAGGAGAAGCTGCTTACATTCTAGGCATTAAGATCTATAGGGATAGATCAAAACGCCTGATAGGACTTTCACAAAGCACATACCTTGATGCGCTCCGTCCCCTATGCTTCAGCCATAGGTTCTATCATGTATGCAATGTTGTGCACTAGACCGGATGTTAGCCTGGCCATAAGTATGGCAGGTAGGTTCCAGAGTAATCCAGGAGTGGATCACTGGACAGCGGTCAAGAATATCCTGAAGTACCTGAAAAGGACTAAGGAGATGTTTCTCGTGTATGGAGGTGACGAAGAGCTCGCCGTAAAAGGTTACGTCGATGCAAGGTTTGACACAGATCCGGACGACTCTAAGTCGCAAACCGGATACATATTTATTCTTAGTGGGGGTGCGGTAAGCTGGTGCAGTTCCAAGCAAAGCGTCGTAGCATATTCTACATGTGAAGCGGAGTACATGGCTTCCTCGGACGCGGCTAAGGAGGGTGTGTGGATGAAGCAGTTCATGACGGATCTTGGAGTGGTGCCAAGCGCACTGAATCCAATAACCTTGTTCTGTGACAACACGGGTGCCATTGCCTTAGCAAAGGAACCACGGTTTCACAAGAAGACCAGACACATCAAACGACGCTTCAACCTCATCCGCGAATACGTCGAGGGAGAGGACGTAAATAAATGCAAAGTGCACACGGATCTGAATGTAGCAGACCCGCTGACTAAACCTCTTCCACGACCAAAGCATGATCAACACCAGAACTGTATGGGTGTTAGATTTATTACAATGTAATTCGCATGATGATGTGAGGGCTAGATTATTGACTCTAGTGCAAGTGGGAGACTGTTGGAATTATGCCCTAGAGGCAATAATAAATATAGTTATTATTATAATTCCTGTATCAAGATAATCGTTTATTATCCATGCTATAATTGTATTGAATGAAGATTCATTTACATGTGTGGATACATAGACAAAACACCATCCCTAGCAAGCCTCTAGTTGGCTAGCCAGTTGATCAAAGATAGTCAGTGTCTTCTGATTATGAACAAGGTGTTGTTGCTTGATAACTGGATCACGTCATTAGGAGAATCACGTGATGGACTAGACCCAACTAATAGACGTAGCATGTTGATCGTGTCATTTTGTTGCTACTGTTTTCTGCGTGTCAAGTATTTATTCCTATGACCATGAGATCATATAACTCACTCACACCGGAGGAATGCTTTGTGTGTATCAAACGTCACAACGTAACTGGGTGAATATAAAGATGCTCTACAGGTATCTCCAAAGGTGTTAGTTGAGTTAGTATGGATCAAGACTGGGATTTGTCACTCCGTGTGACGGAGAGGTATCTCGGGGCCCACTCGGTAATACAACATTACACACAAGCCTTGCAAGCAATGTAGCTTAGTGTAAGTTACGGGATCTTGTATTACGGAACGAGTAAAGAGACTTGCCGATAAACGAGATTGAAATAGTTATGCGGATACTAACGATCGAATCTCGGGCAAGTAACATACCGAAGGACAAAGGGAATGACATACGGGATTATATGAATCCTTGGTACTGAGGTTCAAACGATAAGATCTTCGTAGAATATGTAGGATCCAATATGGGCATCCAGGTCCCGCTATTGGATATTGACCGAGGAGTCTCTCGAGTCATGTCTACATAGTTCTCGAACCCGCAGGGTGTGCACACTTAAGGTTCGACGTTGTTTTATGCGTATTTGAGTTATATGGTTGGTTACCGAATGTTGTTCGGAGTCCCGGATGAGATCACGGACGTCACGAGGGTTTCCGGAATGGTCCGGAAACGAAGATTGATATATAGGATGACCTCATTTGATTACCGGAAGGTTTTCGGAGTTACCGGGAATGTACCGGGAATGACGAATGGGTTCCGGGAGTTCACCGGGGGGGCAACCCACCCCGGGGAAGCCCATAGGCCTTGAGGGTGGCGCACCAGCCCTTAGTGGGCTGGTGGGACAGCCCAAAAGGGCCCTATGCGCCTAGAAAAGAAAATCAAAGAGAAAAGAAAAAAAAGGAGAAGGTGGGAAGGGAAGGAAGGACTCCCACCCACCAAACCAAGTCCAACTCGGTTTGGGGGGGAGCCTTCCCCCCTTGGCTTGGCTAACCCCCTTGGGGCTCCTTGAGCCCCAAGGCAAGGTCCCCTCCCTCCCACCTATATATACGGAGGTGTTATGGCTGATTTGAGACGACTTTTCCACGGCAGCCCGACCACATACCTCCACGGTTTTTCCTCTAGATCGCGTTTCTGCGGAGCTCGGGCGGAGCCCTGTTGAGACAAGGTCATCACCAACCTCCGGAGCGCCGTCACGCTGCCGGAGAACTCTTCTGCCTCTCCGTCTCTCTTGCTGGATCAAGAAGGCCGAGATCATCGTCGAGCTGTACGTGTGCTGAACGCGGAGGTGCCGTCCGTTCGGTACTAGATCGTGGGACTGATCGCGGGATTGTTCGCGGGGCGGATCGAGGGACGTGAGGACGTTCCACTACATCAACCGCGTTCACTAACGCTTCTGTTGTACGATCTACAAGGGTACGTAGATCATTCATCCCCTCTCGTAGATGGACATCACCATGATAGGTCTTCGTGCGCGTAGGAAAATTTTGTTTCCCATGCGACGTTCCCCAACATGTATCTGCTGGTATATCTTTATATGCGAACTTCAGAAATTCATCTACACCAGCTGAGTATTGTGTACTCTCTCTTGGAAATCGCAATAGTAATTTGGTGAATTCTAAATCCATTGCACACTACATAAAAATAACAAATATCGGGCCCTGTTTGGATACAAAGTATTATCAGAATACTATGGTTTCTACAAAAAAAAATTAAATACTGTGAGGTGTTTTGCTAAACCAACAACTGTAGTTTCATAATCAGTTGTATTCTTGATATAGTGTTTTTTCTATATGTTTTATAAAAAGAGGTCCAGATCACACTTTTCTCAAACTAAGAAAAACAACACTCGTGTCATCCTGTCCTTAACTACCAAGCAGCTTGATTTGTAACTTGTAAGCACAATTAACATATTACTTATTCAGTCCTCTGTATAGCATGCTCCACACTAGTTAAACATGATATTAATTTCTATTCTTTGTCTAATTAATCGCGTCCGCAAGTTCCTAAGTCAGCGCCGCGCGCACTTGCTGATCTAGTTGTGCACCGTAAACTCCTCGTTTGATGTAAAGGGAAAACAAATGCGTGGCGACATCTCCGACCACACGAGCTCGTACCGCGGGCTCGATGTCGATGAGGTGACCCAGGTTGATCACCGGCATCGGCAGCGGGTGGAGGCCGTTCGACGGGAGCTGCTCCTGAGGGACAATCCTCAATTCGTCCGACATGGTTGCCGACCACCACCGCACAGGCGGCAGAGTGCAGCCTCGCTATCCAGGCCGACAGTATTAGAAGAGGATGAAGTTGGCAACAACACTGTGGGGGCGGCGAGCGTCTACTTATAGGCAGCCTCATTCCATATGACACAGAAAACCACTTTCTGCATCCCTCTGCAGGCATATCCTGGGCTGCGGCATGTGCATGTGCATGTGCATCTGATCCTTCTCCCCTGGACAGCGCAAGGGGTCAAGACCATTCTTCTGTCCATGTCGCATGGCTAGCTAAGTCAGATTCAGTTGGGTAAGGAGTCAAAAACTACTAAAACAGTAGCAGCCAAACATATCAGCAGTTTCATTAAAACAGAGAAAATTGGTGTTTTCAGAAACTATATAGTATTAATTGTATGATACATTATAATATCAAAGATTTGGAATACTGCGGTATTTAAAAAACTAAACTGTCAAACTGGCCGATCTCTGAATCTCTCTGTCAAACTAGGCTGTTACTGCATATAAGATTCAGAGATCACAGGATGACAGGATAAGGTACCTCTCTGAGCTGAGCAGGGGATCGGATTGGGTAGGGCTGGATGATCAACAGTTGAGGACGCGACCGCCGGGCACACTTGAGTGGGCGGCTCCAACAGTCCGGTCAACACGGCGCGCTCCTGCGCAGCGGTGCGTCGTGCGCGTCTGCGTGAACAACAGCCGGCTGGGCGCCAAGCGGGGCAGGCAGCGGCAGGTCGCGGGAGTCGGTCTTCAGGCCGGTCAAGGTCACAGGGCGATCTACCGGCCAGTGGCTCTGGGCGGCCGGCAGGGACGGCGAGGCGGGCGGCTCGACTGGCTCCAGGCGACGGTATTCGCGAGATTGGAGATAGGCGGACAGCTCGACTGGCTCGAGGCGACGGCGTGACTTGGAGATTTTTTTTTAACAGTGACGTGACTTGGAGATAATTGTAGATACTCGCGACACGACCTGCTTTTTTTAGTCGTAGTATATTCTTACATCAATTTTCAAGTCGCGACCAACCTCGACTGGCTACGTACGTGATTTGTCCAAGTCGCTTGATATGTATAAATATACTCCCCCGTACCTAAATATAAGTCTTTTTAAGATATTTCACTAGGTGTCTATATACGGAGCAAAATGAATGAATCTATACTCTAAAGTATGTCTATATACATCTATATGTAGTCCATTAGTTGAACTTTTAGAAAAACTTATATTTAGAAACGAAGGGAGTATATCTCCAAGTAGCGACCTATCTCGACTGGCTACATATGTGATTTATTTCTCCAAGTCTATCTCAACCTGCTTTTCTCCAAGTCACGCTACGTACGTGATTTGTTTCTCGTAGGAGTATTCGCTAGTATTCTCGATTGGCTCCAGGCGTGTTCTTTCTTTCTTTTGATTTGAGTCCACCGACCTACTTTCTTTTAGGTAAGTCTATCCTACGTACTAGTAGTATATATGAGTTGACTTTTCCTCTAATACAGTTTTTCACGTCACATTCCTTATGTACACCCGCGTGTATGCTTAATATTAATTTTTAATAGTAGAGGTATTTGCAGTCTTATACTCCCCCGTTCCTAAATATAAGTTTTTTTAGATGTTTCAATAAAAGACTACATACGGATGTATATAGACATATTTTAGTGTATAGATTCGTTCATTTTGCTCCGTATGTAGTCTCCTAATAAAATCTCTAAAAAGACTTATATTTAGGAACGGAGTGAGTAAGAATTATAACTTACAACACATACATGACAACATATAAGATCCGTTGCAGTCTGTACAGGACACTATGATCACGAGTTGCACTTTCTACAACGCATATGCTACAACACTTATATGCGTATCTCTTGTGAATTTTGCAACTTATAAACAAAACATTGTAGAATATGTGTTGCTTTATAGGGGGTATCCTTGTAGTGTAAGTATGAAAGCCACACAAAGACGACATGCAAGGTAACCCCGAGGGAACACATGTCAAGCAATGAAAAGAGAGTGCAAATTTACACAACTGTTAACATCCATGGGTCAGGGAAAACTGCGCAAAGGACATCGAAAAGTGAGACTGATGACAGAACAACGGAGGAATCAGGCGGCAACCACATCACAATCCTTGATATCAGCCCATTATCATCAGCCCCACCTATAAAACAAAGGGATGACACCTACTACACTCCTGCAACCACGGAGTCGTGCCCAACACCTAGCAGCAAAAACAAAGGGAGGACTGCTACTGCAACAAAAGACCTTCCAAAGGCGCCAGGAACAAGCGTGCTGACGGGAGCCTATTCTTATCTTGATACTCCTTAGCAAAGGCACCAGGAATCTTTCTGCTACAGCTACGCCTTTAGGAACTTCCTTGGCAAATATGCAAAGGATTCCCCCGTGGCCTTGGAGCCTTGCGTTGGTGTTCCCTCGAAGCGGAAAGGGTGATGTAGCACAGCGGCGGTAAGTATTTCCCTCAGTTTTGAGAACCAAGGTATCGATCCAGTGAAGGATTGTCACAAGTACCTGCACAAACACAAAGAGCTTGCACCCAACGCTATGAAGGGGTTGTCAATCCCTTATAGATTGTTTGCCAAGTGAGAACTGAAAGCAAAAAAGAAACAAAGCAAAGTAAAAGCGAAAGTGGAAACGATAGGTGTGAATAGACCCGGGGGCCGTAGTGTTCACTAGTGGCTTCTCTCATGAAAGCAAGTAGACGGTGGGTGAACGAATTACTGTCGAGCAATTGATAGAACCGCGTAAAGTCGTGACGTTATATAAGGCAATGATTATATATATAAGCATCACATCCAAAACAAGTAGACCGATACTTTCTGCATCTACTACTATTACTCCACACGTTGACCGCTTTCCAGCATGCATCTAGTGTATTAAGTTCATGAGAACAGAGTAACGCCTTAAGCAAGATGACATGATGTAGATGGACAATCTCATATCTACGACAAAAGCCCATCTTGTTACCCTTGATGGCAACAACATGATGCGTGCCTTGCTGCCCCTTCAGTCACTGGGAAAGGTCACCACACGGTATGAACCCAAAACCAAGCACTTCTCCCATTGCAAGAATCATAGATCTAGTTGGCCAAACAAAACCCAAGACTCAGAGAGACTTGCAAGGATATCAAATCATGCATAAAAGAAATCAACAAAGACTCAAATATATATCATAGATAATCTAATCACAAATCCATAATTCATCGGATCTCGACAAACACACCGCCAAAGAGGATTACATCGGATAGATCTCCATGAAGATCATGGAGAACTTTGTATTGAAGATCCAAGAGAGAGAGGAAGCCATCTAGCTACTAACTACGGACCCGTAGGTCTGAAGTGAACTACTCACGAGTCATTGGAGAGGGGATGATGATGATGTAGAATCCTCCAACTCCAAAGTCCCCTCCGGCAGGGCACCAGAAGGGTCTCCAGATGAGATCTCGCGGAAACGGAAGCTTGCGGCGGTGGAAAAGTGTTTTCGTGGATTCCCCTATTTTTTCTGTATTTTAGGGAATATATAGGCGAAGGAGCTAGGTCAGGGGGGTGCCAGGGAGGCCACAAGCCTGGTAGCCGCCACCCCCTGGTGGCGGCTACAGGGCTTGTGGGCCCCCTGTGGCTCTCCTGCCTTAGCCCTCAAGTCCCCTGATCTTCTTCCGTTCTGGATAAATTTATTTCGGGGATTTTATTCCGTTTGGACTCCGTTCCAAAATCAGATCTGAAAAGAGTCAAAAACACAGAAAAAACAGGAACTTGCACTTGGCACTGAATTAATAAGTTAGTCCCAAAAAAGATATAAAAGGTACATAAAACATCCAAAGATGACAAGATAACAGCATGAAACCATCAAAAATTATAGATACGTTTGAGACGTATCAAGGACACCTACTCGAGATCAGGTAGCAGAATCTGCATTGCACACGATCCAGGGAAAACTCTGTTTTGGTCCTTTGGCGAAGCAACAAGCAATGCTACGTGCACAAGTTGCATCACCAAACCTGGGTCCTACAGCACCATTTCATGACAACAAACCAGCAGGAGCGACACATGATTGTCCATCGTTCGACTTGAATAGGAGCTTCCATGAAGACGAGAGCACCAAGAGGGTTGTCTCCGCATCAATGAAGCCACGCAACCTAGATGTTTCTCTAGCAGACCCTGGAGATGATTGGGGGCTGGACCTGGACCCCGAGGTGTTGCTGGAAGTGTGTTATAAGGAAGAAATGGAGTTTGCAAAGAGAAAAGAAAAGGAAAGGTCGGAGATACACGAGAGGGCTGCAAAGCAAAGTCGATACAGTGATCAAGATGTGAAAAACCCAGCTCAAACAACAACGGCAGCAACAACAACAGTAGGCATTGCTAGCTCATCACGGACACCAGCAACTGCTGCACATGAAAGGAGAGTTTTAAGGGTGCCAGCGCAACTGAGGTCACCATACGTCGACCCTCAGAATGCAGATCCATTCTACTGTTCAAAGGAAGTATGCGACATATATGATGCTGTGTGTCAGCACTCCACACCAAGAACCAGGAGCAAGGGGAAACTAACTGACAACAAGTAAGACATGAAGATCACCCTATACTTTTTCAGCCCCTATTTTTTCTCCTTTTTTTGCCTCAGTTTCATAATGAAAACTAAGACTAGTTTTCTATATCTTTTGCCAAAAACTATCCTACAGCAAACCAATTATAAACTATGATGAGTTCTTCATCAGCCGCAATGAACTCGCGAACTCCATGGCTCCTGGAAAGAAGATGAACAGCCTAGTGGCTGAGATTGCAATCATTTCTTTGAGGGGACCAGAAATAAGGCCCAAGAAGAGAATAATGCCACTATGAATAGCTGTAAGCAATTTTTCCTTTTTCTTTCTTATCCTTTCTTCTAGATAGAGAACAATGCAACTAAAAAATGTCAATAACACTCATGTGTTCTCCCTCATTTTTTTTCTTGTGTACATGTGCGAGACAGACATACTTCCAGAACAACTTTTTCAATAGGACTGGCATCGACAAACATTTTGACAACAACACACAGAGGCTAAACAGATGTGAATCAGTAAGTACATGACCATTTTTTCCTTCCATTTTTGGGTCTTTTTTAGAGAAATTTCTGCATGGGAGTTGCTTATTCTGATGTGTCCATCTCACTAAACTCTCTTAAGCATGACTAGATTTCATTCCCAACACTTGAGATTCTTTACAAGGAGAATCCAAAAGAGACAGGGCACTACTGGGTGTTGGTGTTGAACATTAGGGACAAGCGCTTCGAAGTGCTAGATTCAGCAAGGACACTGAAAGACAAGGCGTTCCTGGCAACAACATTGAAGATCATTGATGGGACTAAAGCAAATTGGGGGAGGTACTACAACAGCTCAAGCGTGTAAATTAACGATTGGGGACTACAAGAAATCAAATCCCCTAGACAGGATAACGAGTAAGCCCCCCCCCCCACGAGACCCTATGTCCTCCCCCCCCTTTACCATCTTTTTTTGTCACAAATGAGTTTTTTCATCCTTTACAGTAAGGCACCATGAAGACTTCTTTATTAACGCATGCACATCCATTTTTTGTAGCCTACATACACAAACACCAAACTTTTTTATTTTGCAAAAAAACGCATAACCTCACCCAAACCAACTTCGCGCACACGCCAAAAAACAAACCGGGGGGTGATATGTTTTGCCTAAGACCGCCCGTTAGTCGCGTACACGCGCCCCACCTACAAGAGAACACACAGTTTTTCATTTTTGTTAGTAGTCACCTAACCTAGCAGACCAACTTGCACGCGCAAGCAACAAAACAACCACGGGATGATATGTCGCCTAGCACAGACTGTTTGTCGCTTATCCCCGCCGACCCACCCTGGCACGCAAGTCGCGCGACCGACACAGAGGTGGGGGACCACGACACTACTCAACCACACCGACGAGCTAGGTCGCCTAACACGGAACACCAAGTCACCCAAAGAACCAGCCACCATCCACACCCCGGCACGCAAGTCGTTGATCCGACACGGAGGTGGGTGGGGCTGTGGCACTACTCGCCCACATCGACGAGATATGTCACCTAACACGGAACACCAACTCGCCCAAAGAACCGGCCACCACCCACCCCCCGGCACACCAAGTCGCTGACCCGACACGGAGGTGGGTGGGGCCGCTGCACTACTCGACCACACCAACGAGCTAGGTCGCCTAACACGAAACAACAAGTCGCCCAAAGAAACGGCCACCACCCACCCCCGAGGCACGCAGGTCGCCGACCTGACACAAAGGTGTGTGTGTGGGGGGGGGGGGTCGTCGGAAATACTCGCCCACACCGACGAGCTAGGTCGCCTAACACACAACACCAAGTCGCCCAAAGAACCGGCCACCACCCACACCCCCGCACGACAAGTCGCCGACCACACGGAGGTGGGGGGTCGTTGGCAATACTCGCCCACACCGAAGACCTACGTCGCCTAAAACACAACACCAAGTCGCCCAAAGAACCGGCCACCACCCACACCCCGGCACGCAAGTCGCCGACCCGAGACGGAGGTGGGGTGGGGTGGTCGTAGGCACTACTCGCCCACACCGACGAGCTAGGTCTCTTAAAACACAACACCAAGTCGCCCACACCAACGAGCTAGGTCGCCTAACACGGAACATCAAGTCGCGCACACCGACGAGCTAGGTCGCCTAACTCGGAACATCAAGTCGCGCACACCGACGAGCTAGGTCGCTTAAAACACGACACCAAGTCGCCCACACCGATGAGCCAGGTCGCCTAACACGGAACACCAAGTCGCCCACACCGACGAGCCAGGTCGCCTAACACGGAACACCAAGTCGCCCACACCGACGAGCTAGGTCACCTAACACAGAACACCAACTCGCCCACACCGACGAGCTAGGTCACCTAAAACACAACACCAAGTCGCCCACAACGATGAGCTAGGTCGCCTAACACGGAACACCAAGTCGTCCACACCAGGAACGCCTAGGTCGCCTAAAACACAACACCAAGTCGCCCACACCGACGAGCTAGGTCGCCTAACACGGAACACCTAGGTCGCCTAAAACACAACACCAACTCGCCCACAGCGACAAGCTAGGTCGCCTAAAACGCAACACCAAGTCGCCCAAACCGGCGAGCTAGGTCGCCTAACACGAAACATCAAGTCGCCCAAACCGACGAGCTAAGTCGCCTAACACGGAACACCAAGTCGCCCACACCGACGAGCTAGGTCGCCTAAAACACAACACCAAGTCGCCCACAACGACGAGCTAGGTCGCCTAACACGGAACACCAAGTCACCCACACCAGGAACGCCTAGGTCGCCTAAAACACAACACCAACTCGCCCACACTGACGAGCTAGGTCGCCTAAAACACAACACCAAGTCGCCCACACCGACGAGCTAGGTCGCCTAACACATATTATCGGCAGTACTCGCCCACACCGACGAGCTAGGTCGCCTAAAAAGCAACACCAGGTCGCCCAAAGAACATAACAAAAATCCTGTTTTTGTGATGTTTCTTTTTTCCTTTTTTTTGCAACTCGCGTACACATACCTCATGATAATGTGTGTGTTTTTTACAGGCATGACTACAGCATACACATGATCTACAATATCAAAAACTGGGACGACACCCATCTGTTGGAGTATGGGGCCAAAAGACATAGTGAAATTCAGGAAGATACTGACGGCAGATATGATAAGGAGCGACCACAACGGCATCAATTGGGCAAAGATGTTAAACATCAAGAAGGTAAAAATGCGTCCAACACACATTTAGAAACTCATTGTCATACATAGTCTACTTTCTGTAGCAAAACAAAATGACATAAATAACATGGTCCACAGAACATAAATTACAACCCAAATGCATTTCCTCTCAGAATGAAAAACATTCAAATCTGAGTAAATTATCCGGCAGCCCCATAATTTTATGTATTTATTTTTCCACTTTTTTCTATTTGCTTGTTGAACTAGTCAAGCACTTCGGTTCAGACCGGGCGTGCAAGTGGCACAATTGTGCCCTAACTCCTTGCAGTAGGCACACTTCGTCTTCTTCTTTGGATGCAACTCAATGCTCGAGTAGTACCTCTTGTCCCTTTTCCGTCCTTTAGTCGATGACTTTGGGGGGTTACGCAAAGGAACTGCTCTAGGATCTCCAACAGAAGCTTCCGTGGGGGCAGATGAGGTTGGTGGGTCAGCCTGTGCTGTTGGCTTCTTCTTCTTCCTCCTTGTTTTGTAAAGTTGGTTCAATTCAATCTCCAATGCGTTACCATAGGAACGAAACAAAAACGCTCCTGCATCAGACATACTGTCCAGTTTAGATATTTTGCCAAACATAGCACTCAGTGAAACAAGCCTTATTTGTTGGAGAGACTCTTGTGGCATGGCATCAGGGAGTTGCGTGTTAGTGGGCAAATCAATAAGAATAGCGTTCTGTGTCCATCTAGTAAGTATGTATTGCTCACATATCTCATCAACACCAAGGTGGGTGAAGACTTTCAGGATATGCACACATAGCAGCCCATCCCTGTAAAACCTGCAACACTCGCACCCATACTCTTGCTAGTCAACATCTGCTGTTACCATGTACGTTCTACGACCATAAACCCCAGCATAAATTCTGTTAGGCTCAAGCAGATACATGTTGCCACCTTGAGGCCTAACGTTATACATGCCAATCATTGAGAACTCATGCTGAAACCTGTAGTATGTATCCCTTGTGTAAACTCGCAAAGCTTGCTTCTCAATTGGGAACATGGACCAAAGCCTTGGCTCCAGCTGTTTCGTCCTGTAGTCATTACCTCCTTCTTGCACCAAGATCTTGTCGTTTATCTTCTCGTATTGCTTCACAAAGTTGAGCACAAAATTTTGCGGGTTCACATACCTTTTTAGGACAACATTGAAGCCTTCATTCCGTTGAGTTGACTGGAGGAATGGGAAAAAACATTCTCTGAAGTAGCAAGGCACCCAAAGATGCTTGATCGCATATCATCAAAGCGTTTATCTCCAACAATACCATGTGTAACAACCATAGTAGCCCACCTTGTCTCGAACTCATCAGGAGTCATGCTCAAGTCTACAACCTCATTGAATTCTTTAGCTACCTCCGGATGCCTAGCCAAGAATCCTCCTAACTTCTCTTGGGCTTTCTTAATGATATGCCAGCGGCAACTACGGTGAACTGCATGCAGAAAAATTTTGATATAGAATTTTTCATCGCCTAGTCCTGGTCAGTTATGATGTTGAGTGGGGCAATTCTATGCATTGCTTCAAGAAAAGCCCCAAACAACCAATCAAAGGTGGTCTCGAGCTCTTGTCGCAAGAAGGCACAACCTAACATGAAAGATTGCCCATGCCTGTTCATCCCAATAAACGGAGCAAAGGGCATGTTATACATGTTTGTCAAGTACGTTGTGTCAAAAGAGATGCAATCATGGTAAGCTTTTGTGTACGCCTCTCGAGCCCTCCCATCAACCCAAAACAAATTCTCGGCTCTGCCTATTCCATCTTTCTTCACCTTGAAAAAGAAGCCTGGATCTTCTCCCTGTTTTTCCTCAAAGTAGGCAACTGTCTCACCCAAATCACCCTCATCTGCTTCAGCACTGCGAAGGGCAGTCCTCATGTTGCTTATCAAATTTGTCGTGTACGGCACAATTGAAGCTTGGCCATAAAAATCAGACATAACTATCATCATGCGACCTGTCTCCATGTTACACGTGTGCAATACCTTAAGGAACTCAACCTCTTCTGGTGGGATGCCTTGGTGACAGCGCAGGTACTTAGTGAGAGATGGCTTGTCAATCAATCTATGATTGTGCTCAAGAACAACACCTGTGACCACCCACTTTTTTTTTGCAGCTCCACTGTCATTTTTGCTTGACAATTAGTTGGTATGATAAATTCCCTTCTCCTCTTCTTAACAAGTCCACATGGAGATTTATAAGAGCTACAACTTGCTTTCTTCCTGCCAACATCTTGCCCATCGCCACTTTCCTCAGAATCTGAACTGAGTTTTTCAAAAACAGGAGCACACACATCCTCTTGATTTATTTTAGGCTTCCCCGACTTGTTGCAGCAAAAGGTCTGCTTCTCAAGCACATTAGTGTATGCAGACCTCCTGGACGTGTTGGCTTTCATCGAGAACCCAATGCGTAGAGAGTAGGATTTGTAGTGTGCCTTAACACCTTCAAGGGTTTCAAATTCCATGCCAATAAAAGGCTCTTGTGGGCTAGATCGCACCTCAGTTTCATCCAAATGGACTTCCTCACCATTGCTAAGCAGAGTATTTGCTGGGCTCATCACGGCAGGGGCGGGCATGGTAGTTTGAGTTGCTGCAACATCAGAAGCACCAGTAACAGAAGCTACTGCAACATGAAATTTAACTCATGTGACATCTTGCACAGTAGCATCTCTCAATTCCGGTGACTCGCCCACACCTTCAGTAGAAATTGGCACTTTCTCTGGTTGGGCTTGTGTGCAGTATGTAGGACCACCATCATCATCATCAAACTCATGAGGTAGCTCATTGAGATCAATGCCAGCCATTCTGCATTTTTTTAAAGTCAGGGAATGAATCTGATAGGTTTTTTTTTATCGCATCATGCAAGGAAAAATGTGTATAGCACCAGCAGTTCTCCGTGGTTTTTTTTCGATGGATAATTTTGTGTTTTTTAAGAAACTAGAGATTTTACTACTAAAAAAACTTCCATGGGCACCCTTCACGGATCGACTCGCCTATGTCGGCGCAAAACTAGCCTCACAATGCTAGCTAGGCACCTTTTTCTTGGTGCTCTATGAAAACTGTACCTAAACTACTAGCTTAGTTTCTATGTGAGCAAAATCTGAAAAACACAGGCTTCTACATGAAAACCCTCTCTCCATGTTTGTAACTTTGTTTTTTTGTTAGCAACTACTACCAGCTTCTAAAAAATTGTAAATTGACTACTAGCTTGTTCTTTTTGTGCTTTTTTGTACTACACACATATTTACTAACACACAATCTGCTACACATTTTTTTTGCAGAAACAAGCTACTAGACAGTAGGACAATATGCAATTCAAGAGTCAGCATCCATCCCTTTTTCTATATTTTTGCACTCTAAAAGGAGGTGTACAGGTCTGGAGTAGGAGATGCAAGGAGAAAGAACATGTCAGAAGCTAGGGTCCAAGAGGCAATTTTCTGCTAGTAGATCAGGTGGTAGGTACAGATAGGGAAATCCAACAGTTCTAGGACGAAGTTCATGGAGAATTTGCTCGAAAACTTTGTGTTACCTTCTGTTCTTCACACGGGGGGCAAACTTTTGCTGCTCTGGATGGTGTTTTTCTTGCACGGTTCCACTGCTTTTTGCCTGACCAGAAACAGAACAGTTGCAGTTGTCTCGATACTGTTTTGCCTATTTGTGCTTGCTATCAATTTATGGGCGGTGGATGTGCCCCGTCGCTAGGCCATGGCCTCCCGACGGCGGCTGGGAGATGGGGAATAGAGATTAGCACCGGGGGAGGGTACGGGGGGGGGGGGATCTGCTGCTATGATCTGAATGTAGGGAAGGATTGGAGGTGGGACTATAATATTCCTTTTTTAGGAAGCACATGGGGGGCCCGAGAGGAAGTTACCTTTTCTGTCGGCCGCCACATGCAACCGCACAGCGCGCGTGCTGTAGTATCGTCCTAGTTTTAAAATAGGATGTCTGTGGGGCCGCCCATATGTCTCACTTATAGCCTGCCATAGGGAAGCCTCGCCTCGCGTGAGATGGAATGACCTGGCGCGCGGGAGACTATAACCTTGTTTTTCGTGTAAGTTTCTTTGTTCTTCTTTATTGCTTTCTTTCTTTATTTTTACTTTTGTTTGTACTTCTAATTATTATAAATAAATATATTGCAAAAACACTTTACATAATAACCTGCGTAGAAAATGTTAACCCACTGTCTAAAAAAATGTTACATCTGTGCAGAGGAAATGTTTTTGATGTATATAGAAAAATTATACAATGTGTGTGAAGACATTTGATCATGTATTTAAAAAAGTTAATCCCGCATTTGAAAGAAGTTAAACAAGTGTCTAAGACAAAGTTAATACAGTATTTAAAAAAATATTAAGTATGTATATAAAATATTGATCATGTATTAAAAAAATCTTGTATTTAAAAAACTCAAGCATTTGAAAAATGATAGAAGTCTATAAAAACAATGTTGACCATGTATTAAAAAACTGCTATTCCTATACTCCCTTTATCCCATAATATAAGAATGTTTTCAACACTAGTGTAGTGTTAAAAACACTCTTATATTATAAGATGGAGGGAGTATTTGGAAAATGTTAATCAAAGGTCTTAAAAAATCCTAAACATGCAAGAAAAAAATGTTGACCATGTATTAAAATATATTACTCTTGCTATTTCAAGAAGATAAAACATGCATTGAAAAATATATTAAGTGTATACCAAAAATTATATTTTGAAATAAAAAAGTAGTTTGAGAAAATATACGTTTCTGAAAAATGTTATAAAGTATTTAAAAATTATTAAATGGGCACATAATTTTTTTGGGTGGATACTTTTTTTGAATGCGTACTGAAAAACAATTAACAAGTGTTGAACAAAAACGAAACCGATGAAGTCAAAAAAGGAAAAAAAAAAAACAAGAACCCAATAAAGACAAAAGAAAACAAAGAATGTTAAAACAAAGTACACAATGCAAAAAGAATGCAAACTGTGAAAATCTTGAAACAAACAACAAAAATAGATTCAAAACTACCCCCTCCGTTCATAAATATTAGTCTTTTTAAAGATTCCACTAAAGACTACATAAAAGAAAAATAAATAAATATATACTTTAAAATATATCTATATATACTGTGTAGTGAAATCTTTAAATATCCAGGGACTGAGAAAGTAGAAAAACAAACAAAACCAACAAAAACAAAGAAAAAAATTACAAACCAGCGCACACCAGTTGGTGAAAACTAAGAAAGAAACAAAGAAAACCGATGAAAAAGAAAGAAAAAACTTTGTGAACAATTTACAAAATAAAGAATACCAGTGAAAAAAAACAAAGATAAAATCTATGAAAACCGGAAAAAAACAAAGAAAAAGTGTTAAAAACAAATAAAAAATATATTAAAGAAACTAGTGAAGGAAAAAGAAGAAAGAAAACTAAAATGTCTAACGAAACCAGGGACAGAAGCTCATCGTGCGAAATCGATGAAAAACCTAGCGAATGGAAAAAAAGACAAAAATAGTCCGGCCCAATAGCTACATCACATGCGAAAAAACGTCAGCAAAACAGATGGGACACTCGCATGGAGCGTGATATAAGTTTTGCAGCTCTCTGGCATCCTAGGTGACGAAATCACTAATTAGTGAGTACACCTTTCAACGATTACTCTCACCTTCACATGTTGCGACAAGTGATGCACTGCATGCATGCCATTTGTCGCAACCTGGAAGTTTTTTTTTTTTCAAATCGTTTTCACCGTTGACTTTCTCGCATTGAGATCTTCAAAACTAGATCCCATGTTGATAGGTTTTGACGAACTTTTTTTTTCAGAAAAAAAGGGAAAGAAAAAACCCGAAAGATAAAAAACGTGCCTCTCACAGAAAAAGAGAGAGCAGAAAACGCGTTTTTCTCTTTCGGGGAGAGACACGGGCGTGCCTCTCACGAAGGCAAAACCGTGCCTCTCGTAAAAAAAACGCGTTTTTTCTTTTTACGAAAGGCACGGGTGTGCCTCTCGCGGAGGCAAAACCGTGCCTTTCGCGAAAGCAAAACCGTGTCTCTCGAAAAAAACGCGTTTTTTTTCTTTCCAAAAGGCACGGGCGTGACTATCGTAAAGGCAAAATCGTGCCTTTTGCGGAAGAAAAACCGTACTTCTCGCCAAAAAATAGAAAACACGTTTTTTCCTTCCCGAAAGGCACGGGCATGCCTCTCGTGAAGGCAAAATCATGCCTTTCACGGAAGCAAAACCGTGCCCTCTCGCAAACAAAACACATTTTTCCCTTTCCGAAAGGCACGCATGTGCCTCATGCGGAAGCAGAACCGTGCCTCTCGCAAAAAAACAGAAAACGTGTTTTTTGCGTAAAAAAAATAGAAAACACGTTTTTTCGCAAAAAAATATAATTTTTTTCGTCCAAAAATTATGAAAGACTGGTGAAAACCGGAATACCAAAAAAATCCGGAAAAAATCACTCAAAAAGGCAAAAAACGCGTGCTAAAATTTTTTAGAGAAAATGCTGAGAGCGCGACACATGACGGCGGCTGGAAACGTACCAAGTGGAGGCACGCGGGAGCGATTGCTGGAAGGTTTTCGAGGGAGCGCTCACTAACTAGTTGCTCCCCTAGGAGCTTTCACTGTAATGCTTCAATCAATCCAAGACGCAAGGAGTGATCTAGTCCAAGACGTCGAGCACCTTGGTTGTGTCTCACCTTAACTGGACTATTCCGTGACGGTGGCTTCGAGAGCCTAAGCCAAATAAAAACTCTTAAAAACTTAAAAGTGTCACTTTTAAGCCTCCTCGAACCTATGCCTCTTATCCGTCCGATCGCGCATACCCATCCCCAATTTCACACATGCATTTATTTAAAGCTTTAATTTTTTTCTAAAATCCATAACTTTTGACTCTAGCGTCGAATTTCAAATCCGTTTTCACCATTGTGTTTTCCACGACGAGTACTTCAAAACTAGATCTCATATAGATAGGTTCGGCAAACTTTTTTGAACAACTTTGGGGTGATATTGAGCAACTTTAGTGCTAAAAAAACAACTTCTTATTAATGTGCGTAGTATGATGGTCTATCAACGAAAATTTCTTCAAAGTTATCTACCATAACTAAAATGTTAACTAACTTCACCATTTAGCAACCACATGACAAATTTGTCACCTATTTTCAAACTAAAATAGTTAAATTATGTGTTGGATGTGCATACTCGGCTTCTCATGCGTTGGAAGTGCATTAGTTCCTGTATGGAAAAAATCAAAACGCTAAACCGTGTGTCGGAATCATGATATGTTTTCATCGTTGGGTTCCTCGCGACGAACTCTTCAAAACGAGATCTCATATGAATATGTTTTGAATATTTTTTTTCAAAAACAACTTTGATGTTAGATGAGGCAACCTTAGTGCTAAAAAGAAACAACTTTGATGCTAAATGAAATTGCATCGTGTGTATACACATGAGTTGCCTGTTGAATGCACTGGAGTTGCGCAAAAACACACTAAAATTTGCTAACTTTTTGTGATACTCGAGTGCAATTATGGTAACTATTTAAAAATAGCAGGCAAGTGGGCATCAATGGTAGGCAATTGAACATCAACCGTAGACAATTGATTATCAGTAATAGGCAATCGAGCATCAAAATTGAGCAATTTCATAGTATTTTGTAGGCAACTGAGCATCAAAATTGAGCAATTTCATAGTTTTATAGACAACTGAGCATCAATCATAGACAATTGATCATCATTGTTTAATTATGTAAAGCTTTTAGAGATGAATCTAGCCAACTGTTAGTCGTGGTAACCGATAGTCATACTAAGGGGGGGGGGGGGGAGGGGGAGAGGAATTGCTTGCCTATAGCACTAAAGTTGCCTCATCTAACACAAAGAGTTGTTAAAAAAAGTTCGTCGAAACCTATCCATATGAGATCTAGTTTTGAAGAGCTCGTCGTAAGAAACACAACCGTGAAAACGGATTATCATTCTGACGCTCGGTTTAAATATTATGGATTTAAAAAAATTAAAACGCTAATAAATGCACGTGGATTTTCTCCCTCGGGTGTGCCCGCTACCGCGAGGGGTCGCTGCTGCGCTCGGTAGTCACGTCCATTAAAACTTGTGAACGTGTGCTATTTTTTAATTTAGGGAAAAACACAGTGCACTTGGTACTTCTTGGGTGAAGAAATATCTAAATGCTTTCATATTTTTTTAGAGAGGAAATATATATCATTTGAAACTTCTGATTCGCTTACTTTGTTGAACTGGAAAATACAACACAAATCGATCTTGGCGTCCTTTGTCTTGTGGCGGCGTCGTGCTTAATCATGTTAAAGATCAATCATAGCTACTCTCTTTATTTTTAAATATAAGTTTTTTTACAGATTTTACTAGAAGGATACATATGAAGTAAAATGAATGGATGTATATTATAAAATATGTCCATATACATCTGTATGTAGTTTTTAGTGAAACATTTTAAAAAAATATTTACGAATGGAGAGGTAGTATTCTGTTATGATTGATCAGCAAAAACAATGCAAGTTTTTTATTCAGGCAAGCCAAAGCCGCCAGGCTGCACCAGGCTGCAGTTTACAACAAGAGCAAGAAAATTAAGGTGAACGATTGCAAACATCAAACGCGGCGTAGGAATGCTAGATCTTGGGGATTTCCGAGATTGTTTTGTGCAGCATGAGACCGGATCCTTTGAACTTGCCCTTGGTAATCTCATCAATCCTTCCCGCCATCTCCGGCGTGAGGTGGTTGGTCCAGTCCCCGACCACGCCGCGCCGGAAGAAGACCCCGTTGGGCATGGTCCTCTCAACGATTTCGGTCGTCCCCGACCGGTTCACCTCCTGGTCGGCCATGCTCTTCATGGCGCATGCCTCCGCGATCTCCCTGTCCACTCCGGCATCCTGCTCCCCCGGCGTGAAGGGGCGCCCGATGAACTCGGCGAGGCGCCTCAGCTGGCCGAGCGGGTCGGCGCTGAGCTCCTCGTAAGTCAGGAAGAGCACCTGGCCCGGCCTCTCGACGTGCCAGCGCCAGTAGCCCAGCACGTGCTCCCAGAAGGGCCCGTACGGCGAGACGCCGTCGCAGAACCGGCCGTGTGCCTCGTCGATGCCCCAGGAGGTGAACTTGTTCATGAAGTGCCACAGAGACACGAAGCAGTCCTTGGGGTCCCGGCACAAGTACACCACCTGCATGCACGCATGATATATATATATATACCACCCCAGTATGTAAATGTTGCAAGAAACTACTGTAGTAAAATGTTGTAGGAAACGTACGTACCTTGCAGTCTGACGCCGCGATGGAGGGCGGCAGCGACTCGGCCGGGATGTGCGTGGCGAAGAGCCGCGGCGCGGGGAGCGAGCTCAGGTCAGGGATCCGGTCCTTGGTGTAGACCTGGGCCTCGAGGAAAGGGACGAGCTGGTGGGAGTTGTGGGAGGCGAGCTGCCGGAGCACGGACGATGATGCGTCGGCGTCGCTGCGGTGGGCCGCGGCATAGAGGAGGGCCTTGATCCAGGTAGTCCCGCACTTGGGCATCGTAACAAGGAGCACGTCGGTGCCACGCGCCTCAAAGCGCTGCTGCGCGACCACGGAGCCCACCATGATCGACGGCGTTATGTACCAGCCGTCGGGGTGGCGGCGGTAATCCATCGTGGCTCCGCCGGGCACGGTCTCGTAGGTGGACACCACCCCACGGGCTTCCTCGTAGATTTCTTTTGCCTCGTCGGCTTCCGGCGTGGAGGCGCTGGCCTCACGGGGGAAGACAGCAGGAGCAGCCATGCTGATGACTCGCTACTCGCTAGGATCGCTTTAGTAAAGCTATCGCTAATTCGTTGTGTATTGACGGTAGCGATAGCTTTACTACTAGTTTTATACTAGTAGCTCGCAAACGCGTACGACCATCTACTAGTCTCATCCACGATGTCCCTTTCTTGCGGATGACTAAAGGATCTCTTGGTGAGCTCATCAAATCGTTGACTTAGAGCATCTCCAACAACGAGCGGCCCACAATATTTCGCAAAATTCAGCATATGTAACAGGCATTTTTAATCACATTTTAAAATAAAAATGATATATAGCATAGTTGCATATATAGTCTAGATAATTAAAATAAACTACGTAGCATAACATAGATAAAAAAACTACTCATCATCGTTATTGGACTCCGACGTGCCGGTGCCTGATTCCTTCGTCGTGATGAAGGCGTCAACACAACGTTCATCGTCGGAGGACCAAGTTGACGCTTCCTTCAGCTCCATCTCGAAGAGTGTGGCTTGCTTTCGCGTACGCCTATCTTTACGATACGCGGCTTGCTCCATCCTCCTCTCCGCCCTCTCCGTCCTCCTTTGCGCGAAGAATTGGCGTTCGTCGAGGACGTCTTGCGGGAACTGTCGGCGCCATTCCGTCATGGCATGCTCGTCCATCTCAGCAATGCTGGAGCGGTGCTGCTGCCTCCGGTTTCAGCGATGGTCCTCGTCGATGACTACCCGTGGACGAGGCGCGACGTTCTGCGCCCACTCCATCGTCATCACCTCCGGGAAGTTCACCTCCCTTCGAGGCCTGTTCAGGCGCCACGCCGCCGCCTCGTACGCGCGGGCGGCATCCTCGGCGGTGTCGAACGTGTCGAGGCCGAGGCGTGCTCGCGGGATCGGATCCTGGTGTAGAACGTGCCGGAGGGGCGCGCGCGGACGCCGCGGTAGCCAGAAGTTCCCCGACGGCGCGACGGCATGGTGGCGCGGCGGCAGCGAGGCGAGAAAGGAGGCAGAGGGCGTGTGGCGAGGCGAGGGAGGGCGCGTGGCGAGACGAGGGGGCGACTGATTCGGTGAAAGGACGTGTGGCGAGTGCTGCATTTTATAGGCGCGTTCGACGCTGCACGCTAAATCTAACACGTGTCCGCTCGCTTTTTCTCCTACGCGCTTCTGTTTTCCGTGCGCGTAACTTTATCGCTGTTGCTGGAGCGCGTGAAATCATCGCGCGCTAAAATAGTCGCGTTTTTGGAGCGCGTGAAATCATCGCGCGCTAAAATAGTCGCGTTTTTTGATGTGGCTGTTGGAGATGCTCTTAATCGTCTTGTCAAGAAAAAAACCTGTCGACTCGGCCCCGTTGGCACTGAATAATTGCACAGGAGATGACCCGCGATTCTGTGTGATCCGGTACTTGTTGGGAACATTAATTTGACCATCAAAAAACAGCTTCATACATCGACCAGGAGACAGGGACTGCAGATTAAATAACGAAAACAATTCAAAACAGTCGGATGATACCTTGGTTCTGTCAGCAGCGTCCGGCGCCGTCGGATCCCACTGTCCCCTCGCGAAGGTAGCTCACCTGTTGGGCAACTTTTTTTGTTATAACCTAAAACCGAAAGAAAATGCAGATCAATACGTTCAAAACTAACCTTTTTGCATGACGCCATCCATCGTGACGTTTGGGTTACAAAGAAGACGCCACGCACCCCGGTGTATGGGTCGGGCCTGCCCAACCCCCCTCCGTAGACCGGCTGATGTGGCAAAGGGGGCAGACGCCAGGGGCCATGGCGTCTGGTCCCCACCCAAACGCCAGGCACCCTGGCGTCTGTCTGGAGTCACTTACCTACCCATCTTTCTCCCCCACCTCCTATTTTTGTCTCACCCCCACCTCCTAAAAGAGAACCCCATCTTTCTCGGCCCCCTCTCCCCCTCACACCCCACCCCCTTGATCTACTCCCTCCTTCATCAAAATCCTTAGATCCGAGCCCCCCAAGCTTCCTTGAGGTAATCTTTCCCGATCCCTCCTTTTTTTTGTTTCAACATCTTATTTTGAGAGTATTTTTTTATATTAGGTTATGTTAGATAAATAGGTTACTTGTTAGTTTTAGGGATTTGTTTGTGGTTGTTTGATTAGATAGGTTTGTTCAATATGTTGGTATATTATTTTGGCCTAATATGATGTGTTGTAGATTTTATTTAATAATTTAGTGTATCATATAATGTGGGCATAATGGATTGATTTTAGGCAACCAATTTTTTTTGACTAACAATGCCGATGGGTATGCTCCGATATATTTGGATATTTTTTAGGTCTGTCAATTAATTATTTTAAATATATTTTAGGTTCTCCGGTAGTTTAATCTGCCATGGTTTCTGGGAGCGAGGGATCAAGCTCTTCTTAGGATGACGATAGTGTGACCAACCAGGTATGTTAATTTCGGGTTTCCAGCATTTACGGTTAGGTTTACGGTTCTTCATTTCGGGATTTCATAACAGTTTGGTGTCTTCTGTTTTTAGCTTCCTACGACTATCCCATGCTATGAATGGAGTGGCATTGCTCATGAACTATCTTCTCGATGTATGCATCTAGAACCTTGCCTCAGGCAAGTTGCATTTCAATCCACTGACACTCGCCGGCGTTTCTTGCTTGTTGCAAAGGAGAAGGTATGTTGCATTGTAATTTGTTAATCTTAGTTAGTTTTTTGCTCCACTCAATTTCATGTATGTTAATCACTGAAAATGTTTTAAATTTTAGGCAGAAGAAAAGTGCTGCTACCTGGAGTGGACATACCCTGAGTGGTCCGTTGCTATGCAGTTTTGTATAGGTCAATTGTGGAGCATGCATGACAAAGAAAACGAGGACATGATTAGAGAAAATCTGAAGCTAGGTGAAGAAAAGAGGAAGATGGAGGAAGAGCTTCGATTTTTCAAACATTATTTTGCAAAATTGGTGGCTGACAAAGAGGAGGCTATTAATCAGCTTGGCGGTGCTAGCTTGGTTATCAGTGATCTGAAAGAGGAGATTGAGAAGAAGAAGTTGGCAGACCATTTTTCCACCAATCTACATCAGGTACTCAGGGCGAAGGCAGAGAAGGAGAGGGACCAACTTGTGCTAGAGAGAGACCAAATAAAGGAAGAGAAGAAAAAGCTGGAGTGCATCATTACTGATATGATGAAACAGAACAATGGCTATAAGGACAAGGTCAAGAAGTTGAAGGAGATCTGTGATGAATTTTAAGTTGAACTATCACTACAATTTGTATTCAATTATCCAGTAGTATCGAACTATCTGTGAACCTATTGTTGTCGAAACTATTTATGTGAGCTTATGGTTGTCGAGACTATTTTTGAATTTTCTGTAGTTTGCAAAACTAGTTAAACTTTAACTTGCACTCACTACGGCTTGCAAACATGGTCACTAAATGAGTAGGCATGATTCTATGCATTGGTCAATTTCCTTTTGATCCTTGCATGCAACAGTTTAAAGCATCTCAAAACCTAAACATGTCATGGACAGAATAAAAGTAGGACAAGTAGGATTAACAAACTTGTGGCTCGGGGGGGGGGGGGCAGACGCCACTAATGCTGGCGTTTGGGCATCAGGGGCACACCCCACAGCCCATGGCGTCTGGGCCTGGAGGGGGGGGGGCATCACAGACACCAGAAGGTTTACACTAAATTGGGCAAATGAGACGCCAGGGACCCTGGCGTCTGGTGGTGAGGGCCAGATTGTTGGGGAACGTCGCATGGGAAACAAAAAATTTCCTACGCGCACGAAGACCTATCATGGTGATGTCCATCTACGAGAGGGGATGAGTGATCTACGTACCCTTGTAGACCGTACAGCAGAAGCGTTAGTGAACGCGGTTGATGTAGTGGAACGTCCTCACGTCCCTCGATCCGCCCCGCGAACAATCCCGCGATCAGTCCCACGATCTAGTACCGAACGGACGGCACCTCCGCGTTCAGCACACGTACAGCTCGACGATGATCTCGGCCTTCTTGATCTAGCAAGAGAGACGGAGAAGTAGAAGAGTTCTCCGGCAGCGTCACGACGCTCCAGAGGTTGGTGATGATCTCGTCTCAGCAGGGCTCCACCCGAGCTCCGCAGAAACGCGATCTAGAGGAAAAACCGTGGAGGTATGTGGTCGGGCTGCCGTGGAAAATTCGTCTCAAATCAGCCCTAAAACCTCCGTATATATAGGTGGGGGAGGGGGGACCTTGCCTTGGGGCTCAAGGAGCCCCAAGAGGGTCGGCCGAGCCAAAGGGGGGAAGGACTCCCCCCCAAACCGAGTCCTACTTGGTTTGGTGGGTGGAGTCCTTCTTTCCTTTCCCACCTCCTCCTTTTTTTTCCTTTTCTCTTTGATTTTTCTTCCAATGCGCATAGGGCCCTTTTGTGTTGTCCCACCAGCCCACTAAGGGCTGGTGCGCCACCCTCAAGGCCTATGGGCTTCCCCAGGGTGGGTTGCCCCTCCCCCCCGGTGAACTCCCGGAACCATTCGTCATTCTCGGTACATTCCCGGTAACTCCGAAAACCTTCGAGTAATCAAATGAGGTCATCATATATATCAATCTTCGTTTCCGGACCATTTCGGAAACCCTCGTGACGTCCGTGATCTCATCCGGGACTCCGAACAACATTCGGTAACCAACCATATAACTCAAATACGCATAAAACAATGTCGAACCTTAAGTGTGCAGACCCTGCGGGTTCGAGAACTATGTAGACATGACCCGAGAGACTCCTCGGTCAATATCCAATAGCGGGACCTGGATGCCCATATTGGATCCTACATATTCTATGAAGATCTTATCGTTTGAACCTCAGTGCCAAGGATTCATATAATCCCGTATGTCATTCCCTTTGTCCTTTCGGTATGTTACTTGCCCGAGATTCGATCGTTAGTATCCGCATACCTATTTCAATCTCGTTTACCGGCAAGTCTCTTTACTCGTTCTGTAATACAAGATCCCGCAACTTACACTAAGTTACATTGCTTACAAGGCTTGTGTGTGATGTTGTATTACCGAGTGGGCCCCGAGATACCCTTCCGTCAAACGGAGTGACAAATCCCAGTCTTGATCCATACTAACTCAACGAACACCTTTGGAGATACCTGTAGAGCATCTTTATAGTCACCCAGTTACGTTGCGACGTTTGATACACATAAAGTATTCCTCCGGTGTTAGTGAGTTATATGATCTCATGGTCATAGGAACAAATACTTGACACGTAGAAAACAGTAGCAACAAAATGACACGATCAACATGCTACGTCTATTAGTTTGGGTCTAGTCCATCACGTGATTCTCCTAATGACGTGATCCAGTTATCAAGCAACAACACCTTGTTCATAATCAGAAGACACTGACTATCTTTGATCAACTGGCTAGCCAACTAGAGGCTTGCTAGGGACAGTGTTTTGTCTATGTATCCACACATGTAAATGAGTCTTCATTCAATACAATTATAGCATGGATAAGAAACGATTATCTTGATACAGGAATTATAATAATAACTATATTTATTATTGCCTCTAGGGCATAATTCCAACAGTCTCCCACTTGCACTAGAGTCAATAATCTAGCCCTCACATCATCATGCGAATTACATTGTAATAAATCTAACACCCATACAGTTCTGGTGTTGATCATGCTTTGGCCGTGGAAGAGGTTTAGTCAGCGGGTCTGCTACATTCAGATCCGTGTGCACTTTGCATATATTTACGTCCTCTCCTTCGACGTAGTCGCGGATGAGGTTGAAGCGTCGTTTGATGTGTCTGGACTTCTTGTGAAACCGTGGTTCCTTTGCTAAGGCAATGGCACCCGTATTGTCACAGAAAAAGTTTATTGGATTCAGTGCACTTGGCACCACTCCAAGATCCGTCATGAACTGCTTCATCCGGACACCCTCCTTAGCCGCCTCCGAGGCAGCCATGTACTCCGCTTCACATGTAGAATCTGCTACGACGCTTTGCTTGGAACTGCACCAGCTTACCGCACCCCCATTAAGAATAAATACGTATCCGGTTTGCAACTTAGAGTCGTCCGGATCCGTGTCAAAGCTTGCATCGACGTAACCTTTTACGGCGAGCTCTTCGTCACCTCCATACACGAGAAACATCTCCTTAGTCCTTTTCAGGTACTTCAGGATATTCTTGACCGCTGTCCAGTGATCCACTCCTGGATTACTCTGGAACCTACCTGCCATACTTATGGCCAGGCTAACGTCCGGTCTAGTGCACAGCATTGCATACATGATAGAACCTATGGCTGAAGCATAGGGGACGGAGCGCATATGCTCTCTATCTTCATCAGTTGCTGGGCACTGAGTCTTACTCAATCTCGTACCTTGTAAAACTGGCAAGAACCCCTTCTTGGACTGTTCCATTTTGAACCTCTTCAAAACTTTATCAAGGTATGTGCTTTGTGAAAGTCCTATCAGGCGTTTTGATCTATCCCTATAGATCTTAATGCCTAGAATGTAAGCAGCTTCTCCTAGGTCCTTCATAGAGAAACTTTTATTCAAGTAATCCTTTATGCTCTCCAAAAACTCTACGTTGTTTCCAATCAGCAATATGTCATCCACATATAATATTAGAAACGCCACAGAGCTCCCACTCACTTTCTTGTAAATACAAGATTCTCCAACCACTTGTATAAACCCAAATGCTTTGATCACCTCATCAAAGCGTTTGTTCCAACTCCAAGATGCTTGCACCAGTCCATAAATGGATCGCTGGAGCTTGCACACCTTGTTAGCATTCTTAGGATCGATAAAACCTTCGGGTTGCATCATATACAATTCTTCCTTAAGGAAACCGTTAAGGAACGTCGTTTTGACATCCATCTGCCAGATTTCATAATCGAAAAATGCAGCTATTGCTAACATGATTCTAACGGACTTAAGCATCGCTACGGGTGAGAATGTCTCATCGTAGTCAACTCCTTGAACTTGTGCAAAACCCTTTGCCACAAGTCGAGCTTTATAAACGGTCACATTGCCGTCAGCGTCCGTCTTCCTCTTAAAGATCCATTTGTTCTGAATAGCCTTGCGGCCCTCAGGTAGTACCTCCAAAGTCCACACTTTGTTCTCATACATGGATCCTATCTCAGACTTCATGGCTTCTAGACATTTGTTGGAATCTGGGCCCACCATTGCTTCTTCATAATTTACAGGTTCATTGTTGTCCAACAACATGATTGATAAGACGGGATTACCGTACCACTCTGGAGCAGCACATGGTCTCGTCGACCTGCGTGGTTCGACAAAAACTTGAACCGGAGTTTCATGATCGTCATCATTAACTTCCTCCTCAACCTGCGTTGCAACGACAGAGGTTTCCCCTTGCCCTGCGCTACCATCCAGAGGGATGAGAGGTTCAACAACCTCGTCAAGTTCTATCTTCCTCCCACTCAATTCTCTCGAGAGAAACTCCTTCTCGAGAAAAGCTCCGTTTTTAGCAACAAACACTTTGCCCTCGGATTTGAGATAGAAGGTGTACCCAATTGTCTCTTTTGGGTAACCTATGAAGACGCACTTTTCCGCTTTGGGTTCCAGTTTTTCAGGCTGAAGCTTTTTGACATAAGCATCACATCCCCAAACTTTAAGAAACGACAACTTTGGCCTTTTGCCATACCACAGTTCATATGGTGTCATCTCAACGGATTTTGATGGTGCCCTATTCAAAGTGAATGCAGCTGTTTCTAATGCATAACCCCAAAATGATAACGACAAATCAGTAAGAGACATCATAGATCGCACCATCTCTAATAAAGTACGATTACGACGTTCGGACACACCATTACGCTGTGGTGTTCCAGGCGGTGTCAACTGTGAAACAATTCCACATTGTCTTAAGTGAGCACCAAACTCGAAACTCAGATATTCACCCCCACGATCAGACCGTAGGAACTTGATCTTCTTGTTACGATAATTTTCAACTTCACTCTGAAATTGCTTGAACTTTTCAAATGTTTCAGACTTGTGCTTCATTAAGTAGACATAACCATATCTACTCAAATCGTCAGTGAAGGTGAGAAAATAACGATATCCGCCGCGTGCCTCTACGCTCATCGGACCACACACATCGGTATGTATGATTTCCAACAAGTCACTTGCACGCTCCATTGTTCTGGAGAATGGAGTTTTAGTCATCTTGCCCATGAGGCATGGTTCGCACGTGTTAAGTGAATCAAAGTCAAGTGACTCCAAAAGTCAATCGGCATGGAGTTTCTTCATGCGCTTTACACCAATATGACCTAAGCGGCAGTGCCACAAAAATATGGCGCTATCATTGTTAACTCTAACTCTTTTGGTCTCAATGTTATGTATGTGTGTATCGCTATCAAGATTCAATATGAACAATCCTCTCACATTGGGTGCATGACCATAAAAGATGTTACTCATAGAAATAGAACAACCATTATTCTCTGACTTAAAAGAGTAACCGTCTCGCAATAAACAAGATCCAGATATAATGTTCATGCTCAATGCAGACACTAAATAACAATGATTCAAGTTCATAACTATTCCTGATGGTAACTGAAGTGAAACTGTGCCGACAGCGATTGCATCAACCTTGGAACCATTTCCTACGCGCATCGTCACTTCATCTTTTGCCAGCCTTCGTCTATTCCGCAGTTCCTGTTTCGAGTTGCAAATATGAGCAACAAAACCGGTATCGAATACCCAGGCACTACTACGAGAGCCGGTTAAGTACACATCAATAACATGTATATCAAATATACCTGATTTTTCTTTGGCCGCCTTCTTATCTGCCAGATACTTGGGGCAATTGCGCTTCCAGTGACCCATACCCTTGCAATAGTAACACTCTGTTTCAGGCTTAGGTCCAGCTTTGGGTTTCTTCGTCGGATTGGCAACAGGCTTGCCACTCTTCTTTGAATTACCCTTCTTGCCTTTGCTGTTTCTCTTGAAACTAGTGGTCTTATTCACCATCAACACTTGATGCTCTTTACGGAGTTCAGACTCTGCGACTTTCAGCATCGCAAACAACTCGCCAGGTGACTTGTTCATCCCTTGCATGTTGTAGTTCAACACAAAGCCTTTATAGCTTGGCGGCAGTGATTGAAGGATTCTGTCAGTGATAGCCTCTTGCGGGAGTTCAATCCCCAGCTCAGCTAGACGGTTTGAGTACCCAGACATTTTGAGCACATGTTCACTGACAGACGAGTTCTCCTCCATCTTGCAAGCATAGAATTTATCGGAGGTCTCATACCTCTCGATCCGGGCGTTCTTCTGAAAGATAAACTTCAACTCCTGGAACATCTCAAATGCTCTATGACGCTCAAAGCGACATTGAAGTCCCGGTTCTAAGCCATACAAGACTGCACATTGAACTACTGAGTAGTCCTCCTTACGTGCTAACCAAGCGTTCTTAACATCCTGATCAGCCGTAGCGGGTGGTTCATCTCCTAGCGCAACATTAAGGACATAATCCTTCTTCCCAGCTTGTAAGATTAGCTTAAGATTACGAGCCCAGTCTACAAAGTTGCTTCCATTATCTTTCAACTTAGCTTTCTCTAGGAACGTATTAAAATTCAGGGTGACTGGCGCGTGAGCCATGATCTACAACACAAATATATTCAAAATGGACTTAGACTATGTTCAAGATAATTAGAGTTTAACTTAATCAAATTATTCGCTAAACTCCCACTCAAAAAGTACATCTCTCTAGTCATTTGAGTGGTTCATGATCCACTTACACTAGCTCAAGTCCGATCATCACGTGAGTTGAGTATAGTTTCAGTGGTAAGCATCCCTATGCTAATCATATCATCTATATGATTCATGATCGACCTTTCGGTCTCATGTGTTCCGAGGCCATGTCTGCACATGCTAGGCTCGTCAAGCTTAACCCGAGTGTTCCGCGTGCGCAACTGTTTTGCACCCGTTGTATGTGAAAGTTGAGTCTATCACACCCGATCATCACGTGGTGTCTCGAAACGACGAACTGTAGCAACGGTGCACAGTCGGGGAGAACACAATTTCGTCTTGAAATTTTAGTGAGAGATCACCTCATAATGCTACCGTCGTTCTAAGCAAAATAAGGTGCATAAAAGGATTAACATCACATGCAATTCATAAGTGACATGATATGGCCATCATCACGTGCTTCTTGATCTCCATCACCAAAGCACCGACACGATCTTCTTGTCACCGGCGCCACACCATGATCTCCATCAACGTGTCGCCATCGGGGTTGTCGTGCTACTCATGCTATTACTACTAAAGCTACATCCTAGCAAAATAGTAAACGCATCTGCAAGCACAAACATTAGTATAAAGACAACCCTATGGCTCCTGCCGGTTGTCGTACCATCGACGTGCAAGTCGATATTATCTATTACAACATGATCATCTCATACATCCAATATATCACATCACATCGTTGGCCATATCACATCACAAGCATACCCTACAAAAACAAGTTAGACGTTCTCTAATTTTGTTGTTGCATGTTTTACGTGGTGACCATGGGTATCTAGTAGGATCGCATCTTACTTACGCAAACACCACAACGGAGATATATGAGTTGCTATTTAACCTCATCCAAGGACCTCCTCGGTCAAATCCGATTCAACTAAAGTTGGAGAAACTGACACTTGTCAGTCATCTTTGAGCAACTGGGTTACTCGTAGCGATGAAACCAGTCTCTCGTAAGCGTACGAGTAATGTCGGTCCAAGCCGCTTCAATCCAACAATACCGCGGAATCAAGAAAAGACTAAGGAGGGCAGCAAAACGCACATCACCGCCCACAAAAACTTTTGTGTTCTACTCGAGAAGACATCTACGCATGAACCTAGCTCATGATGCCACTGTTGGGGAACGTCGCATGGGAAACAAAAAATTTCCTACGCGCACGAAGACCTATCATGGTGATGTCCATCTACGAGAGGGGATGAGTGATCTACGTACCCTTGTAGACCGTACAACAGAAGCATTAGTGAACGCGGTTGATGTAGTGGAACGTCCTCACGTCCCTCGATCCGCCCCGCGAACAATCCCGCGATCAGTCCCACGATCTAGTACCGAACGGACGGCACCTCCGCGTTCAGCACACGTACAGCTCGACGATGATCTCGGCCTTCTTAATCCAGCAAGAGAGACGGAGAGGTAGAAGAGTTCTCCGGCAGCGTGACGGCGCTCCGGAGGTTGGTGATGATCTCGTCTCAGCAGGGCTCCGCCCGAGCTCCGCAGAAACGCGATCTAGAGGAAAAACCGTGGAGGTATGTGGTCGGGCTGCCGTGGAAAAGTCGTCTCAAATCTGCCCTAAAACCTCCGTATATATAGGTGGGAGAGGGGGGACCTTGCCTTGGGGCTCAAGGAGCCCCAAGGGGGTCGGCCGAGCCAAAGGGGGTAAGGACTCCCCCACAAACCGAGTCCTACTTGGTTTGGTGGGTGGAGTCCTTCTTTCCTTTCCCACCTCCTCCTTTTTTTTCCTTTTCTCTTTGATTTTTCTTCCAATGCGCATAGGGCCCTTTTGGGCTGTCCCACCAGCCCACTAAGGGCTGGTGCGCCACCCTCAAGGCCTATGGGCTTCCCCGGGGTGAGTTGCCCCCCCCCCTCCGGTGAACTCCCGGAACCCATTCGTCATTCCCTGTAACTCCGAAAACCTTCCGGTAATCAAATGAGGTCATCCTATATATCAATCTTCGTTTCCGGACCATTCCAGAAACCCTCGTGACGTCCGTGATCTCATCCGGGACTCCGAACAACATTCGGTAACCAACCATATAACTCAAATACGCATAAAACAATGTCGAACCTTAAGTGTGCAGACCCTGCGGGTTCGAGAACTATGTAGACATGACCCGAGAGACTCCTCGGTCAATATCCAATAGCGGGACCTGGATGCCCATATTGGATCCTACATATTCTACGAAGATCTTATCGTTTGAACGTCAGTGCCAAGGATTCATATAATCCCGTATGTCATTCCCTTTGTCCTTTCGGTATGTTATTTGCCTGAGATTCGATCGTCAGTATCCGCATACCTATTTCAATCTCGTTTACCGGCAAGTCTCTTTACTCGTTCCGTAATACAAGATCCCGCAACTTACACTAAGTTACATTGCTTGCAAGGCTTGTGTGTGATGTTGTATTACCGAGTGGGCCCCGAGATACCTCTCCGTCAAACGGAGTGACAAATCCCAGTCTTGATCCATACTAACTCAACGAACACCATCAGAGATACCTG
The DNA here is from genome assembly GCF_904849725.1 of Hordeum vulgare subsp. vulgare. Lineage (NCBI taxonomy): Eukaryota > Viridiplantae > Streptophyta > Magnoliopsida > Poales > Poaceae > Hordeum > Hordeum vulgare. Next base: position 415,327,163 of record NC_058523.1, read on the forward strand.
TAGAGCATCTTTATAGTCACCCAGTTACGTTGCGACGTTTGATACACACAAAGTATTCCTCCGGTGTTAGTGAGTTATATGATCTCATGGTCATAGGAACAAATACTTGACACGCAGAAAACAGTAGCAACAAAATGACATGATCAACATGCTACGTCTATTAGTTTGGGTCTAGTCCATCATGTGATTCTCCTAATGACGTGATCCAGTTATCAAGCCAGAACACCTTGTTCATAATCAGAAGACACTGACTATCTTTGATCAACTCGCTAGCCAACTAGAGGCTTGCTAGGGACAGTGTTTTGTCTATGTATCCACACATGTAAATGAGTCTTCATTCAATACAATTATAGCATGGATAATAAACGATTATCTTGATACAGGAATTATAATAATAACTATATTTATTATTGCCTCTAGGGCATAATTCCAACACAGATGCCAGGGACCCTAGCGTCTGGTGGTGAGAGCCAGACGCCAGGGACCCTAGCGTCTGGGTGTGTGCACAGACACCAGACGGTTTGCACTAAATTGGACATATGAGACGCCAGGTACCTTGGCGTCTGGTGCTGGCCACAGGGCCGCGTCTGGGTGTGTGCACACAGAAACCTACTAAACCAATAGTTTTGCGCAGAAACCTACTAAACCATTGTATCTCCAACTTTTTGCTAACATCAATAAGTTCCAATAACTAGGTTCACATACATAGTCTCGACACACATAAGTTCACGTACATAGTCTCGACAACGGTAAGTTCACATGCATAGTCTCGACACACATAAGTTCACGACTAGTTCATCGACGTGGTGTTCATTTTCTACTGAGTAGTACGTATCCATTTCCCCTTCTTATCGCATGCCTCGTCTTCTGCTTGTGCATCACGAGCCCTTGCAAGCTTTCTTGCCCTCTCTTCTTGGCGAGCCTCCTTCTCTTTGCGCTTCTTCTCTTTCTCACGCTTCTTCTTATCCTTCTTCTCCTTCTCACGACGCTCCCTCTCCTCCTCACGTGCCAAAGATTCATTGAAAAGGCGTTGCCTCCACATGGTGTCTCGATATTGGGCCTCTTGGATACGTTGAGGTACTTCATGATCTATCCAACTGAAGTACTTGCAAAGAGGCGGAGGCGACTACATAAAATACATGTTTATATTAGTAATATGAGTTCTACCAAATTAAAAATATTTGTATGTCACATCTAACATACGGTGGTAAGTCATATGCGTTAGTTGGCCTCGGTTTATCATGTGCGTAGTTCGGACACACGAAAAATCTTCGGCCTTCTGTCCATTCTTTTTATGGTCATTGGACACCTTCACCTTGCAAACATCACCGCACCAACATGATGGTGTGGGCACATCCTTCTCCTTGATCTTGTCCAACTCGGCCGCCATCCACTTCTTTGGCATGTCCCATTGGTCGGCGCACAACGGCCTCGTCATGGAACCGGATGAAGACATGCCTACAAAAAGATTAAGACCTTGTTAGAAAAATACAAAAACAAAATATTTAAATACAACAAAATAAAACAAGAAATCAACAAAATATTTCAATATAACAAAATAAACAAGGCATATACCATTCTTATTTTATCAACTATTTGGATTAACCAAATAACCAAATGATGATCCATTATCAACATATCCTCTACGACGAACACCACCTCTAGCACTTGAGCTACCTCTACGACGACCACCACCACCTCTAGCACTCGTGCTTCCTCTACGACCACCACCACCACCTCGAACACTTGTGCCTCCTCTACGACCACCACCACCACCACCTCGAACACTTGTGCTTCCTGTACGAACACCACCACCTCTAGCACTTGTGTTTCCTGTACGACCACCACCACCTCTAGCACTTGTGCTTCCTGTACGACCACCACCACCGTCACCACCACTTGTATCACTTGTGCTTCCTGTACCACCACCACCACCCCTTCGACGTTCACCTTTTCTTGCATGTACGTGTATTGTGTCGCCCTTCATCGCAAACACCACAGTTGATATTATTCGGAGCCTCCATCAAATGCCCGCTACCAAATTGATTCATGCCAGTGTATCCAACAAGGTCATCCATATCACCCCTGAACCTCTTAATTCTCCTTCCACCCTTGGTCTCCACCTTCAAGGCAGGGTCTGGCTTAATATGGGTGCCATGATACTGAGGCCATTGTGATTGGTCTAAGAATGGGTGAAACCGAGGCGCCATGTCAACCTAGTAGCTTCCACATGGAACTCTTGCATGTGCACGGTTTTCCCATCACAAACTGATATGTTTGTCACCTTAGCCGCTGTTATCAAATGTGAACATGGCCAATGATACTTACCGGGCCTCTCGCACTGGCACCACCGTGTTTGGAGGTGCACCTCAAATGCGGCACCACCATATGAATGACCGTCTCGTGTTTTGCCACCTGGCTCCTCGATTTGATATTTCATTTCATACCTGTCGAATGTGATAATTTGTTGTTGCGAAGACTTGGTTGCTTGTAACTGAAGCCATTCATCAACCTTCGTCGGGTAATCCATTTTCTCACCTATCCAGGAGGCAGTCTCTTCCGAATGACTCTGAAAGTACTCATTAAGCTTGAAGAAGGTATACTCCACTATTGCTGTCAGCGGTAATGAACGGGCACCCTTGAGCACGTTGTTGAAACATTCAACCAAGTTGCTCGTCATGTCACCATACCGCCTTCCTCCATGATCATGAGCATGTGCCCACTTGTGCTTCTCGCTGAAATTCCTGGTTAAGAATTCTTTCCCCCCGGCGTTCACCGCTTCAAAGAGTTTGTTGTATCGAGCATCGAAAGCTTGTGTGGTGAAGGCCACACATACATGGGTAAGGTCTTTACTGAACTCCTTGCTCTTACATGCCCGGTAAAAGTTGGCCGCGAAATGCCTCATGCACCATCTATGGTGAAGCTTTGAACAGCCTGGAATAACAATGTCCACTGCCTTGAGTATGCCATGGTGTCGGTCCGATATGATGCATACCTCCCTATCAACAATCACCTGGTGCGTCACATGACCCATGAACCACTCCCAATTGTCTTGGTGCTCCGAAGGCACCAAAGCAAATGCAACTGGCAACTCATTATCATTCGGTGAGTGGGCCATTGCTACCATTAGTGTGCCCTTGTATCTGCCGGTCAAGAAGGTGCCATCTACAGACAAGACCGGACGACAATGCTTAAATGCTTGCACACATTGTCCATAACACCAGAAAGCACGGCAGAACACTCTCTGCTTATCTTCAACGACATGATACATGCCCGGGTTCCTATGTGCAATCGCTCCCAGCAATCTGGGGAGCCGGTTGTATGCTTCTTCGTAACCACCATACAACATCCGAATAGCATTTGCCTTGGCCCTCCATGCCTTCCCATACTTGATTGCATAACCATACAGTTTTTTCACCGTCCTCATGAGAAACCTCACTTTGACAATGGCATCAACAGCTATGTCTCTCATAAATTTGTATCCCAGGTACTCAGACGTGAGCTGACGGTGTGTCTTATGATCATGTTTCTTTGGTCGTCTGCATAAATGAGTGGGAACACAACTTCTTAACACCCATTATCCGGTTTCTTCTAAATTTCTGGCACGAACCTTCCATATGCATCCTTCATCTGCTTTCACACACTTCATAGTGAACCGCAAATTAATGTCGGAGTGCTCAATATAAAATGGCTTGTGGTTATGAATGGCATAGTCAGACAACCAAAACTTCATGGCAGGCAAAGAGGGAAACTTCAATCCTTTCTTCAAATAAGCATTCTCGTCCTCATTCTCATCCCTTGGTTCACCTGGATCAGGCAAGGTGTTGGCTCAATCGCCGTCTTCCTCATGCCACCATCAACTATGACTTTATGGGCAAGGCTAAGATCTCGAAACAAGTGAGTTCTTTTTTCCACACCGGACAACTCAAAGTGAATTTGGTTTTCCTCCTTCGTGAATCCATCCTCGTCCAATTCTTCCTGAGGACCTTCGTCATCTGAATCATACCCATATAGACGCCTAAAAGGTAACTCACGATCCATCTCCTTTTGTGCTATGTATGCATCCAAGTCGCCAATATGAATACCATGAAACCCTTCCTCTACCTCATCGAAATCACCATTAACATCAACATCCTTTAGAATTACTTCCTCAGTAGCAATCACATCAACTTCATTTGCTTGGCTTGTTGGTGATGGTGGGCGAATAGCATTAGGGGCATAAAATTCAACCTCACTTTCTGGTTGGCTATAAGCATTGGAGGCACCAATCATAATACTTTGCTCAACAGAAGGCACACTTGTCCTATCGGTCATTGGGGAAGAGACAAGCATGTTCAAGTCAATTTTAGCCCGAGGTGGTTCAACCTTCGTGGCAAACAATTCAATTGACTTGTCATCAGATTTTTCAACTTGTTCCTTGTACACGTCTGTGACAACCAGAGACCAACGTTCCAGAAGATTCCCCTTTTCTTTCCGTTTTCGTCGGGTGTTTATTTTTATTTGTCGCATCATGCGCATCATCCGCATTGCATCGGCATTCCATTGCCGCCGGTTTTCAAACTTGCATCCGTTATTAGTTGCCGGTTCTCTTCGTGTTCGTCGTTGTCCGTTTTGAGCCCGACCACACACGCACGCGCCCGCGGCATCGTCAAAATCTTGGTTTTAAAAGTGTTTATAAAACTTTCTCTGATTGGCTTGAAACTTGGCGTCCGGTCTTATTTTAATATGGCTAGGCTGCCTGTCAAATTTCGTCGCAATCGGAGTCCGTCTGGTACCCGAACGGTCGACCGTAGCGGCACCGTATTCGGTCTATCGTCGGACGTTTTGTCGGTGTTTTAAATTACGTTGACGGGTGTCATTTTCCCTCTCATCTCCGGCTAACCTACTATACATGGCCACTTACCCATCCCCGCGTGCGAAACCGTCCGATTTAGATCGCGCGGTTGAAACCGAGGCGAAATTCTGCTAAACCTAGCCCCCCCATTGTTATAAATAGACCCCTCCTCCTAATTTTGGGCAGCCAACCCCCCTTGCCTCGAAATCCATGCAACCCTTGCCTCCCACTTCTCTCCCCTCTCTCCTCAACGCCGCTGCCGGGCCCGCGAGCCCACGGAGGCCCGCCGAGCCCATCCGGTCGTCGCCTCGTCCTGCACCTCGCTCCTGAGGCGCCCGAGCCAGCTCATGTCACCCGCGCGTTGCCTCTCCTACCGAGCAGAGCCCGCCTGCCCTACCTACGTCGCGCCGCGTCGTCCGGCCGGATCCGCCGCCGGCGGCTGGAAGTCGTCGCGCCCTCCGGTCGCCGCCCCGCACGTCCCGGACCGCCAGCCGCCGTCGGCGAGACGCCCCTCGGTCGCGCCTGCCCTCCTCCCCGCAATCTGGATTGGGGATCCAGATCGGGAGGTCGTTGACCGAGCCGCTCGCTATCCAGCGTCGCGAGCTGGGCCCCGCACCGGCCCAGCGTCAACACCGCAGCGGCCCCAGGCGTTGCCCTGCAGGCCAGCCTCTCCCTCCGCCGGCCCAACCTCCCCACCAGGCCGGCCTTTCGGCCCAAGGTGCGTGCCCCGCCTATCCCCCGCGCCTAGGCGTCTTTTAATTATGTTGCGCCCGTGCGCTGTTTCAGCCTCTAGATGGGTTCGGCCCGTTTAGTATTTTAGGATTTTTCTCTGTGATTTATTATTTCAGGGATATAGGCATATTTCAAAAGCCCGTAGATATTTAACCGTATGTCGGATCGATGGGAGTTATATATGAAACTTGATTAGTTTTCCGCGTAGATTATTATTTTGCAACTTGCATGCATGTTTGAAATAGTTTGACTTGCCATATGCCTAGTTTTGCGTGCTGTCCTAATAGGAGATTATCCTGTATTTAGTTCAGTGCGTGTCCGGATTGCTCGAACACCGTAGATGAAATGCTCATGTTTTTAGGGACCTCTTGCCATGTATTTTAGAGTAGTTGTTTGTATTTTTGCATGTAGGATTCCATAGCTAGTTTGCTATATCGTGTTTAGGACATATTCTCGCATATACGTGTGGCGTTATTTTATTTTTGCAACCCCACATGTTATATATGTTTTCGGGGTAGAAAAATCCATAGAATTTAACTGTGCATTTATTTTTAGCTTTTGAGCAAGTTAGTGCACGTGATATTTTGCTATGTTGCCCTTTTGTTTATTTTGTGGGATTTAATCCGTACATGATATGAAGGAGTTGTCAACTAGAGATATGCCCTTGGATGTGTACGCTAGCCTCTGGTAATTTTGGTTGCAATAGAAATCCATGTTTAGGTGTGGTTTTCTTGCTCTCAACATGCTAGAAAATAATGCTGATTTGGAGATGCTGAAATATTTCTAAGTCTGAAATCTGTTATATTTTGTTGATGTCTTGTCATGAGTTTATCTGGTGATCTGTAGCTCTTCTGAGGTTGGTGCAATGGAGTTAGTTGTATACATTAAGATTCTCTAGCATGCTATCAATGTTCATGCCATTTGGAGTCCTGTAGCTTATGGTTTTTCTGCTGTCAATATGCCTTCAGATCGAAAACTGCACTGTCATAAACTGATATTTTCACTAAGTCTGAAACTGTGTATGAGATGCCTTTTTGTGAGTTCTTTTCCTAGTGATCCATGCTTACATGCTAGGTGTTATTAGTTGTATGTTATAGTGCTTCTTGCCCTCTACTGTCGCATGCCTTGGTTGAGCATTTTGGATTTGTCTAGCTAGTTGTTCGAGGGCGTATAAAATGCTATGTGGCTGATTTTGGGAGATTATGTTTATTTTTTGTTTAGCTTGTAGTTATTGAATCGTTGCTCCGTTTTGATCGAGTCCTATGTGAAACTTGCTTAGAATCTCGTGTAGTTTCATATTATCTTGCTGGTTGTATGTTTTGAAATGTCGTGGTTGCCAATTGCACGCATATTGCATTCATGCCATCATATCTTGCGGTGTTCGTATCTTTTGAACCGTAGCTCCGTTGGAGATGTTCTCTATGTGTAAATTGATTGTAACGAGGCGTAGAACCAGTTGAACCTATTTATTTTACTGTTTAACAAATATTTAAAAGTGTTAGATCAGATCTGGACATGATTATAAATTAACGTATGAGGTCATCTCGGAGATGCTATATGTCATTTTCGACCTCATTTAAAATGCCTAGATAGTTAGCTTAGTTACACTTCACCTCTTGCCATATTTAACCACAATTAATATTGTCGTGTACCTAACCGGGATAGAATTAAATCATTCGTATGTGGAGTTTCGTCAATATGCAACTCGTTGCATATTGAACTTCACTTAATGTGTAGTGTTTGGTTGTTGTGAATCGCCATGCCATGTCTTGCATATATTAAACTGATCATGCATCATATGTGGATTGCATCTTGTCGTGCATGTGCCATGGTGAATATCTGTGTTGATGTTTGTTTCCGGTTTCCTTCGTCTCGATAGAGTTCCGCCAGCGTGTCGGATTGTGAGGACCCGTTCGACTACATCGGTTCGTCTGCTTCACGGAGTCGTTCTTCTTCCAAGCGGGATCTCAGGGAAGATGACCATTTCTCCAGATACCATTACTATCATTGCCATGCTAGTTTTACCGTTTCTATCGTTATGTCTCGCTGCCTACCACCTGTTAAATATAAGCCTCCCGACATTGTCATGAAAACTATCAACCTATTCACAACCTAGCAAACCACTGATTGGCTATGTTACCGCTTGCTTAACCATGTGTTAGTGTTGCTAGTTGCAAGTGCAGTTGCTTCCATGTGATAACATGGGTTCCTTGTTACATCACCCTATTAATGCTATTTAATTAATGCACCTATATACTTGGTAAAAGGTGGAAGGCTTGGCCTTTCTAGCCTGGTAATTTGTTCCACCTTTGCCCCCTTAGTTTAGGCTACCGGTGTTATGTTCCATAATTGAGCGCTCTTAACACGATCGGGGTTGTTATGGGGACCCCCTTGACAATTCGTTTTAGATTAAAGCTGGTCTGTCAAGGCCCAACATTGGTACTACATTTGCCCAACATAATAATTTTGTTAATACTGAAAGCATAGGGCGTCATGAACCCGAGGAGTAATTCTACATAATACAGGCAGGGCCAGTGCTGGTCCAAAACAGAGCAGCTTATTAATGCTACCCGGGGCAACTCGACATTTGGCGTGGTAACCATCGCTCATCCGGTGTGCCCTGAGAACGAGATACGCGGCTCCTATCGGGATTGTCGGCACGTCGGGAGGCCTTGCTGGATTAGTTTTTACCTTTGACGAATGTCTTGTGCATCGGGATTCCGGTGATGCTTTGGGTAATCTCAGAGTTGAGGTTTTTCACTAAGGAGTCCGACGAGATCGCGAGCTTCGTGATCGAGGATTTCTATGCGTCTTGTGGTAATTTGTGATGGATTAGTTGGAGCACCCGTGCAGGGTTAAATCTTTCGGAAAGTCGTGCCCGCGGTTATGTGGCAACGTGGAAATTTTGTTTAACACTGGTTCTAGATAACTTGAAGTTAACTTAATTAAAATATGACAATTGAGTGCGTAACCGTGACTGTCTCTTTCGCGGGTTCCTTCTCCGATCGAGGACAAGGTGGGGTTATGTCTGACGTAAATAGGTGTTCAGGATCATTCATTTGATCATCAGTAGTTCACGTCCGTTATGCGTAGATTTCTCCCCTCTTATTTCTTGTACTCGTAAGTTAGCCACATCATATAATTCTTAGTCGCTTGCTCCAGCCTCACCACTTAACCATACCACACCTGTTAAGCTTTGCTAGTCTTGATACCTTTGGAAATGAGATTGCTGAGTCCCATGTGGCTCACAGATTACTACAACACCAGTTGCAGGTACAGGTAAAGGTTACTTGACACGAGCACGTTGATTGTTCATTTGGAGTTGCTTTTTCTTCTTCTTCTTCATCGATCTAGGATGGGTTCCAGGCTGGCAGCCTGGGATAGCAAGGATGGACGTTGTTTTCTTTTCTCATTTGTTTTCGTCCGTAGTCGGACCCTGCTCTTCTTCATGATGTTTATATATTGTACTGATGTGACTCTGATGTAACATGTGGCGAGTGTAAGCCAATTCCATATATCTCATCTTTTCAGTACATGCACTTGTAACGATATCCATTCTTGCGAAACGACGAGATGCGCTTCTATCTCTGACGAGGCCCTCGTGCCAAATTGAGGATAGGATCGCATTTTGGACGTTACAACGTCCCAATGCAAGTCAGAGGTGATAGGCATACTTTTCAAACGAGATTTGACTCCAACTCCAACATCATACCTTCCTATTAACTTAACACCATCATTGGGGTCCATCCAATTTAAGACATGTCTCACTTTTGCAACAAGCTCATCATAGCTAGGGCTTCTATCAAAGACAATGGCTTCCTCATCCCCATCCGCATTGTTAGTCAAAAATGCCTCCTTGTTCATATAATGAACATTAACTAGTCTCCCCACCTAGAAACAACAATAATACATTAAGCACATCAATGTCAATTTTTGGTTGCCTAAAATCAATCCATTATGCCCACATCATATGATACACTAAATTATTAAATAAAATCTACAACACATCATATTAGGCCAAAATAATATACCAACATATTGAACAAACCTATCTAATCAAACAACCACAAAGAAATCCCTAAAACTAACAAGTAACCTATTTATCTAACATAACCTAATATTCAAAAATACTCTCGAAATAAGATGTGGAAAAAAAATTTGGAGGGATCGGGGGAGATTACCGCAAGGAAGCTTGGGGGCTCGGATCTAAGGATTTTGATAGAGGGGGGAGTAGATCAAGGGGTGGGTGTGAGGGGGAGAGGGGGCCGAGAGAGATGTGTTTTCTCTGTTAGGTGGAGGGGGTGAGGAAGAAGATGGGTGGGTGGGTCGGGCCCGAGGCAGGTAAGTGACTCGAGTGATACGCCAGGGTGCCTGGCGTTTGGGTCTGGGGCCCAGACGCCATGACCCGTGGCGTCTGGCCCCTTTGCCACGTCGGCCGGTCAACGGAGGGGGGGGGGTTGGGCGGGCCCGACCCAGACGCCGGGGTGTGTGGCGTCTCCTTTGCAAACAAAACGCCACGTTTGATGGCGTCACACAAAAAGGTTAGCTTTGAACGTATTTTTAAACTAGGGTCAGATCTGCGTTTTCTTTCAGCTTTAGGTTATAACATTTTTTTTGCGAGGAGGTTATAACAAAAAAATTGACCCACCTATTGTGACCGGGTAGCCACGCCTCAAGTTGAGGCCCTATTTGTTTATAGGGATTAGACTAAAATAAATTTTTTAATTCCTATGTAACTAAACAGGAGGGATTTTTTTTAAGAGACTAGAAAAAGGGGGCTGCTACGCGTCCACCGACGGATGTTATCCGCCAGCTCAACGAACGTTGGATGTATCGGTGCAGCCGTCCGATCTACGTTCCCATACTCAATAGTTCATGAAACAGAGGTCGAGTTGCAGAAACAATAGCCGCGTTGCGAAAACAATAGATGCAGGGACAGATCTCGCGGTGCCTCATCCTCCTCGTGCTGGCGGGGCTGCTGTTGGCGCTCCTCCGGCCGCTGTCGTCGACGTCCAGGCGGTCCTTGCTGACGCTGCTCGCCGTGCCCAACGCTGACCTTCCGCAGTCGCCCTCGGCGTTCGCGGCCGCCACGGGTCCGACCTTGCCGACGTGCTCCGCTACCACGTCCTCCTCGCGTATCTCTCCCCCGTCGACCTCCGTCGCCTCCTGGCCTCTGGGAAGCTGGTCACCACTCTGTTCCAAATTCTGAAACAACTGCCCAGTTTCTGAAACAACGATCCAATTTCAGGAAACGGTTCGCGATTAGACGATGTTCCAATTTCTGAAACAACGGTCCAGTTTTAGGAAACGGTTATTAGGTCGAGGCGAGATCCAACGGACGAGCGGCCGACGGATGGATCGCGCGGATCAGCCGGTGGAAGGTTCCCCTAGAAAAAGATTTTACTGAAGGATCTTTTTCCTTTAGTCCCTAGAACTAAAGAAAAATCTAATGCTTTAGAACCAAACACCCCTAAATAGTCTTCGTGGTTGTTTAATTATTTTTTTTCACTTTTGCTTCACATGTAGGCCCTGTTTGTTTCAAAAGTCCCGGGACTTTTTTTAGTCCCAACTTAAAAGTCCCTAGTCCCTACCCGTTTGTTTCCAGGGACTAAACAGGGACTAGAGGTCATCAAATGACATGTAAAAAGACCATGTTACCCCTGATCATATTATTAAATAACACTTGTTCATAAGCAAATATTACAAAAGCAAAGAACTCTTGTTCACAACACTTGTTCATAATGAAAGATTACAGAAGCAAACAACACTTGTTCATAAGCAAATATTACAGAATCGAACAACACTTGTTGTTTCAACCGAAGTAATATCATTGCTGTTTCAACATAGAAGCAAACAACACAGCCCTACCATGACCAGGGCCAGCCGAAGGAGGACCATGGACGGCCTGTTCGTCAAGGAGAAGCTGCTGGTAGGAGCCCAAATCGGGGAAGTCATCCACGTTGCTATTCAGATAAAAAAAACCGGGTAGCCACGTTGCTATCCACGGTGCTACACATGTGAGACTAGTTGCATTTTCGATATACCACCAGCCTACTTTCGTATAGATTTGTGGTTGTATTTCTCCAGCTGCCTATCGCCGGTCGGGACGTTTTCGTTGCATGCAAAATGCCTCCTCTAGCATCATGGAAGCATGCCATCATAGTATCATTAAAACAGCCGGATCGTCCTCATAGCATCATCGAAGCAACCATGTCATCATCCATGGCTGGGAAGCATGCCATCGCAACATCGTCCAAACAGCCGGGCCTTCATTGCAGCATCACCGCAGTCATCGAAGCATGCCGCCGGAGCATCGTCGGTGCTGCAATGATGCATCGTCAACACTGAAACGGTGCATCGTCAACGCTGAAACGGTGCATCGTCGGGCCGTCGAAACCTCACAGGTGTTGCATCGGAATGTCGACAGACCCCGAAGCAGCTGCAACCAAAATCGTCGGGACACCGAAGCATCGTCGGTGTTGCAACGGAGCGTCGCCAGACCACTGAAGCATCACTGGTGCTGCGACAAAACAGTGTCGGGACACCAAAGCATCGTCCGTGTTGCAACGGAGCGTCGCCCGACCGCTGAAGCATCACTGGTGCTGCGACAAAACATCGTCGGGACACCAAAGCATCGTCGGTGTTGTAACGGAGCGTCGCCGGACCGCTGAAGCATCACCGGTGCTGCAATGAAACATCACCAGGACACAGAAGCATCATCGGTGTTGCAATGGAGCGTTGTTCGACCGCCGAAGCATCATCGGTGCTCCAACGAAGCATCATCGTGCCGCCCGAACCTCGCGGTTTTTGCAACGAAACTTCATAGAACCACCAAAGCATCACCGTTGTTGCAACGGAACATCGTCGGTACACCGAAGCATCGTCGATGCTGCAACGACGCATCATCGAGCCGCCCAAACCTCGCGCGTGTTGCAACGAAGCATCGACGGACCACAAAAGCATCACCGGTATTGCAATGGAACTTCGTGGGACAGCCGAGGCATCACCGGTTGCAAAGGAACATCATCGGGACACCGAAGCATCGCCGGTGCTGCAACGGTGCATCGTCGAGCCGCCCAAACCTCGCTGGCGCTGCAATGGAATTTCATCGGACCGCCGGAGCATCATCGATGTTACAATGGGGCATTGCCGCAGCGCAGGAGCATCGCCGATGCTTCAAGGGATGGTCGCAACATTTATAGTGGCTGGTGTTGCAATCCCGGAGCTTGCTGGTGCGGTAGCTGTGGCTGGTGCGTGGCGAGCTCGCCGAGGTTGTAGTGAGATGTCCGTCGACATGGCTGCTGCAACAGTGCAACCTGAGCACTGATGGTGCAAGAAAAAGTTGGTGTTGCTGCGATTCTCGCCCTCGCCTGAGTTGATGCTGCTGCGATTCTCGCTGGAGCTACGCGTGGGAAGGGATAATTTGCATTGCACGTACAAATCAACGGCTGTCAAACCGGATGATCTTAGCAGCCTCATTAAATAAGGCAATGTATATTACTTTGGAGTTGGCCTCTCGTGTACTTTAAAACGAACCGAAAACACCCGCCTAGCTAACCCCAGCCGTCGCCCCAAAAAAGCTAGGGCTCCACCGCCCTCCGCTGATGCCGGCGTTGGTCCGCCCCGTCTCTGATGGCCTTAGAGCCATGGAGGCGGAGTGGATCTCGACCCTTGTCGATAGGAGGGCTTCATTGTTAGATCTTTCTTTAAATTTTGATAGGATTTGTGTTCTGTTTAGGAAGGCGAGACGATGGCGGCTCCCTGAAGAAGGAATAAAGGTCTTCCCGCCCAGCCCTTGTTTCGATGATGTGTCTAGCATCGTTGGTGGCCGTGTGGAGGTGTGTCTCCGGCGGATTGATCTTTGATGAATTTGCCCGGATCTGTTCGTCGTGGTCGGTCTTAGGACGACGACTTTCCGACTGTCTACTACAACAACGTTTGCCCGGCTTCAACGAGGGAGGGGCGATGACAGCGGCGCGCCTTCGGCTCGTTTCAGTGCTTGTAATCGTCGCTGGGTGGTCTTCGAATCTGGATGTAATTTTTATTATTTTTAGTTTTTCTTGTACTACCATGATTGAAGATGAATAGATTGAAATTGTTTCTTGCATTTTTTTTAAAACGAACCGGAAACCCATATCGAAATAAACCGCACCAAAGTATTTTATGGTTTCTGGTTTTTGGCAGATATGAAATTTCCTTTTCTATACCTAATAATAAAGAGCCTCTATAATTTTTGTTATTCAACCCACGCTCCATAATTTATCTGCAACGTAAAAGGAAAAAACAATTCGCTGCAAAAATTATATCCGTACGCATCGCCTCCTCCCGTCGACCCTGGGCCACCCTGGCCTGTGCCGAGGCCACCGCCACACCACTCGCCGTCGTGGCCGACCTCAACCGCCACCGCTGCCGATCTCAACCCACCCGCCTCCGCGACCGTACATCTCCCCGCTCACTGCCCCCGTTGCGGCGCTCATGCGCATCGCGTCGACCCTAGTCCACTCTGGCATGTGCCCAGGCCGCTGCCACACCACTCGCCGCCGCAGCCGACCTCAACCACCACTGTTGTCGATCTCAACCCACCCGTCTCCGCGGCCATACCGGTGCCCGCTTGCTGCCCCGTTTCGGCGCTCGAGCACAGCTTCTAGATCAAATCAATGCGACAGCTACAGTGACTGGGGATGATGCGTCTGCTCGATGCAGAACGGCGGCGGCGCGCGGATAAGGCGCGGCGGAGCAAAGTACTTGCTGGTGGAGGCGTGCCTCCATGGCTCACACGGGGAACTCCGAGGTTATGGCGCGGCAACGGCAACTCCTTATGGCCAGATAGAGGCGCCTAACCTTTGCTCCCCTCCTCGTATCCCCTCCTCTGGCAGGAACTCATCATCTGGTGAGATCCCCTCCCCATGCCTCCAACCGTGTGCCAAGCACCGGCAAGAAATTTTGTTTTGTAGGAATTTGTTTGCTGATGAATGAATGTATTGAATGTAAGATTGTATTGTTGTAGAGACAGAGAATGGAACACCGCCTTCAGTTTATGACCTGATCCCACATTCTCTACCCCATGGATGAAATAAGATAACAGTCCATTGATCAATTCACGTAGCCTCTTTGTTTTGCTTTGCTTGTCCCGGTTAATTTCTCATCATGATGGAATTAACAATGGACGGATTGATTTTTCAACAAAATAGGATAAGACTGACTACATTAGTTAGTTAGCTTATTATTTTAATAAATCAAAAAGATTAAAAAAAGATTAAAATTGTGTGGTATTTTTTTTCTCCCGTTGCAACGCACGGGTCCTTTTGCTAGTTATTAAAAAAAGAATAACCCTCGGCCTCTGCATCAAACGATGGATATATTCATCTTTATTATATTATTCAACGGAGTCTAATAATATATATATGGATCTATTTAAAGTCACTTTCATGACGATCTCTGTCGGTACACCTGCAATCTTGATAATGTGCATTGACCTCGTATCAACACACACCATCTAATTGGCCTCACCAAGACCAGGACTCCAAGTGAAAACCGTGTTCTAGAGACCTAGCAACGGCATTGTCGTGGAGCTTAGACGCCGGTGCTCGGATCATGGCGGTGATGCCAGTCAACTGTGTACTCTCGCCCGACAGCGCTTTTGTTATCTTTTTCTTTTTTGCGCTTTGATCTTATTGTTCAGCCGTGTAACATGCTTATTATTTTATATATGAAGCAAGGTGAATGTACGTTTCAAGACTATTTGGTGGCAAGAGGATAGACATGAATGATTTGCATGGGATTAAAATACTTCTATGCTGAGGCTTTTAAATTTGAAGTTGGAGCAAGAGCAACCGCAACCTTATTTTTGTTATAAAAAATGAGCAACCATGACTAGCTTAATGTTTATTACTCAACTCAACTGTATGCTAGAATCAACAGGAAATTTGAGTAAATGGATGAATGTGATTCAGAACAGGGTATTATCTATCCGGGATGTACTTAACTAGCTAGACTAGTTAATTGCCCGAGCATTGCATATTCAAATGGAAAGAGAGGGGGAGAGAGAGGGAGCGACAGAGAGAGATTGATTGAATTAGAACTGTACACACTTTTTAGGCTTGATGGAGGCAACATAAAGCATACTCCCATTTCAACTCAAGTCTAACAGCAGGTCAATGCACCAGTATAGCCTTTTTGGGCAAATGTTACATTAAACACCATGAACTACCACGAGTCTTTTTAAAGATTTCACTACGGACTATATACGGAACAAAATGAGTGAATCTACGCTCTAAAATATGTCTACATACTCCCTCCGTTCCTAAATATAAGTCTTTTTTGAGGTTTTTTTTTGAGGTTTTACTAGGGGACTACTTACGGATGTATATAGACATATTCTAAAGTGTAGATTCACTCATTTTGCTTCGTATATAGGCCCCTAATGAAATATCTAAAAAGACTTATATTTAGGAACGGAGGGAGTACATCAGTATGTGGTTCATAGTACAATCTCTTAAAAGACATATATTTAGAAACGGAGGAAGTAAGAAATAAGAACTCTGAAAGGTAAAGCTTGCTTCTGGTTGTAAGTTCATGTACAAACAATGGGCGGAAGTAAAATCACAGTTCATCATAGATGGGAGGAGCATTTGTTGGGGCAGGCCCCTCTTGCACTTTACCCAAGATATCTCCAGCTGATACTGAGCCTGATCTGATAGCATCGGCCAGCTTCCTTTGCAGAGTCAACAGGCCAATACGTCTTGAGACGACATACAGAACCGCCAAGGAGAACACGAGGAACCCAATGGTCAGGATGATCCTGGAACAGATAATAATAGTTAAAAA
The DNA here is from genome assembly GCF_904849725.1 of Hordeum vulgare subsp. vulgare. Taxonomy (NCBI): domain Eukaryota; kingdom Viridiplantae; phylum Streptophyta; class Magnoliopsida; order Poales; family Poaceae; genus Hordeum; species Hordeum vulgare. Next base: position 415,343,556 of record NC_058523.1, read on the forward strand.
CTGGCACGATCCAGACAGTATAGTTGTTATAGTATCTACAATCGGAAGTAGCAAATCTGAGCCCTATAAATCCGCGGACGCACCCAGACTAGCCCGCAGCCGGCAGGTCCCCATTTGCCCGCATCCACAACCACACTCCCCATATCTCAATACCCAAATCCATGCAGGTCGATCATACAACGCAAATTCATCATAAACTTAACGATACAAAGATAGTGTAGCCCAAATAAATTCATTGCATGTCAAAATAAAATTCAATAGTTCATACATATATAAGCGATACACGAATGAATCAATGATTTCAGTTCTCAGGGTCGTTGATCCTCTTCTTCTTCTTCATGCGAAGCAACTACTTCTTCTCTTCATTATCCAAGAGGTTGATGTCCTGCAACATTATCCTCAACTCCTCTGCCTCTCTCGACTTCTCTTTCTCGAGCTCAAGACCATGCATTGTTACCGTTTGTTCAAGCTTCCATTTACAACCTTCTCTTGCCTCTCCAATTCAACTTTGTTCTCCTCCAAGATCAACCTCTCCTGGTCGAACTCCATCTTCTCCCTTTGCACATTGACGAACATCGTGTACCATTCCTTCTTCACCTCCTTGGCGAAAAAAATGCCCGTTCAAGTGGCAGACGTTTTGCTTGCCACGCCTTCACACGCCACCCTCGCCTTCTCCCACTTGTTACCCATCACATGCCGGTTTCGGCGCGGTTGCTTGCATGTCTACCACATCATTTTTTTTCTTCTCACCCAATCCAATTGATTGAGCGGGGAGCTAGACCAATCTTTTTCTTCATCTTCTTCGCGGCGTTTTTAATATCCTTAAGAACAGACTGCCACTTGGGTTTCCCATTCAATTTCATCCAACAATGTGAAAAAGTGAATGCCTTCTGCTCAACTTGATTCTACAATGCCGCCACCAAAGTTGCATTGGTTTGAACTCCGATGCCGCTTTGGTTCCGGCCAACAACTTGTTTAAGACAACCAACAAATTTGCTCAAGACCTTTTGGATGAGTGACCATCTATGTTGGAGAGAGGATGGGACACAATTGGTAATGATTGGTGTGGCTTCACATACTGTTTTTGCTCATTGTGAAGTTCTTAAAATTTTCCCAATATTTCTTGCCTTTTTTCTCGGTTCCACATATTGGGTCCATGCTCGTGTTACACCAACTTTCAGTCTTTCACACAACAAAACATCTACAAAGTGTGTGAATGCCAAACCTCTAGGCTTCCCTACTTCCGCACCAACTTTCTTCTTCATTGTTCCCTAAAAAAACTTCCTTCTTCATTTTAGTGTGTGGTGTTTCCTCAAATTTAAACACGAATTGGTATCCTCCATGGTAAATTGCAAAGACTCTTGACCATCATTTATCATGTCATGCAATATTTGTTACTACAATATGCATTGCAATTTAACTATCTTCCTACAAGTTTGATCTGATGGTATGTGCAACAAAAGAATTAAGGAATGCAAGTAGGTAAGGGACAAAGATTGTGTCGGGTCTTGGTCGGGCTTTCCGTCGAACAACATGTGGGCATGCCCGGAGTCGGCATTGCTCGACGTCGCCCGATGCATTCAGAGCTACAGCGAGTCGGTTGTCATGGACGCGTCAGGGACGGCTTACGAGAAGCTCAAATCCAGGATGCCCGTCCACTGAACGGAGTCAGGCTCTGCCAACAAGTTGTTTGTCCCCACGGCCACAACCTCCGGATTGGTGGCTGTCGTGGCAAAGTCCATGCCCTCAGCAGCAGGCATGAAGGGCATCCCAAGACCGGCCACCTCCGCAGCTGCTTTGGTCGCCGCCTCACGCTCGCGTTGTCTCCAGCGGTGGTCTTTCCAGGCAAGGTTCTCCGCCTTGCAAGGAACAGGTGTTGCCTTGCAAGGAACAGCTAAGCCGGGGAGCCTGGCCGATTCCGCCGAGGCATCACCCGTGGCCATGGCGGCAGACAGGGTTGTCAGCGATGACATCGACACCGATGGACGAGGACAGTGAGCAAGGGAGGAGGTGGGAGGTTGTGCGGAGGCGGGAAATGGGGGACGGGTGTAGGAGGATTTCAGTCGAAGTGGAGAAGCCAATTTTGAGAGGATTTGAGATGGATCCGACTTGTCGGAGCCGACGTGGTAGGCATGTCTGAGCGTCTCCATATCCTCCCCAGATATGAGTCAAGTATGGGGAGTGTCGGTCAGTCCGGACATTTGGGCCGAATTTGCAAGGTCCGGTTGGGTGTGGTTTTTGCACCCGGTCAGTGGCCGGCAGTCCGCCCAAGCGTTTGGGGATACATATGGGGGGTCCAGTTGTAGATGCTCTTACACAAGCAGAAACTTGTCTTGCGGGTCACAACAGGAGCTAAACCCATTTGTTCCATTTAGTTTGTTCAACTGAAAGGCCAGAACAAAGACGAAGACTGCACGACCACATCGTAAACGATGGTAATAAGGCTGGTTCTGAGTTCTACGAAAGATAGATGCTACATACCTATCAAGAACATCTTGTCGTTGCATCGTGGAGAGCAAACCACGGGTGCGCATCAGCAAAGAGCGGTGCCCTTGATATTCACCTTCAGCCTTTCGGAGAACACTTGTCGATTCATCTGCATAAAAAGAAATTAATATTAGCTAGCAACTTGGCCTTAATAGGTCTGGAGATGCATTAAAATCGCAGGAAAAAGAGTAGTACTTATTCATATGGAAAACTTGAAGCACATGAGTATGCCATGGTTCCTTAGTAACAAATTAATAACCAAAACAAGTATAATCAAATAACAGTACATGTGTGAGGAAAGCCTGACCAGGCTTAAATGTACAGAACCTTACAAGCGAGCATTGTAGGCACGGGCCTTAATCACAGGAAAACTTACCAAAAGTTGACAAGGTATTAGCACTTCTTTCAACTTCCTGTCATAACATCTATAATAAATTACTTCTGAACTTACGACCAGGAAATCATTAGCATATGAGATATCAACTATACACGCAGGAGTGCTAACCTGAACCATCAACTGCCGTGACCTACGGAGGCTCTCAGTAATACTTTCTGCAGCGGATGTCATCCCAGCCTTTGTCCTACATCATTAGCAGCCTCATGTTAATTATAGAATGAAATAACAAATATAGCAGGCGATTCTTTAATTAGTTCAATGCGAATTCATTTCAAGGTCATATAAAAGAGTTACATCAACACAACGATTTTAATTTCTTGACCACATTTCCTAGTTCAAGCAACGAAAGTTATATTTATCCATGTTCTCTCCATATCGGTGGTGAACATCACTATCTCTGTCAGGCTGTCACCTATAGGGACATAACCTTCCATCATTGCACACAGCCACTGCCAATCAAGCATCCCCAGTACGTACCACACTGCTGCATAGAAAGGAGGTGAGATCATGATTGATGAGCTATGTGTGGCAGTGGCTGGTGCTGCTATGTCGACACATTCCCAACATGCCAGCTGCCTGCCGCACCCTATGCACACCGACTGTCTCAATGGTTCCAACTTTCAACCATGCAACACTCACTGTAGAAGCCAGCCATCACACCTGTCTAGTTCCGCCTACTTTGCAAACAAGCTCGATCCCTTTAGCCGCCAAGCTCTTCTCCAAGCACAGGAGTTATTGCCAAATTTGTGTATTTTACTACTTTATGTTCTGTTTTGGCATGTGCCTATTTCAATTCTTGTTTGGGTTCAGTTACTTCAGGTTCTCCGTTATTTCTCAACTGACGTATCCACCTTCAAAAAACATGGGGGTCGTTCCGAAATTCTCGATAAAATGGAATTAGCATATCTGCATTCTTCTAGGCAAGATTTTATTTTTTAAATGTCTACACAACAAATGTGTTTGGGGCTGCATAAATCCAACCTAAATCTTGAGGTTTCTCATAATGTTAGTCTGTTACAGTTGCTCCCTGCAGTTTTAACTGAGCACAACATTCATGGGAACTCTGCCGGTGATGGGGCGGGCTGCGGGCAAGTGAACAGAACAGGATGAAGGAGAAGAAGAGAAGAGATACACTTTTTTATTTGCTGCTGATCCTTGACTGGATATCAGCATGGCAAATATTCTGTGACATAAACAGCTAGTGTGGCAAAACCACCTACTCCCTCCGTTCCTAAATATAAGTCTTTTTTATAGGTTCCACTAGGGGACTACATACGGATGTATATAGACATACTTTAGAGTGTAGATTCACTCATTTTGCTTTGTATGAAGCCCCCTAGTGAAAGCCTGGCCGGCGCCGGCGCCGGCGGGGCGTTCTCGGCTCCTCGCGCGGTGGCCCCGATGCGGGACGGAGCGGCCACGGCGGGATGCGGCACTAGCGACGGGCGCGGCGGCTCTCCGGTGCAGTCTCGGCGGCGGCAGAGCGTGGGCCGTGTGCCGGGCGGCGCGGTGGTGGGGAGGCATGGCCGTGGGGGCGGCTTCCCTCGGCTTTGATCTAGATCGGGCGGGGGAGGTGCCTGGCGGGCGGTGCGGGTTGGAGCTGGGGCGGCCCCGTCGCGGTGGTGCGGAGCGGCGCGCTCGACCATGTCGGCCCGCTATGGAGGCGGGCGGCAGTGGCTTGGCGGCGCTAGATGCGGGCGCGTGCATGGCGGATCTGGCGCCCTCGACGGCGCGGCCGCGTTCGGCGCGGGGGGCTAAGCGGTGCGCGGCCGCCGCGCGGGTGGTGGGGCGGCGCGAGCAGGCGGAGTGGCTGCGGCGCGAGCGGGCAGAGGGGCGGCAGTACGAGGCCGACGGCGTCCTGGATCTGGATGCGGCGGCGCATCTGGGCCCGGTTGGGCCAGATCTGGGCTCAGCAGGCCCGCTCGTCCTGGGTTGTCGGTGCTTTGCCGCTCCCGGCAAAGACGGTGGTGCTGCTTTGCCGCTCTCGGAGATGTGGAGGATGGCAGCGCGGCGGCGCTGCAACTGGTGGCTGGAGCGGGGCGGCTACGACGGCGTGAGGTGTCGTGTGGTTTTTGCTGGCCGCGTGTGACTGGTGGTTGGCGGCGGCAGGCTCTCTGATGCATCAGGGATTCTTGCAAGGGACGTCGGCGGGCTGCGATGGCAATGGATTTGGTGAGCTCCGGGCGAAAGCCTAGCAAGACCTCGGTTGATGCCGGCGGCGACAACGTCTTTGGACGTCGTTTCCCTCCTTGGAGGCGTCGTCGTGTGGAGACCCTTCACCTCCCTTATCGTCTCAGTCAAATTCCGGGTGAAAACCTTAGCTCTGGCCTTGGCCGCAGCGGGCATCGACGCGTTCGGTCGCTTCCTCCTTGGGGGCGATGCCTTTGGAGGTTCGGTCCCTTGTCAGCTCTGGTGGCTATGGAGTTTTTGTCGTCGGCCAGGTGTTTGTGCGGCCTCGGGGCCGGTGTGGAAGTCGGAGCGGCGGCTCCGAAGATTTCCTCTGCGTCTGGTGTTGCCTTTTGTCGCTTGGGCGGCAAAGTCATCGACTCGGCTGGAACGTGGCCTCGGGGCCGGTGTGGATGTCGGAGTAGCGGCTCCGGAGATGGTTGTTGGGTGTCGGCTTCGGTTGCTCGGGTGATGGAGTTGGCGGCTCGTTGGATGCGCGGCCTCGGGGTCGGTGTGTGTTCTTGTTGGTTGTAAGTCGGAGCGGCGGCTCCGAAATAGGGTTGTAGAGTGTCGATTTCGGTTGCTCGGGCAACGGAGTTGGCGGCTCGGCGGATGCGCGGCCTCGGGGTCGGTGTGTGGGTCGTCTTGTTGTATCGGTTTTCGGTCGGTTTTCCTTATTAACTGACCAATTCTTCTTCTTCTATATGAAAAGGCAGAGCTCCTGCTGGTTCCTCTAAAAAAAATCTTGAAAAAGATTTATATTTTGGAACGGGGGAAGTACATGTCAGCAGAACCGCTGATCCGAACCACTAATGGCCATATGAGAATGTTAAATAACCAGTTCCATATTTCAATAAGTTAAATAGACTTCCTCAATAGCCCAAGTGACAAAAGTAGACTTGTTCCGTTAGAACTGAAAATTAACAACCTTTGGGGACCTTCACGAAAAGTCTACACTTGCAGTAAATTCCCGTGAAACTGAACAGACCATCAACCACATTCTACAACTAACCTCTCAAATATTTCAAAAATATACCAACAATACAAAGAAATCATTTAATCAACTTACTGGAGATTACGCCTCCGGATAGTGGACTCTTCTCCACCTCCCAGAAGAAGCTCTCTCTAGAGAAAGCAAAATTAGAACGTGAGAGGACCTTGAATTACAGGCAAGCTAGCATTGCTCGGGTAATAAACTATCAAATTAATGGAGCATATTCTGAAGAAATATCACACACCTCTTCTTGAGCAGCTTTTCCAATATTCACTTTTGCTTGCAAGTTAGCACTCCTCAGGTTCACACGCAGCCTGAAAACACAAAATCAGTTGTATACAAAACCTAAAGAAACAAAGCAAACAAAAAGAACTCTAAGAACAGAATACCTCTGATATTGTTCCTTCCATGACCCTAATGTTGCCTGTCCAGACTGAACTTCTTCAAAAGTGGGTAGCTGCTCTGCCAGAAGATCAAGCCTGCACTGCAGTGCATTGAGCAATTGCAGTGCATCCTGTGCAGAACCGTTCAACCTAGGAAGAGACATTGCTTCTTCTGTCCCTTTCCCCATCTTCCCACAGGATTCAATTGCAGCAATGCACACCTCAAGCTGTGCAACAGCTTGGCTCCATTCCTTTTTCAGGTTTTCAACGGCTTGTGTGACTTCGTCCATCTGTATTATCTGAATAGATCAATTCAGTGAATTTACCATGCTGCTACTAATCATCAACTGTTAAAGACGAGACAAAATGGAATCAAACAAGAAACATTCAATTGGACAAACTGCCAAACCAACAGTGAATCCAACTAAGAAATTACACTGGGCTAGGCTCACCTCCTCCTGGTCATCAATTTTACCACCTCAATAGGAGATTTCCGTCCAAACATACGCTTAGATAAGGGAAGTGCAGGAATATCTGCCACAGGAAGCACAACCTAATCTAAAGTTCTAAACTAGAATGTGTAAGCAAAAGCTGCTGATCCAGCTGCAGTACTTAGTGGCTGGAGCAGTGGAGCTCCAGACGGATGGTTATTGAGGGCCTGTTCGGTAGCTCGCCAACTCCCAGCTTCCGCAAATCTATGAACGGAGTTGGCCCGAACGGCCCAGCTCCAAGAAGCTGGCTTCCAGGATCGAAGCGGCACGCATGTACAAAAACGCGGAGCTGCAATTTGGGCGATCCAGGAATCGGGAATCCTAGAGTTGACGTTATTTGCAAGCAGATGCCACCGCTAAGTGACTCGAGGGGTTCACGTACCGGTTCGCTGCTTCTATCTCGCATCTGCTAATGTGTTCGACTGGGCCCTATGGCCATGTTACCTCTTCAGCAGGTTGGGCTCGAGCCCGTCCAGGCAGATTGGCGTGCTGGCACGTACGAGAAGCTGGAACGAGGAGCCGAACGTATTTTTGATGGCTGGCGCTCCCGTCGGAAGCTGGCAGTGGAAACAAGAAGTGGGATTCGAGGATTCGCAGGAGTTGGGGAGCTACGAACAGGCCCTGAATTCCAATTTAGGTGGTCCAACTCAACAGCACTCAGACAAGGGCCATTACCTAATCCAAAATCAAATCTGTCTCCGTAAAATCCAAACCAAACCCCCAAGGTGTGGAGGTCAGAGTCAAACACGCATCTAACAAACTAAATAGAACTATCATAAGAAAGCAGAGACCATAAGTGAACATTTGCACATCGGTTAGATGAATGATTATAGTTTCAGAAAATGATGGATATGGTTACAAAAATCTTCTAGCACCTTTTGAAAAATCAATCCCATCAAGTATCCTAGATTGAACATTCTGTGGCTTTAACAAACAATCAAGCTGTTGATTGATGTTGATGTTTTGTTGTTGCAAGCAGTTAATTGCTTCGGTTGGGTTATGTCTTTTTTCATTATTAATAATTTGGCTATGTGCATGGGTGTACTCCCTCCGTTCCTAAATATAAGTCTTTTAAGAGATTCCACTACGAACTACATACGGATGTATATAGACATACTTTAGAGTGTAGATTCACTTATTTTGCTCAGTATGTAGTCTCTAGTGAAATTTCTTAAAAGACTTATATTTAGGAACGGAGGGAGTATTTGGTATCATCTTGATATTAATATATTACCCCAATAAAAGAATAACAACCAATGAAGTAGCAATACAAGAAAATGACAATTAAATGCAAACATCAAACTTTGGAACAGAGTTAACTACAAAAAGTTGGACCAAAAGAGTGCATTTTTTTTGTTTGATTGCCAACAAAATCTCTGCAAGGCAATGAAACACAACACAATTCAAAATCATGTTGGTTTGTCATATACTCACATTTATTCTTGAAATTTAGGGTTCGTCTTCTTTCACCTAGATTAGAGGTCGCTCAATCCCCTCTACTCACAAAATTGTGAAACAAATACAAAAAAACCAGCACCTCGTGACTCCCAGAACAAGCAACCAATCACATCTGATAGGACCAAAGACAAAGGACGGAAGCAGATGAGGTGATCCCATGACGGGCTCGGCAAGATGATTATAAAATGGCGATGTAGGTGGACATTTCTGGATCTGAAGCCATACCCAGAGGTGTTCTGTATTGCTGGCGACCATGGAGCTCACTGGAGAAAAGACTTTGATGTAGCAGCCGCTGATTTGATGAGGTGGCACTCGACTGTCCTTACAGGTGGAAGATTCAAGATCTGGCGCAATGGCTGTTGTTGGGTTTAGTTCCACGTTGGTTGTGGGAGACAAATCACGACTTAAAAGGGTGGGCGTAGCTCCACCTATAAAGCTAGAATTTTAGGGGGAGAGAACCAAAGACAATGCTTGGTGTAGTAGGTCAGTGCTGCCCCGGCAGCAGCTCCCTATTGAATAGAAACAGCGTGCTTTCTGAACAAGTACACTCTGTATTTGATAATATGACCCACCTTACTTTGCCACTTGCCTAGAAGGCCTGTTTACTTTGACATGGATGAAATGCCCCACACTTTACTTTGCCCATCTGATAAAATACCCTATTTCAGTTTTAACAGGTTTCTCGTTAATCTAATATCACACCTCCAGTGACCTTGTTGCCACTGCCCTCTCTCTCCTCTCATTCATTGTCACGGCTGAGCTAGTTTCTCTTCAACCGTAACTTCAAATTGGCTGAAATTTGAACATCACACTCACATGAATATATATTTGAATGTATGTACTTTTTCAGATTTTTCTGTTGAGTGTGAAATCTTGATCGGAATCTGAATTTGAATGGACAGAAACTTCAGATTGAGCTTGTTCTTCCACTGTAACATAGAATGAGCTGAAATTTGAACCATACACTCTTTTCTTTTTTTCACCTCAAACTTCCTTTATTCATTCTCGATACAGTCAGAAGAATATGCTGGTTTTATGTTAAAAAATCAATTTTCTGGGCAGTTCGAAAATTTGGCCAAAATCTGACTCAGATTTTGACCAATCTGCCATGATTTCCAGAAATTTCGACAGAATTTCCCCACAAATAAACTTAATAAGGAGTGACAGAAATGATTGGGCAATGAAACAACAATCATTTTTTTACCCGAAACTGTAGGAATTTCTTTCCCCAGCGTATTTTTATAAATTTTCAGAATAAGTGTTATGTACAAAGGAAAAAAAAACTAAAGCCTAGGAGTCAACAATCATGTCTTTGCTTACATACAAAAGGAAACACAAATATGAAGTGGCAAACCCCTCTTCGGGCCGAGACATCCATTTCTAGGGTTACCAAACTGGAGAAGTGCTCGGGAAAAATAAATCAGACAAGTGATTCCGAGTGATAGGGAAGAAAACTAACCTTTGCGCCGCTGCGAAGGTCGTCCTCTCGGTGGGACTGCTCACCGGCGGACGCAGGTCACGGACGGAGTGGTGCAGATGCAGGAGGGCGCGCGGAGTGGGGTGGAGGCACGAGCACGGCGGCGAGCGGTAGCGCTAGGGACTCGTCCTTCGTCGTTGCTGGCCGCCGGCGTTGCCTGCCGGGATCGCGAACGAAGTGATGCGGAGGCAGGTCTGTGCGTTCCGTGGTGCGAGCGCTGGGGCGGAGAGGGAGGCGAGTACGGTTCGCGCAGCGTCCACTGCCGGAGACGAGAGATGTAACTCAACCCAGCGTACGCCAGCCGTCGAGGGGGGGCGCGAGAGGGGAGGACGAACGGAGCAGAGGAGGTGAGTGCGCGCTGGCCGCGGCGGTGCGCAGCGCAGGGAGCACGAACGGAGCAGAGGGCGGTGGTCCGTCGAGGACGCCGGTGGCTGGTCGATCTGGATCCGCTCTAGTCATTCGATCCCCCTAGTTGGTTTGGGCCCCAAATGACTTGGTTTTCAACCGAGCCCAACTCCGTCCACTCAAACAATAAAAAATCTTGGTTGATTAGCCCATGGGCCAACGCAGCCCCTGATGCATGCAAGCTTCTTTTTGTTTTTTCCTTTTTTTGCGGGTGGATCTCCCGCATGCAACAGCATGCCATTCCGTACTTGTTCTTGGCGCGCGCGTCAACCGTACTACTCTACACGAGAATGAATCTTTCAAGTCCCCGTGCATGCAGGACGGGAGCCATTGCAGCCGTACAAGCTAAAGCAATCCAATGTCTATTCTAGTTCACTGCACCACTATCTTTAGTAGTGGCATGCAGATATATACGCGCCACGCGCCACCAATCTCCCGTCCTAGCTTTCGTTCCCCCCCCGATGCGCGCCACTGCCCGAAACCGAGCGGACGCCGACCGATCATGGCCATGGTCATGGAGAACCAGCAGCCGGTGGCGCAGATGCAGTTGATCCCCGCGCCGCCGCGACCGCCTCCCCCTCCGCCGCCGGCGCCCCAGGCGTACAAGCACCACTGCAAGGTGTGCAAGAAGGGGTTCATGTGCGGACGGGCGCTCGGCGGACACATGAGGGCGCACGGGATCGCTGACGACGCACTGGCCGCCGAGGACGCCTTCGATGACGATGGTGGTGGCGCCGGCGAATCGTCCGAGGCGGGGAGCCCGTCGCCGACGACGGCCAAACGCATGTACGGGCTCCGCGCCAACCCTGGACGGCCACGGAACTGCCGAGTGTGCGAGAACTGCGGGAAGGAGTTCACGTCGTGGAAGTCGTTGCTGGATCATGGAAGGTGCAGCTTTGACGAGGACGAGGATTTGGATGGCTCGCTGCGTTCGTCGTCGCCGCTGCATAACACCGACCAAGGCCTAGAGGAGGACGAGGAGGATGAAGGGGACCTGGCGTTGGCCTCCGGGTGGTCCAAGGGGAAACGCTCCCGCCGCGCTAAGGTGATGACCATGTCGGAAGGGCAGCAGCCAGGCCCATCAAGCGAGGAGGAGGACCTTGCCAATTGCCTTGTCATGCTCTCGTCGTCTCGTGTCACGCAACCAGCAGCAGTCATTGTGGACGCCGACCAGGAGTCGTCCGCATCAGCGAGCAAGGACGAAGAAAGGAATAGGCTCATGGTGCCACAGCCGCTCTCCATCATTCCTCCCATAACTGCACAGTTCAAATTTTCTGCCCCTCCGATGGTAGTGGCGCAACACGTTCCAACCGTCCCACGCGGCTTGTTTGAATGCAAGGCGTGCAAGAAGGTGTTCACCTCACACCAGGCTCTCGGCGGGCACCGTGCCAGCCACAAGAAAGTCAAGGGGTGCTTCGCCGCCAAGCTTGAAAGCAACCGCAATGAGACTACCACCCATCATCAGCCTATGGCATCGGCTGCTCTACACGACAACACCAAGGCCATCCGTGAGGGTGTGGGAGATACCAGTGCAGAAGCAAAGCCCGCTAATCGTGATACCAATCTCAACGGCAAGGCGACGAGCGTTGGCGCCGGCGAGATCGTCGTGGCCACTGCAGCGACGGAAATGGCCATCATGCCAATCGCTGATGCAGCACCGGCGCCAGTCGCATTCTCCCCGTTCAAGAAGAAGGGCAAGGTGCACGAATGCTCCATCTGCCACCGCGTGTTCACGTCGGGGCAAGCGCTCGGGGGCCACAAGCGATGCCACTGGCTCACCTCCAGCGCGACGGACCCCGCCAAGCTCCAGCCCGTCGTTCCCGATCACCTCATGGCGGCCATGTGCCACCACCTCACCCTCGGCCGCCCGATGTTTGACACGGCCGACCAGCGAATCCTTGACCTCAACGTGCCAACAAATCCGTCGGCTGAGGCGGTCGCCACCAGACAGGCCGCCGAGCTCAACGATATCCCGCTCTGCCTCAACGCGCCGGCGTCCATGTACGTGCAATCCTGGACGGGGCACAGCAATGCTAGCCACGTGAACAAGACCGCGACGAGCAGCCGCAACGACGCGGCTGGCGGAGGCGCCGCGGCCACGGAGGACGAGGCGGATAGCACCAGTGCGAAGAGGGCCAAGGTCAGCGACCTCAAGGACATGAAGGTGGCAGGAGAGTCACTGTCGTGGCTGCAGGTTGGCATCGGCATTTCCTCGTCGGAGAACAACGAGAAGAGTACTCAGGAGTGAGCCTAGAAGAGTACTCACAGCCGAGGTCACACCAATTAATCTACCAATCAAGTAATTAATTAGATTATGACCTTTGTTCGGTACGTATATATATATATATATATATATAGTGTAAGCACTTACCATATGTTAATTGTCACATATATACTCGTATATATATGATGCATATGCATGTAATATTACTGCTAAGTTAGAAATTAATTGCCCTGTGTGCATACGTCATCCCAACTTCCGGGGAATTACCGTTGGCGACTGTAATTATGCAAGAGTCGGCTTATTCAACATGTTTCCTCCGGGTTTTTAGAAGCCCTCTTTTTTTCTCTTTCTACGATGTAACTGTAATTTAATGGATTAATATGTTGCTCGCAAGAGTTTTCAAAACAATATATATTAGAAGATACCCTGCACGCGGAGAAACTCAGCAATGATTTGTAGAGATATAACAAAATAAGAAAACATGTTGTGTGTAATATTTATCGGAGTAAAACATTTCAGCAAAGAAAAGTTAACACGCATGCATCCTCTCAATTGTAACCTCACCGAACTACCAAACTATTCCATTTGTTCTTGAATATAAGTTTTTTTTATGAATTTCATTATCGACTACATATAATGATCGAGTGAATCTATACTTTAATACATGTCTATATACATCATTTGTAAGAAAGGAAACCACATTATTAGAGCAATCAGGTTCTGAAATAACATGTGATATAGAGACCAACGAGGTACACCCTTATCTCAGCTTCATCCACAGTGATACGGAAACAATATATTCCCATGAAGAAATAAGGAAATCATCATTAGAATTTCTTGCAACCACCCAATGCTTGCAATGCTCTCCAAAAAGCTAGTGTCAACATTAATCTTAACTAGCGGGTGGCCGCCGCGCTAGTGGGAAGCCGCGCCTTTGTTGCTTGTTCTGCATGAAAAAAAAATATATGGTGGCTTTTAAAGGGATCTAGTAGAGGGATACTTTTTGTTTACTTAGCAATTCATGCAAGTCATTGTATTTTTCTGTGTGGTACATCAAGGATCTTGTTGCCATTTTTGTTGTTTTTAACTATGTCAAGCTTATTGTCTTGTGTTCGAGTTTTGATCGAGTTGTCGTCGTGATGCCCTACTACTGTGGTAGACTTGCCTCCCATGCTAGACCGAGAGAGTATAGGAACTAACGAAAGGAATTCGGAAGGAATAAGGGCGTCGCCGATTGGGATTTAGTAGGGGGCCGGGAGTAGGTGAACCATCTTCGGTCGAGGCTTCTCAAGGATAATTCCCGAGAAGCGAACGATGTCTCTCCACCCACTGCTGGCCTCCACCACAGGTAATTGTATGTGTCGTCCCCAGCTCCTCTAGCGATCATTGTTGACAGCGATTCGCTAGAAGTCGGGAGGGGGCTGGAGAGGCCAGTGTTGTTGTCGCGCAGCATGTTCTTTCTGCTCTACCCTCGATGCTACCGTTGATGGCTTGGTTTTTTCTTTTTATTTTTTGACTGGTCGAGAATTAAGAGAGATATGATATGAGAGAGGATTTTCTACAGGAGTTTTTTCATAGAGATGAGTTGGGAAGAGGTAGATGCTTGAGGAAGGCCTCTGTATCGGTAAAACAAAGCAACACCCTCTAGATTCACGTACCCTGTCACATAAGTTATCACAAAACAGTAAAAATAGTCAAAAAGGGAGAAAAGGCTAGATGCGGATCATTGGCACAAATCATGCTTCCATAACAGAAGTGCATTTAAGTTGATACAAAATCCTCTAAAAAATCACCAAGAGCTATATCAATCCAAACACTCCAACTACAGTCTAAACCCTTCGGTTTATATAAATACCAGGAGTCACTGCTGCAGGAAAGTCTTAAGACGACACATACATGTGAGCCCCTTCAACCAAACTGTGTGTGATCCGTCAATCGCAAATGGTATAGTTCTACCTTCGTCGCCAATAACACGAACTGTGTGCAATGGTTGGTCCATCATGAACAATTCAGATGAGACTTGTGTGTGCGTTGTGTGGCATACAATTGGTCCTCATGAACTCTTTGTGATTAGCAAAGATAACACAAACGGTTGACAAAATATATATGTGTGCAAAGTGTGGCATATTCACTCGGATAAACTGTATATATTGATCTAGCAGAACACAAACGATTTAGCGTAAGAACGTGTATGTGATAATCGGCAAATAGTTCAGTAATCAGAATTGTGTGGGAACACCAATAATAACACAGACAGGTCATCCTTACAAGTTGTATGTGTTGTGAGCAAACGGTTGTTGGTAAACAATTGTCAGTGAATAATAAAATCATTACCGGCGCTATGTAGGGAACTATCGTTTACTATTTATTAATATCGTAGACGTTTTATTATCATTACCCGTCTGCTTGCGTGTCATCCCATCTTCCTCTCGCACGTCTCGTCACTGCAGTGCAGTCGGAGTAATCCAGTGCGCATATGAGCACCGCACAAGAGCGGTTGCGAGCCGCCGGTGTCCTTGGAAAACGAAGATGTCGTTATAAAACGCAAACATTTTTTTCTCATATTAATCATTTATGTACTTATCATTTCTTCCTCCTCTGTCTCGTCTTGTCACCACGTTGCCGCCTGAGGATTCTAGTGCATGCTTCCGCACCGCACATGCATTTCTTTTGGCCACGCATCGGCCCGAAAAAATCATAGGTCAGCATGTTCCCGTGCGCAACCATGCGGGTTCCCACGCACATTAGTGCTAGCTTCCCACCCGACTCAGCGAAATCCCCAAGACCCCAATGCTTGTTGATACGTCTCCAACGTATCTAGAATTTTTTTATTATTCCATGCTATTATATTATCATTTTAGGATACTTTTTGGGTACTTATACACCAATTTATATTATTTGTGAGCACTAACCTATTGAGTCAGTGCCCGGTGCCAGTTGTTGTTTTCTGCATATTTTTAGCTTTTCAGGTTTACAGTACCAAACGAAGTCCAATTGCCAAGAAATTTTTTAATGATTTTTTCTGGACCAAAAGAAGACCCGAAAGCTTAGGGAGGAGGCCAAAGGCCTGACGAGGGGAGCACTACACAACAGGGCGCGCCGGGTGGCCGCGCCCTGTTGTCTCGTGCCCCCTCGGCTGCCTCCTAGCATACCTCTTCGTTCTATAAGTTCTCTTCAATCCCAAAAACCCTAGGGAGCACCACGAAACATTTTTTGTCGTCGCAAGTCTCTGTTCCGTCGTGAGGCAATCTGGAGCCCTTTTTTAGTGCCCTGCCGGAGGGGGAAGTGATCACGGAGTACCTCTACATCAACCTCGTTGCTGCCATGGTGATGTGCAGTAGTTCACCACGGACCTACAGGTTCGTAATTAGTACCTAGATGGATATCTCTATCTTTCTCTCTCTGTATCTCTCGATCTTAAATATAATGATCATCGCGTCTTCTCTTTGATCCATCCGATGTAACTCTTTTATGCGGTGTGTTTGTTGGGATCCGATGAATTGTGGGTTTATGTTCAGATTATTCATCATAAATGTTTGAGTCTTCTCTGAATTCTAAATATGATTCTTATGTGCATGATCATAATAGCTTCGTAAATCTCTTCAATATATTGATTTGCTTTAGCCAAGTAGATTGATCTTTCTTCAGTGAGAGAGGTGTGTTGTAGTGGGTTCAATCTGATGGATTTCTATATCCCTGTGACAAAGTAGGGGACAAGATATGTCTTTGTATTGTTCCCACTAAGGATAAAATGATGTGGTTAATTCATATTAATTGAATTCTCTTTGTCTATATCATGTCATCTTTCTCCAAGCATTACTCTGTTTTACTTAATACTCTAGATGCATGTTGGATAGTGGTCGATGGGTGGAGTAATAGTAATAAGTGCATGCAGGAGTCGGCCTATTTGCTTATGGATGTGGTGCCTATATACACATGACCATTGCTGCAAATATCACGTAACTATTCGCTTTTCTATCAATTTTCCCAACAGTAATTTGTCTACCTACTGTATGCTTGCTTTCATGAGAGATGCCACTAGGGAACACTATGGCCCCCGGGTCTATTTACATATAAATTTTCAAGCGTTACAATTTCCTCGCTGCCTTTAATTACTTGTTATTTAGTTTTCACTTTCCAACTTTCAACCACACTACTTACTTGCTTGCAAATAACGAGACAAGGGGATTGACAACCCTCTTGCCCGCGTTGGGTGCAAGTGTTTGATTCTTTTGTGTGCAGTTGCTGAAGACATGGGTTGGTTGTTACTCCTATTGGTTCGATAAACCTTGGTTGTCTACTAAGGGAAATACTTACCTATATTGTGCTACATCCCCCTTCCTCTTCACGGAAAACTCAACGCAGATCACAAGTATCAGGAATGATTTCTGGTGTTGTTGCCGGGGAGTATCATCAACCTACTATAAAGCCACTTCACACAAAGTATCATTCACTTGTTCTTCTTTTTATTTGCGGTTATATTTTTCTTTCTCCATAAAAATTAAAAATACAAAAATATTTGTCTTTACTAGTTGCTAGTTTACTTGTTTGCTTGTCATTATGGCCCCTTTACTCCCGATAATGAGGTACTCAATTTTAAACAAAGGGGAGGAGAAAGTTTAAAAGTTGCATGGTATAGGATTTGCAATGCACAAAATAAATCAATTCATAAGCAATCCCCCAACATCTTGCTACATACTTTCTATGTTGGTATTATCACTTGGTATAGTTTTTTACTAGATACGATTACTGGTGGTAATTTCTTATTGAGTCACACTTAGTACGCTTTTAAGGCTATGGAAATTTTAGTTGGGTCACACCTATTATCATTAATGAAACTATTTTGACCATGGAACATGTTATGAAAAGACTTGATGCTATTGAAAAGAAAATGACTACTAATGAACAGATTGAGGAGTTAGATAAAAAGCTTCACAATCATATCACTCAATTTGGGTCACGAGTAGGAATGACTTTGAAAAGTTTAAAGGAGAAGGATACAATTATTGATGAGAGGGTAGAACAAAGCTTGATTAGGATTGATAAAATGGAGGAAGTCATTGATAAAGTAGGTTTTGCTTTCCACCCTAAAAAACTAATGCTAGTACCTCTCTAAATAAAGGTCCCAAGTTTATATATGTTCCTAAAAGCATTAGTACCCCTCCTACCAAAATAAACAAAGATCTCAAAATGATTGGTGTGCATCCCAAACTTATAAACCTGATAAAGGGTCCTATTTTCAAGTCTCCTATTGTTCATATTATTCATGGTTGTGTTATTGAGGAGCTTGATGTCAAGGATGACAAGAGTTGAACCATTTGCATTATTCCTAGCTAGGGGTGTAAAACAATAGTGCTAGTTGGGAGACAACTCAATAGTTATCTTAATTTTTGCTTTGTACTTTTTATTTGTATGTCATGACATAATTTTTTTCCTCTATAATAATTACGCTTTTGTGTTAAAATAAATGTATGTGCCAAGTAAATCCTTTGGGATGGCTTGGATAATAGTAGAATTGACACAATGCAAAAACGGAAGTTTTAGTGTCGAGTGCACAATTTCTCGGATTTTACTCGAACGTCTTTTTGATCTGAAGTTTTTACACACTATTGCTATACAAATTCCCCAGGTATTACTAATGTTTCAGAATTTTTGGAGTTACTTAAGTGTGGTAATTAACTGTATCATTACAAACTGTTCTATTTTAGTCAGATTCTGTTTTTTGCATGTATAGTTTGCTTGTTTTGATGATTCAATGGATTATATGAGAGGATATAAGTCTTGGAGAAGTTTGAATACAGTACCTTACGCAATAATAAAATAGTAATCAATTTATATTAGTACCTAAATTCAAGTTTTGGGTGTTATCGCGATGGACGAAGGAATAGGGAGCGGCAAGAGCCTAAGCTTGGGGATGATCAAGGCAGCCCAAGGTAATATTCTAGGAAGACTCAAGAATCTAAGCTTGGGGATGCCCCAGAAGGCATCCCTCTTTCGTCTCAATCCATCGGTATGTCACTTGGAGTTACATTTTTATTCATCACATGATCTGACACTAGTAAGAGAAAGGCTACCAGTAGCGCTGGTTTTAGCCTTACTAGAGCGCTGCTGCTAACGCGCTACAGCTAACCTGTTAGCTGTAGCGCTGGAATTGAAGCGCTACTCGTACCTACCTTAGCGGTAGCGCTGGAAAAAATAAAGTGCTACTACTAAGCCAGCGCTACTACTAATATTCCTGCTTTCAATATTAATTCCCGTCGTATTTATGCCCCTCTACGTATTTGTGCATGCTCTAAACAGTAGTTTCATCGTATCATAATAAACATGCATTATTTTGATCATATCATACACATAAAGTAGTCTCGTCATTTATACCAACTCATCATCATCTTAATTATATACCAAGTTAAAATCTCATAAAACAAAAAAACATCATAATAATTATCATATGCATGCATCCTAATCGATCATGCCAAGTTAACATCAACCAGATAAACTTGTCTCTCATAAGACCTAGCCCTCGCTCCTAGGTATAATGTCATAATACAAAATAACACCTATGTCTCCGTGATGAAGCACAGAGATCCAACGGTCTCCAACTTGTGGCTTGCGATCCTTCTTTATTTCTCTCCATGCTTCAATTCAGTGCCTTTTTTATTTGCGGTCAGTCGAGTATGGAGCATCGAACTCAGCCCTCAGCGGACTTTTAATTTTCATATGACCTTCTGGGTGCATCAATAGAGGCACTACATCATTTGGCAGTTGCTATTGAAGAACATAATAATACTCTAGTTAGCAATGTAATCAACACCATTTATGCAATAGTAGAGCGTACTTAATTAGCAAACTCTTACCAAGATATTTCGGCGAATGTCATCCGCCCTCAACCTATGCACTAGTGGCATGTAAAATGTATAATTGGACCAATTCTCAAATTATGCGGGAAGTTCTCCCTACCAACTAGGACACCAACAAGAAAGTAGAGAAGAACGTCCTTCTCCTTCCAAGTTAGATGTGATCCATACGTGTAGTGTGTCGTGTCAATTAATTTCCGTAATTCACTCGAAGTATCGAAATAAGCTGTAAATTATAATTTAACAAAATTAGTATATGGATGAACACCAACTATTTTTAAATATAGAATGCAAATTACTTGACAAATATGGTTGACAAACTTACATGGAGGTAAAACACGAAGCATATCAACATCCACCCAAATGTCGATGTTACCTCGCATATTATCTTCAGGACGAAGATCGAAGGTTATTTCCATACCCTCCTGAAATCCATATGCCTTGCAAAGATCTTCCCAATTTGGGCACCCTATTTCTATGTTAAAAACTGAATTCATTACTTTGATCACAAATGTGTGACCATGTATAATCCTCAGGTTAGTTGTTCTCGTCTCCATACTTTTGTGGTCTTCGAAACCGAGCCTCTCCAACATATACCTTCTTGCATGGCAAGGGAGGAACTAGTCGAATTGTATAAAACAGAAATTACACGTTGAAGTAAAGAAACAGAAGTCATGCATGCTTAATTACGAAAAAACACTTGTCATCGTTGTGTACCATACAAACTTCGAAGGTCTCGTCAAGCTTGATGCTGAAGAACATGTCATCTCGCAAGTGAGGCATGTCGCACATACCCCAATAGTCGCCACAATATTCACCCTCTCAATAATCATCGTCAGACATTTCCTGTTTTAATGTGGTAATTTAGCTCATAATTCATTGAACATGTTTGTAAATGCATAAACAATAACCGTGACACTATATGTAAAGAATTGAACATCTATATATAAACAAAAGCATGAATAATAAAAGGGGGGTTATATTTGGTCGAATGTTGATTCATTCCCTTTCTGGCAATTCCCGCGCACTCAATATGTCGTAGTTTCTAGCACTAGTCATGCCGAAATTCACGGAAATTTTTGGCATGGCCTTTGCTAAAAAGTGGACATATGGAGCGCGTGAAATTTGCCGGAACGGAAATGAATCAACATCCGGGCAAAACATAGGCACTATTTTAACTTTTTTATTTTTATTTTTATTTTATTATTTTCCTTTCCTTTTCTGTTTACTTTTCTTTTTCTTTCGTATTGCTTTCTCCCTTCTGTTTTTGTTTTTTGTTTTTATCCCAACGGCCTCGCACGGAGTCGACGAAGAGAACGTCTGGAAGCTGATGATGGTGATCATTGAGCTTCGGATCAAGTTACTACAAACCTCGTAGGTCGACAAGGTCGCGTACTACTACAGAGTGGTATGGTAACCCTGTCTTGGAGGTCATGTTGTTGAATAATAATGAACCTACGAGCTGTGGAGAAGCGATGATGGGCCCGGATTCTGACAAATGGCTGGAGGCCATGAAATCCGAGAGAGGATCCATGTATGAAAATAAAGTGTAGACTTTGGAAGAACTACTTGATGGTCGTAGGACTATTGAGTAAAGATGGATCTTTAAAAGGAAGACAGTCGACGATGGTGGTAAGTCACTATTAAGAAAAGCTCGACTTGTCGCAAAGATGTTTCCGACATGATCAAACAGTTGACTATGGTGAGACTTTCTCACTCGTAGCGATGCTAAAAGTCTGTTAGAATTATGTTAGTAGTTGTTGCATTATTTTTGAAATATTGCACACAGGATGTCAAAACATTGTTTCCTCGACGGTTTCCTTGAGCAAACATTGTATGTGATACAACCAGAAGGTTTTGTCGATCCTAAAGATACTAACAAGTATGCAAGCTCCAGCGATCCTTCAATGGACTGGTGCAAGCATCCCGGAGTTGGAATATACACTTTGATGAGATGATCAAAGATTTTGGGTTTGTACAAGGTTTATGAGAAACTTGTATTTCCAAAGAAGTGAGTGGGAGCACTATAGAATTTCTGATAAGTATATGTGGTTGACATATTGTTGATCAGAAGTAATGTAGAATTTCTATGAAGCATAAAAGGTTGTTTGAAAGGAGTTTTTCAAAGGAATACCTGGATTGAGCTACTTGAACATTGAGCATCAAGATCTATGGAGATAGATCAAAACGCTCAATAGAAGTTTCAACAAGATGCATGCCTTGACAAGTTTTTGAAGGAATTCGAAATAGATCAGCAAAGAAGGAGTTCTTGATTGTGTTGTAAGGTGTGAATTTGATTAAGACTCAAAACCCGACCATGGCAGAATAAAGAGAATAGACGAAGGTCGTCTTCTATGCCTTAGCCATAGACTCTAAAGTATGCCATGCTGAGTACCGCACCTGATGTGTGCCTTGCAGCAAGTCTGTTAAGAGGTACACAGAGTGATCCAGGATTGAATCACTGATCAACGATCAAATTTATCCTTAGTAACTAAATAGACTAAGGAATTTTTCTCGATTATGGAGGTGGTTAAAGAGTTCGTCGTAAAGGGTTACGTCGATGCAAGCTTTGACACTAATCCGAATAACTATGAGTAGTGGAACGGATTCGTATAGTAGAGTAGATATTTGGAGCATTTTCGAATAGCACGTAGTAGCAGCATCTATAAGATTACATAAAGATTTGTAAATAACGCACGGATCTGAAAGTTTCAGAACCGTTGACAAAAACCTCTCTCACGAGCAAGACGTGATCAGACCCCAGAACTATATGGGTGTTGGATTCGTTGAAATCACATGTTGATGTGAACTAGATTATTGACTCTAGTGCAAGTGGGAGACTGTTGGAAATATGCCCTAGAGGCAATAATAATTAGTTATTATTATATTTCTTTGTTCATGATAATCGTTTATTATCCATGCTATAATTGTATTGATTGGAAACATAATACTTGTGTGGATACATAGACAAAACATTGTCCCTTGTAAGCCTCTAGTTGTCTAGCTCGTTGATCAAAGATGGTCAAGGTTTCCTGGCCATAGGCAAGTGTTGTTACTTGATAACGGGATCACATCATTAGGAGAATCATGTGATGGACCAGACCCAAACTAATAGACGTAGCATGTTGATCGTGTCATTTTGTTGCTACTGTTTTCTGCGTGTCAAGTATTTGTTCCTATGACCATGAGATCATATAACTCACTAACACCGGAGGAATACTTTGTGTGTATCAAACGTCGCAACGTAACTGGGTGACTATAAAGATGCTCTACAGGTATCTCCGAAGGTGTTTGTTGAGTTAGTATGGATCAAGACTGGGATTTGTCACTCCGTATGACGGAGAGGTATCTCGGGGCCCACTCGATAATACAACATCACACACAAGCCTTGCAAGCAATGTGACTTAGTGTAAGTTGCGGGATCTTGTATTACGGAACGAGTAAAGAGACTTGCCGGTAAACGAGATTGAAATAGGTATGCGGATACTAACGATCGAATCTCACGCAAGTAACATACCGAAGGACAAAGGGAATGACATACGGATTATATGAATCCTTGGCACTGAGGTTCAAACGATAAGATCTTCGTAGAATATGTAGGATCCAATATGGGCATCCAGGTCCCGCTATTGGATATTGACCGAGGAGTCTCTCGGGTCATGTCTACATAGTTCTCGAACCCGCAGGGTCTGCACACTTAAGGTTCGACGTTGTTTTATGCGTATTTGAGTTATATGGTTGGTTACCGAATGTTGTTCGGAGTCCCGGATGAGATCACGGACGTCACGAGGGTTTCCGGAATGGTCCGGAAACGAATATTGATATATAGGACGACCTCATTTGGTTACCGGAAGGTTTTCGTGCATTACCGGAAAAGTTTCGGGCTATCGGTAGTGTACTCGGAGTGCCGGGAGGGGTGTCGGGGACCATCAGGACGGGTGTCACGCCCCAAGGGGTCTCATGGGCTATGGGAAGAGATAAACCAGCCCCTAGTGGGCTTGAATAAGTTCCCACTAAGGCCCATAAGGTTTGAGAAGGAAAAAACACAAGGTGGAAAGAGTTTCCGAGTGGGAAGGTGGAATCCTACTCCAAGTAGGATTGGAGTAGGACTGCTCCACCTCCAATTTCGGCCAAACCTTTAGGTTTTGAGGCTGCCTCCTCCCCTCCCTCCCTCCTATATATAGTGGGGTTTTAGGGCTGATTTGAGACAACTTTTGCCACGGCAGCCCGACCACATACCTCCACGGTTTTACCTCTAGATCGCGTTTCTGCGGAGCTCGGGCGGAGCCCTGCTGAGATTAGATCACCACCAACCTCCGGAGCGCCGTCACGCTGCCGGAGAACTCATCTACCTCTCTGTATCTCTTGCTGGATCAAGAAGGCCGAGATCATCGTCGAGCTGTACGAGTGCTGAACGCGGAGGTGTCGTCCGTTCGGCACTAGATCGGAGCGAATCGTGGGACGGATCGCGGGACGGTTCGTGGGACAGTTCGCGGGGCGGATCGAGGGACAGTTCACGGGGCGGATCGAGGGACGTGAGGACATTCCACTACATCAACCGCGTTTCTTAATGCTTCTGCTGTGCGATCTACAAGGGTACGTAGATCGGAAATCCCCTCTCGTAGATGGACATCACCATGATAGGTCTTCGTGCGCGTAGGGAATTTTTTGTTTCCCATGCGACGTTCCCCAACACTATGGACCCGTGGGTCTATGGTGAACTACTCACGCGTCATCAGAGAGTTCATGGTGTTGATGAAGAAGCCCTCCGTATCCGAATCCCCCTTCGGCAGGGCACCAGAACGTGCCCCAGATGGGATCTTGCGGAGACAGAAGCTTGCGGCGGCGGAAAAGTACTTTCGATGATCTCCTCATTTTTCTAGAATTTTTGGGAACATATAGGCGAAAGACCTAGGGCAGAGGAGGCCCAGGGAGCCCACAACCTGGGAGGCGTGGCCCCCCTGGCCGCGGCTAGGGGGCTTGTGGGGTCCCTGGTGGCCCCCTGCCTTGGTTCTCAACTTCCCCGATCGTCTTCTGTTTCAGAAAAAATCTTTCTGGAAGTTTTGTTCCGTTTGGACTCCGTTTAAAATCCTCCTTTGAAAAGGGTAAAAAACACGAAAAAACAGGAACTGACACTTGGCACTGAGTTAATAAGTTAGTCCCAAAAATATATAAAAGGCATACAAAACATCCAAAGTTTGACAAGATAATAGCATGAAACCATCAAAAATTATAGATATGTTGGAGACGTATCAACCGTAAGTGTGCAGACCTTGCGGGTTCGAGAACTATGTAGACATGACTTGAGACACTCTCCGGTCAATAACCAATAGCGGGACCTGGATGCACATATTGTCTCCTACATATTCTACGAATATATTTGTCGGTTGAACCTATATGTCAGGGATTCAGTTAATCCCGTACGTTGTTCCCTTTGTCCTTCGGTATGTTACTTGCCCGAGATTCGATCGTCGGTATCTCTATACCTAGTTCAATCTCGTTACTGGCAAGTCTCTTTACTCATTTCGTAATACAAGATCACGTGACTAACTCCTTAGTATCATTGCTTGCAAGGCTTGTTCAGATGTTGTATTACCGAGTGGGACCTGACATACATCTCCGTCACACGGAGTGACAAATCCCAGTCTTGATTCACGCCAACCCAATAGACACTTTTAGAGATATCTGTAGATCACCTTTATAATCACCTAGTTACATTGTGACGTTTAATACACACAAGGTATTCCTCTAGTGACCGGGAGTTGCATGATCTCATGATCATAGGAATAGATACATTGGCATGCAGAAAACAGTAGCAATAAACTGACACGATCATATGCTATGTTCATAGTTTGGGTATTGTCCATCACATCATTCTCCTAAAGATGTGATCCCGTTATCAAACGACATCTCATGTCTATGTCCAATAAACCTCGACCATCTTTGATCAACGAGCTAGCCAACTAGAGGCTTACCAGGGACAGGGTGTTGTCTATGTATCCACACATGTATTTGAGTTTCCAATCAATACAATTCTAGCACGGATAATAAACAATTATCATGAACAAGGAAATATAATAATAACCAATTTATTATTGCCTCTTGGGCATATTTCCAACAACAACTGCGAAGAATACTTTTTTAGTCCTAGCATAATTTCTATTGCCACTGTCTAGAGTTTTACTAACATAATGGATAACAGTTAATTTATTATCAACTCTTTGTCCTAGAACAGCACCAAGAGCATAATCACTAGCATCACACATAATTTCTGAAAAGACCTCGATGACGCCTAGAGGGGGGGGTGAATAGGCTATTTAAAAACTTCTTCGGATTTGGCTTGAACCTAATGCGGAAATAGACTAAGAGGGTACTTGTCAAGCACAAATCCTAAATGCACTAGGCACTGCAACGTGTATCAACAACACGATCTACCAAGATGGACACAATACAGTTACTAACAAGCACAAGTAAGTTACACAAACTTACTTGAGCTATATCACTCGACAAGTAGGTGAACAACGCAAGAAACTAGATCACACTATATCAACACAAAATATCAAGGGCTGCAAGTATGAACGTGTGGATATAGAGGGTATGCTTGAATGATTAATCTTGTACAAGAAATAGCCAACACAATATAATGAGCACAACCAATATGCAATGTATGTATGCTCAAATAACACAAGTAAACCACAAGTGAGGAGTTAGGGTTAAGGATAACCAAGGTCACTGAGACGAAGATGTATCCCGATGTTCACTTCCTTGGAGGGAAGCTAGTCACCATTAGAGAGGTGGATGTTACCACGAAGGCACACCAACGCCACGAAGGCTCACCCTATTCTCCCTTTGAGATAACACCACGAAGGCGTTTCTCAACCACTAGTGGTAAGCCTTTGAGGTGGCTTCCAAACCCTCACAAACTTTTCCGGGGGAAATCACACGAATTGATTCCTCTCGGAAGAACTCCTACCGCCTAGGAGTCTCCAACCTCCAAGAGTAACAAGATCACGGGGAATGCTCAAAACTTGCTCAAATCACAAATAGCTTGGGTTGAGAGAAGGAGAGGGAGACGATCTATCTTTTGATTGGAACAACTCTCAAAGGGGCTCACAAATGCTCTTGGGATCTAAGATTTGGAGTGAGCAAATGTGTGTGAGGTGGAAATGTGTTCTTATGAGGATAAGGCTGTGTTGGGCAACCCTCTCACGAAGTGGGAGGGGGGGTATTTATAGTGGGGAGAGAAATACATCCGTTGGGGATACTTTAAGTCACACAGGGTCCGGACGTCCGACAGTTGTCGGAAGTCCGGGCGTCCGCGAGGGGTCGGACGTCCGACAGGGGTCGGTCGTCCGAGGCCTGTAGATACGACTGAAACTATTTTGAATTACACAGCGACCGGACGTCCGGAGAGGACCGGAAATCCGAGTTATACAACTCAACTTCTACTGGTGGTAGGTTCCGGATTACCGACGAGGGTCGGACGTCCGGCCCTCGGACGTCCGGAGGGAGCCGGAAATCCGAGTTATAGAGCTCATGTTCTTCTGGTGCAGGGCTCCGGATTTCCGAAGCCTGTCGGTCGTCCGAGCCTTGACCGTCCCTCGGACGTCCGGAGGGAGACGGAAGTCCGAGTTATATGGCTCAAGTTTCTCTGGTGCATAGTTCCGGAATTCCGAAGCTGGTCGGCTATCCGGGCCTCGGACGTCCGGAGAGAGCCGGAAGTCCGAGTTATATGGCTCTGATTTCTCTGGTATAGGATTCCAGATTTCCGAAGCTGTCGGCCGTCCGGCCCTCGGACGTCCGGAGGAGGCCGGATGTCCGAGGAGGCCGGATATCCGAGGCACTGGTTCTGTTTTCAGATAACAGCAGAGCAGTGGAGATGTGGTCTGAACAGAAAGAGAAGATGTAGTTTGAGAAAGTTCATCGCAAAACCTGTGATCCCCTCTTAATAGTGCGGGATCCCTAAGGACTCAAGAATCATAAAAGAGTACTGATGATCCATACTTGAGTGTATACTTTTATTCGCTGATCATTACTCCGCACCACTAACGTCAAAGGAACTGATACCTTTGAGTTAGCTCTTTCACCTGAGCTTGATGTTGTTGTTACTTCTTGGCTCAAGTTGAAAGCAAGACATGATGAAGTCTTCAAGTAGCTTTCCCATACACAATGCGGAAAGCCTAGCTTATGTATTCATCTTCATTTGTCCACCATGTGAACATCCACAAGAATCAAGCATGAAGTTCTCAAGAATGCTTATCTTGATCTTGTCCTGTCCACCATGTGAACATCCACAAGAATCAAGCATGTAGTGCTCAGGAATGCTTATCTTGATCTTGTCCTTGTTAGCACATGAGGTTGTCCTTGTCAGCACATGATCATTGATAATAGTTTCAATGATATATTCGTGCTGATCCGCTTGAACTTGCACACCACAATCTTGATGACGATCACCACTTGACGTCATCCTTCATGGGTTGTATGAGATCTTCCTTTTGACGCAAGCCCAATGGAAGCACATCTAATCCCCTCATAGGAGTCTCACAAAGACCATGGGTTAGTACACAAACACATAATGGACAATGCTTACCATACCATGGGATCACTTGATCCCTCTCGGTACATCTTGTACGCTTTGTGTGTTGATCATCTTGATTTACTCTTTGTCTGAGATCTGGATCAACCTAGTGCTTCTATGACCATTCTTTGGATAATACTTTGAATAACATCTTGGTCATCATATAAACTTCTTGAACCCAACAGATGGACTTCAAGAAGTGCCTATGGACAAATCCTATAAATATAACTTAAAGAAACCATTAGTCCATAGGAGTTGTCATCAATTACCAAAACCACATATGGAGATATATGCTCTAACAATCTCCCCATTTTGGTAATTGAAGACAACCACTTCAAGAGAGTTTATATAAGGAGATAAGCATAACCAAGCGCACACATACAAGGTAATAATGCATGTGTGCAAGATGTAAATGCTTACGCAATAAAAGCAAAGCCCTCTAAACATATCCAAAGTAAACTCTCTAAACTTCTCCCCCATTGGCATCGATTGCCAAAATGGATGAAAAGTTTAGAAAGCCAATATAGTAGGTGGTCCTCCAAAAAGTGTGTACTTCTCAGCAAATGAGTGCAGAAAAATACACAAATACAATGATAAGTAGTTGGAGGAAAACAAACTATATTGAGGACCCAAAGATTGCAAATAAAAGGATCGTATGCCACAAAGACATACAGAGATAGAGGCAAGCAATCAAAAGATTCCAGATGGAACAAACAATCATATGGTCCTTCGAACCACATGAATAAAACATATTATGATAAAGGCAACATGGTGCTTTATCAAAAACTAGAGAAGCTCCCCATGATTTGTGCACTAATATAAGATTTTGTATTTGACACAGGTGCACAAAATAGGATCGTTGCTCCCCCAGAATTTATATAACACACAACGAGTGCAAGAGAATAGATGAGACAATAGGCATATCAATTGCACAAAACAAATGGTTGAGCAACATGTAATAGAAGCAACTTAAGAATAGGCTCAAACAAAGTAATGTGTATGAGTCATGGCAAAGCACTTGAGAAGACTAAGATAAGGATGAGCATTACTCATCAACATAGTCTTGATGAAATGAGATACAAAGTGCAAGACATATCATTCCCACACACACATACTAGAAAATGGGTTCACAAGCTTACTAATAAAAAAAATAAGAACCAACGCTTGTGACAACCCATTGTGAAGATAGGAAGTAAGAAACTTGTCAAGAGGAGGGATACTAATTGAAAATGGAAAAACCCTCATCAAGACAAGCATGAGGAAAAATAATCTTCACGGCCAAAGAGTGCATCAAGATGTAGAAATAAGATGCGCACTCAAAACAAATCCTTTCACGAAGCCATCAAAAAAACTTGAAAGAGGAAATGCAACGATGGACGTGAAATAAAAGAGGATATCAATTAGAGATGTAACTTCTCTCATGTGCAAAAGATTCTAAGTAGAAGACAATCATGATGATATATATCCACAAAGAAGGATGTACACAAGAAATGGTTACAAGAAGGAACAAACTAGATATCCAAAAGGAAGTCATAAATATATATCAATGAGATCTTTTGCTTGGAAGCATAGCACATGGCCTAATATTTTCTTATTGTACAATATGAACTTCCAACATACGAACATCAAAGACATCCCAACTAGTAGTAAGACATCATTGTTCGGATGCTTTGAGAAAGCAAACAAGTACTACAAGAACAAATCAAGAGATTCATGCCATGATGCAACCTGGAAAAGAAAAGACAGGTTGGGTCCTTTGCAAGAAAAGAATGCATGAAGTGGATACTTGTTACCGAGACAACATTGGATTGATGTAGTAGATAGTTGTTCTTTGATCATCCTAACTTGGCTCCAATAATCACATGGTCTCAACATCTTCCTTATAGGGGAGCCGAGCATCCAATGCATCTCCAGTTGTTCCTGGAACAACAAAACAAACAAAATGGTACCCAAACTCATTGGGACCAAAGAGTTAGAAAACCAGCAATACATAGGACAAACTCCACATACATATGTGCATATAGATATGAATTTGAATTTCATGCACACTTTAGCCGATTTCTGACAAGGTGGAGTTTCCCCTATATATTTGGTCAAAGAAGGAAAGCAAGAAAAAGAAGTTGTATATAGTAGCTAGATACGCATGCTCAAGACTCTCAAGAATCAACTCAACACAAAGTTGATAAGTCACCAAAAGACAAGGTATCAAGTGATAATAAGATCCTAAAACAAAAGAACTATCACTTGAAGGATATCAATTAAAAGATACCTCAAGGAATGAGATATCCATTGACACATGCCAAATAGAAGGCAACAAGAAACCAATTGAAGGAAAACAAACACGAAGTATCTAGTTTCCAAGAGAGAGCTAGGTTCCAACAAACAAAGCCCTCTACAAATTTTCATGATGGCACAAAGCATCATAAGGAGCAAGACTTGCCTCCCATCAACACACACTTGATGGGGATCAAATGATTTTATGATGGGTGAATAAAGAGAGTGTTTTAAAGAGAATAGGATAGCTCCCCCAAGGGACGTGCATTATATAGAACTTGCATTTGAATACAAAACGCACACGATGGGATCATCACTTTCTCTATATCTATAAAAACACTAGACATGTTAAAAATAGATTCATAAGAGGCAAGGAAGACAAACGAAACACAAAATCCAATGTAAAGATGATTAGCAATTCCAATCACATGATGGGAATACCAATTGTCAAGGAAAAGAAGTATTTTCGAAATGATACTCATTTGTAGATCACAAATATATCCAAGATCATCTTTACCCATAAAACGCAAGCAAATGACACTTGTAGAGATAACATGCCACCTAGGAACAGGATAATTTACAATATCAACACTAAGTGGCAACACCTCAAATGTACACATTTTCTAGGTTTGTAATATGCACATAGCATATTACTCCCTCATAATGTGATAAACCAAAAATATTAACAAGTGGCAAATTGAAACCAACAAGAGATAATTAATGGACCATATAGAATTTGAATTTCTCATGAGTAAGACATACCACATAGAAACTAGATAATCTTGAAATATCAAAACTAAGTGGTATTCCCCATGTATACACATTTATAGGATTGAGAGGTGTGCAAAGCACATCACTCCCCCACAATGAGATAATCTATTAATCTCTCACAAGAGCCAACAAAAATAGAATCAAGACACAAAAGGCTCAATACAGGACTCACATGTACATGATATGCAAACCAACATACCCATACTCGATTACTCAAGATAAGCAAGTTGGAAGCACAACATATACAAAGGCATGCAAGGTACAAAACCACAACATGCAGAGGGGCAAGCACCTAACAATGTAAACAGTTTAAGTATAAGTTACCGTAAGGAGGCACATTAGATATAAGATAGAAACTCGATAATCCAAATGACTTGGCTTGAGATAATATGAATGATGAAGACCCCTTAATTCTTCATTATGTATCCAAGTCTCTAATGTCCTCCATAGTCACCTATTGATCAAGTTTGAGCTTGTTGGTCCCCAACTACGTTGGGTCCTAAGAGGTTAATCACAATAGGCTTGGCAACCCAAATGGTTCTTTTCCTGACACCATTTTGAGTACCAACAAACTTGGCAAACACATTGCCAACCTTATCCTTCCCAAGGGAATAGGTATCATCAATAGTGATTGGGTTGGATAAGTTACCTCTCGTGCAAGACGAAGCGACGTGACCCTTCTCACGACATAAGTAGCAACATCTATCCTTTGTTTTCTTCCCAGTTGATTTCTCACCTTGGGGAGTGTTGGTTTGGGTCTTATTGGAAAGAGGCCTTCCTTCAACTTGTAGTTGAATATGTGATTGAGTTTGTGGCCGCTTCCCTTGTTGCTTGTGACTTTGAGACTTCGTCTTCAGAGGGCAAGATCTAACATGGTGCCCTTTAACTTTGCACTTGAAGCAAATGATTTTGGCCGAATTCTTGACTTGTTCTAGGCCCCTCTTGTTCTTGTTTGAGTTTAGTCCAACATCATTTTTGTCATTCGGAGATGTTTGCTGACACAGGACGTTGTTGAGTGTGGACATCCCTTCATGACACTGTTCCAAGTCTTTCTTCAAAGAACTGACTTGGGCCTTGAGCTCTTCGATTTCCTCTGCACGGTTAGTATCAATGCAAGTACTAGAGGAAGTGTAAGCTTCAATGTTAGAGCAACAAGGCAAGGAAAGTAATTCATCACACGAGGTAGCAACATTGTGAGTAGACGAATTACGAGGACTAGCACATGGAAATATAGTACTTTGACTAGAAGTAGTGCCATTGTCCACATGATGCTCACTTGATGTTACCTTGGTGATGATAGCCTCATGAGCTAACTTTTGCACATTATGGGATGTTAGAAGATCGGCATGAGAGCTTGTGAGCATTACATGGTTTTCTTCCAACTTCCCATAATTGCTAGTTAGTAAGTCAAGTTGAGCACGTAGCTCAACATTCTCCTTCAATGTTGATACTTCAAAAGAGATGGGGTTAGATGCACAAGTATCATCAACAATATGAGAGGAGTAAGTAGCAAATAGAGACTTCTCATGAGTAGATTGAAGCTCCTCATAGATCTTAGAGGTTTTGATGAGCTCTCCCTTGACATTATTGCATTCAAGGAGAAGGACCTCAAAATCCTTTTTAAGTTTATCATGAGCAACTTCAATCTCTCCTTTTGAAGATCTTAAGTCTCTACATGCTTGATGACTCTTCTCAAGTTCATGTTCAAGTTGTTCACTTTTAGCTTGTTCATGATTAAGTGAATCATTACAATTTTCAAAGTAATCAAGAACATATTGGAATCTTTGAAGAGCGTTATTTTTAGCTTTATGAAGAATTTTACTGATCACATAGATATTTTCAGTCAAGTCATCATCATCATCCTCATCGCAAATATCATCGTTATTGCACAGGGAAGATGATACCTCATTATTACCTCTTGCCATGAGGCACATGTGAACTGGAGGAGTTGATGATGATTCTTTTGGTGAATCAGATTCTTCATTAGTCAAAAGTAATTCATATTTCTTGATATCCCCTAAATGATTAGTCATAGAGCAACTAGGGAGAAACAAGATATTTTGATCAAGATGACACGAGGAAGCAGGCATATCACCACAGACATTTGTCAAGGAATCTTTAGGTGAAATGCATGACCTATCAGCACAATAATTTACACTATGTGTGGTGCTATATATGCTCGTGTCCATAGAGGCTATGATATTTTCATCAACATATATTTCTTCACTCACCATGTCATTACCTTGTGAGGTTGAAGATCCTGAGGTGTGCAAGCAATCGGATATGGAAGTAGTGGTGGACTCTTTAAGATCGAAAAGAGTGAAGAGTTCATGCACCAACTCCTTCATCATAATACCGTCTTCATCAAGATTGGACCCACCATATATATCTTCAAGTTTAGTCCAAACTTCATGAGCTGACTTGCAAGTCGAGATAGACTTAAACACTTCAGGACTTATGGTTCGATGAATGGCAAGAAAGGCCTCACAATCAAGATACATTTCATTAGTAGATGAAGATGCATCATCCTTTTTGTCGGCAATCCCTACAAGAACAATTCGTAAAGTATTTGGGCCCATGGCCCGAAAGTGATGAAGCATACGAATTCTCCATAGGGTATAATTTGTGCCATCAAAGTCAAAGATGCCATTGTGCACTAATCCAGTAGTCGACATCGATACTCTCTAGGTCGTGAAACCTAATTAAAGAGAGACCTAGCTCTGATACCAATTGAAAAGACCTCGATGACGCCTAGAGGGGGGGTGAATAGGCTATTTAAAAACTTCTTCGGATTTGGCTTGAACCTAATGCGGAAATAGACTAAGAGGGTACTTGTCAAGCACAAATCCTAAATGCACTAGGCACGGCAACGTGTATCAACAACACGATCTACCAAGATGGACACAATACAGTTATTAACAAGCACAAGTAAGTTACACAAACTTACTTGAGCTATATCACTCGACAAGTAGGTGAACAACGCAAGATACTAGATCACACTATATAACCACAAAATATCAAGGGCTGCAAGTATGAACGTGTGGATATAGAGGGTATGCTTGAATGATTAATCTTGTACAAGAAATAGCCAACACAATATAATGAGCACAACCAATATGCAATGTATGTATGCTCAAATAACACAAGTAAACCACAAGTGAGGAGTTAGGGTTAAGGATAACCAAGGTCACTGAGACGAAGATGTATCCCGATGTTCACTTCCTTGGAGGGAAGCTAGTCACCGTTAGAGAGGTGGATGTTACCACGAAGGCACACCAACGCCACGAAGGCTCACCCTATTCTCCCTTTGAGATAACACCACGAAGGCGTTTCTCAACCACTAGTGGTAAGCCTTTGAGGTGGCTTCCAAACCCTCACAAACTTTTCCGGGGGAAATCACACGAATTGATTCCTCTCCGAAGAACTCCTACCGCCTAGGAGTCTCCAACCTCCAAGAGTAACAAGATCACGGGGAATGCTCAAAACTTGCTCAAATCACAAATAGCTTGGGTTGAGAGAAGGAGAGGGAGACGATCTATCTTTTGATTGGAACAACTCTCAAAGGGGCTCACAAATGCTCTTGGGATCTAAGATTTGGAGTGAGCAAATGTGTGTGAGGTGGAAATGTGTTCTTATGAGGATAAGGTTGTGTTGGGCAACCCTCTCACGAAGTGGGAGGGGGGTATTTATAGTGGGGAGAGAAATACAGCCGTTGGGATACTTTAAGTCACACAGGGTCCGGACGTCCGACAGTTGTCGGAAGTCCGGGCGTCCACGAGGGGTCGGACGTCCGACAGGGGTCGGTCGTCCGAGGCCCGTAGATACGACTGAAACTATTTTGAATTACATAGCGACCGGACGTCCGGAGAGGACCGGAAATCCGAGTTATACAACTCAACTTCTACTGGTGGTAGGTTCCGGATTACCGACGAGGGTCGGACGTCCGGCCCTCGGACGTCCGGAGGGAGCCGGAAATCCGAGTTATAGAGCTCATGTTCTTCTGGTGCAGCGCTCCGGATTTCCGAAGCCTGTCGGTCGTCCGAGCCTTGACCGTCCCTCGGACGTCCGGAGGGAGCGGAAAGTCCGAGTTATATGGCTCAAGTTTCTCTGGTGCATAGTTCCGGAATTCCGAAGCTAGTCGGCTATCCGGGCCTCGGACGTCCGGAGAGAGCCGGAAGTCCGAGTTATATGGCTCTGATTTCTCTGGTATAGGATTCCGGATTTCCGAAGGTGTCGGCCGTCCGGCCCTCGGATGTCCGGAGGAGGCCGGATGTCCGAGGCACTGGTTCTGTTTTCAGATAACAGCAGAGCAGTGGAGATGTGGTCTGAACAGAAAGAGAAGATGTAGTTTGAGAAAGTTCATCGCAAAACCTGTGATCCCCTCTTAATAGTGCGGGATCCCTAAGGACTCAAGAATCATAAAAGAGTACTGATGATCCATACTTGAGTGTATACTTTTATTCGCTGATCATTACTCCGCACCACTAACGTCAAAGGAACTGATACCTTTGAGTTAGCCCTTTCACCTGAGCTTGATGTTGTTGTTCCTTCTTGGCTCAAGTTGAAAGCAAGACATGATGAAGTCTTCAAGTAGCTTTCCCATACACAATGCGGAAAGCCTAGCTTATGTATTCATCTTCATTTGTCCACCATGTGAACATCCACAAGAATCAAGCATGAAGTTCTCAAGAATGCTTATCTTGATCTTGTCCTGTCCACCATGTGAACATCCACAAGAATCAAGCATGTAGTGCTCAGGAATGCTTATCTTGATCTTGTCCTTGTTAGCACATGAGGTTGTCCTTGTCAGCACATGATCATTGACAATAGTTTCAATGATATAATCGTGCTGATCCGCTTGAACTTGCACACCACAATCTTGATGACGATCACCACTTGACGTCATCCTTCATGGGTTGTATGAGATCTTCCTTTTGACGCAAGCCCAATGGAAGCACAGCTAATCCCCTCATAGGAGTCTCACAAAGACCATGGGTTAGTATACAAACACGTAATGGACAATGCTTACCATACCATGGGATCACTTGATCCCTCTCGGTACATCTTGTACGCTTTGTGTATTGATCATCTTGATTTACTCTTTGTCTGAGATCTTGATCAACCTAGTGTTTCTATGACCATTCTTTGGATAATACTTTGAATAACATCTTGGTCATCATATAAACTCCTTGAACCCAACAGATGGACTTCAAGAAGTGGCCATGGACAAATCCTATAAATATAACTTAAAGCAACCATTAGTCCATAGGAGTTGTCATCAATTACCAAAACCACATATGGAGATATATGCTCTAACAATTTCAAAAGGAAAGTTCCAACCAGGTGGTTGAACAATAGGTGCAGAAGTTAAGGCTTTCTTAAGTGTTACAAAGGCTTCTACACAATCATCATAAAAAATAAAAGGAACATCCTTTTGTAATAAATTAATAAGAGGCGTAGAAATTTTAGAGAAGTCTTTAATAAACCTCCTATAGAAACCAACATGACCAAGGAAACTATGGATACCTTTAATATCTTTAGGACATGGAATCTTCTCAATTGCATCAACTTTATCCTTATCCACCTCAATACCTCGTTCAGAAATTTTATGACCCAAGACAATACCTTCATTAACCATAAAGTGGCACTCCTGCCAATTCAATACAAGGTTAGTTTGCTCACATCTCTGCAAAACTCGATCAAGGTTGCTTAAGCAATCATCAAAAGAAGTTCCATAAACGAAAAAATCATCCATGAAAACCTCAACAATCATTTCACAAAAATCAGAGAATATATCAGTCATACATCTTTGAAAGGTAGCAGGTGCATTGCATAATCCAAAAGTCATGCGTGTATAAGCATAGGTTCCAAAAGGACAAGTAAATGTGGTTTTCTCTTGATCACGTTGCGACACAGGTATTTGAGAAAAAACAGAATAACCATCTAGAAAGCAAAAAATGTGTGTGCTTCGATAATCTTTCTAGCATTTGGTATATGAAAGGTAAAGGATAATGGTCTTTTCTAGTATCTTTGTTTAATTTCTAAAATAATTACCGTTCTATACCTAGTCACAATTCTTTGTGGAATGAGTTCATTTTTATCATTAGGAACAACAGTAATACCCCCTTTCTTAGGAGCACAATGAACGAGACTTACCCATCTACTATCAGCTATGGGATAAATTATACCTGCTTCGAGAAGCTTTATTATTTCATTTCTTACCACTTCTTTCATTTTTGGATTCAGTCTTCGTTGGTGATCAACAACGGGTTTAGCATCTAGTTTCATATTAATCTTGTGTTGACAGAGAGTGGGACTAATGCCCTTAATATCACCAAGACTATACCCAATAGCATCTTGGTGCTTCCTTAAAGTTTTTAACAATCGTTCTTCTTCATGCTCTATAAGTTTAGCACTGATAATAACATGATATATCTTCCTTTCATCAATATAAGCATATTTAAAAGTGTGAGGTAATTGCTTTAATTCAAACACATGATCACCCTTGGGTGGAGGAGGACCTCCTAGAATTTCAGCACACAACTTGTTTTTAAGGATAAGCTTTTTCTTGAATAATATTTTATCTATTTCATTTCTTTCACTCATATGCATATCATTTTCATAGTCTAGAAAATATTGTTCTAATGGGTCAGTGGGAGGAATGGCTATAGAAGCAAGACCAATCATTTCATCTTTACTAGGCAATTCTGTATCATGAGGTTGCTTACTAAACTTGGAGAAATGAACCTCATGAGACATACCACCAAAATTAACACTAACAGTTTCCTTTTTGTAGTCTATTTGAGCACTGACAATGTTCAAGAAGGGTCTACCAAGTATTATGGGACAAAAATCATCTTGTGGTGAGCCAAGTACTAGAAAATCAGTAGGGTACTTTACTTTTCCACACAAGACTTCAACATCTCTAACAATCCCAATTGGTGTGATGGTGTCTCTATTAGCAAGTTTAATAGTAACATCCATGCCTTCTATTTCAGCAGGTGTTATCTCATGCATAATTTCTTGATATAGGGTAAAAGGAATAACACTAACACTAGCACCCATATCGCATAAACCATGATAACAATAATCTCCTATTTTGTCTGAGAGAACAGGCATGCCAACAACATGTCTATTTTTATCTTTAGTATCAGGTTTGGCAATTCTAGCAGCTTCATCATAGAAATAAATAACATGCCCATCAATATTCTCGACCAAGAGATCTCTAACCATAGCAATACTAGGGTCTACCTTTATTTGCTCGTAGGGTTTGGTTGTTCTAACATACCTTTTGTTAACCATGATTGAAGCTTTAACATGTTCCTTTATCCTTTTGATGCACTGAAGGCTTATAGGTTAATACATTGATGTGTTTGTGAGTGTACCAATGCTCTATAAGTCACTGAGGAGTTTACGTTATTCAAAGAATATCGACCCCTAAAAATATATGTCTTCCTCTCAAGACTTCGCTATTTCCTCGAAGACTTTGAAAGTGAGGAAATTGGTGTGTACGTGAAGAAATTGATGTGAGGACTTTGAAGCGTAAAGATTTTTGTTTTCGTATTTTCGTTTCTTGTGTTTTGAGTCATAGGACAACCGTACTGTTAAAGGGGGTCAAGGTAAAACTAAGGAAAAGTTTCCAAGTGATGCTCATCTCACAGCCTACACCTACAAATCCTTCGAGTGAAGCCTTTGGATTTTTGTTACAGTTTAGTCAAATTCTTCAGTGACACAGACGAAGATCTTCTGGTCTCTGGGGAATTTGCTATAATAGAGGAGTTAGGTTTTCGCCAATGCGGATTACCTACTAGTGAGGAACATGAGTGACATGAGGACTTTCACAGTTGAAACATTCCAACCGTTGTTGTGCCGCGCGCCAACTGTCCCCAACCTTATCCACATAACGGTCATATCATTGGGGCATTTATGTCAAATCATGTCAGGATTTCTCCTAGGCTATAAATAGCCGCCTCTAATAACCACTAGCTAGTTGGCTGCTCCGTGAGAGAAACTGACACTTGTCATTTGAGAGCAACCCTTTCCTCAAAGACTTTGAGAAAAAATCATCAGTGAGGAAAAACACCAAACACCCAAACCAAAACCCAAAAACCCCAAAGTGATTGAGCATCACTGAAGAGATTGTTCCTGTGTGGAATCGATGGTTGTTACCTTTGAGCATAGTGCATCCTCCAGACGGTTAGGCTTTATGGTCTAGAGCATCCAGTAGTAAATTGTGGATCGCCGGGTGACCTAGTTTGTAAGGGTTTGGAAGTCTGCCCTGAAGACTTACCACGGGTGTTGGACGAGGACTATGTGTCCT
This sequence comes from Hordeum vulgare subsp. vulgare, assembly GCF_904849725.1. Classification (NCBI taxonomy): domain Eukaryota; kingdom Viridiplantae; phylum Streptophyta; class Magnoliopsida; order Poales; family Poaceae; genus Hordeum; species Hordeum vulgare. Next base: position 415,382,835 of record NC_058523.1, read on the forward strand.
TATCTCAAGGAGAATATAGTAATGATTGTGTGTCCTTTGGTTTAAATACAAAGCATCTCCAAACGATATGTATGACTATCACTGCAGTTGGAACTCGGTCATAACACCACTGTCTGCATCGACCAACTGGTTATATTTCCTCAACCATTTCATTTCCTCAGTTGTATGTTGATGACTTTGATTGTTACTGTTTGAAGAATTTAACTGAAGATTTTCACAATTTCCTCACCCCCAAATTCTTCACTTCACTTGTTCTTCATGTGCATATTCTAAACACGCTACTTGTGCAATCCGAATGTTTCATTTCACACTGGATACTATGCTTTTTCTATTTTGCGCACTTGCCTAAGTACGTATTCCGCTACATGCAGTTCGTGACTGAGGAATTTCCTTACAGGTATTTTCCTTAGTGACAAATTCATAAAAATCGCCTATTCTCCCCCTCTAGTCGATATAACGCACTTTCAATTGGTATTAGAGCAAGGTACTCCCTTGTTCTTTGTGATTTTGGTTTAACCACCTGGAGTTTTAGTTATGTCGATCGCAAGTATGATAAGGTCACTACGGGATGTCCTACCTTTGAAGGGACGAACTACCCCTACTTGAAGAACAAGATGTGCATGCACCTTGAAGCAATTGACAACAATCTCTGTTATGTTGTGGAAAATAGTGTTCCCTCTGTCACTGGAACAATCATTGTTGCTGATGTGAACAGATTCAAGCAACTCGACTCTTAAGCGAAGAATATCATATGTGGCCATCTGAGCAAAGCTCAGTATGGCAGAGTGAGTGCTTTAGGATCTGCAGAGCAGATCTGGGAAATGTTTTCCAAGATCAATGAAGGAGTGTCTACTCAGCGTGACTCTCGAGTTGATGTTCTTCGCAATCTCTTCAACCACTTCAAAAGACTGGATAATGAAAGTTGCGAGCAAACCTTCTATTGCCTCACTGATATCTCCAATGAGCTACAGGCTCTTGGAGCCACAGACATCACTGACCATGAGGTGGTGAAGAAATTGTTGATATCTCTCGATTCTTCATTCTATACACTAGTTTTGATGATTCAAGAATGAAGAGTCTACAAGTTGCTAGATCCTGCTGATATTCTTGAGAGACTCAATACTCACAAATTCCAACAAGCTGAGAAAAGAGACATCTATGGACCAAGCTATGGAAGACCTCGCGGGCTGAAGGCAAAGGTTGTTTGCTCATCTGAAGAAGAAGACTCTGATTGCAGTCTTGGGATCCTAAAGAACTTGGTCAGGCACTTGTTATGCTAGTGAGTAAATTCCAGAAGTTCTCAAGACAAGAATAGTTCGGAAAGTCTTCAAGAAGAGATATGAGGAAATCAGAATCTTCATGTGAGGACTATAAGAAGAGAACCTGCCACAAATGCAAGAAATATGGTCACTATATTGTTGATTGTCCTTGTTGGGTGAAGGAATCAAAGAAGTAGAAATATAAGGATGATCGTTCTTATGACACGAAGAAAAAGAAGAAATTTCCAAAGTCCTCATCACACAAGAAGAACAGTTTCAGAAAGTCTCGGGCTCTTATTAGCAAGGAAATGGATTCTGGGGAAGAATCTGAAGAATGTGATGAAGAGGAAGGATCTGAAGATGATTTAGAGTCTGGTGTGGCAAGATTAGCCCTCGCTACCAAATTTGTTAGCAAGTCCATCTTCGACCTCGAAGAAAATGAGAACGTCAACAACACTAATGACTGTGACGATGACTTTGCTCCCACCTATTGCTTCATGGCAAAAGGTTCCAAGGTACACAACCACACTTCCTCTTCTGACTCAAGTGACTATGAACCTAATGACTATCAAAAACCCAGTTACTACAAGCTTGCTAATATTTCCACTAAGCAACAAACTGCCCTTCAAAAGCTTCAGAAACTGCTAGACAAAAGCGATGACCTGTTCAATGAGGAAATGAATTGGACTCAAATCTTGAGTGATGATGTCAAAAGACTTCAGTGTAAGTTTGATAGTTTTCAAGATCGTCATGGCACCCTCTTGGCTGATCATGAGAAGCTTTCTTATGAATTTCTTCAAAGAAAGCAAGATCTTGAGAAGCTAAGGGCATCTCATGACGATCTCCGAAGAAAAAAATGATTCTTTGCTTGCTCAACAGATCAGTACCGCTCAGGAAGAATTCATTCCACCATGCTTGAAATGCGTCGAACGCGAATCTGCTAATTCTTCACTTGAAAGTTCAAATGCTTCCATTCCTACAAATTCTTCAACTGTATCTGTGGTTACAAATTCCTCACTTGAGGAAACCACAAATGTCATGATGAAAATGCAGGGTTGAAGTAATTGTATGTGACAGGCATTTACAAAATCCTCAAAGGACATCAAACCCTTTCCAATGTGCTCAAAAACTGTTTCTGTACAGAAACCCTAAGAAAGAGGGTATTTCATTTGAGAGGAAATTGAATGTTGATGGATCATACTGGAAACCTAAGCAGTATCCCAAAATCTGTTGGGTTTCTACAAAAGGGCCTCCTGTTGATCCATCTACACTATCAGGCTTTGCATGTGAAACTTCATATTCCTCTGATGAGTCACTTGACTCCAATTATAAACTGTTCAAAAATCAGAATGGTGAAGTATTTGCTAGATATGTTGGAACTAACTGCAGCAATGGACCACCCTTGAGGAAAATTTGGTTTCCCAAAAGCAGCTTGTAAAGTCTTCAGGTGGATGTCCTCGTGACACCACCAATGAAGAACAGGAACCCCATATTAAATTCCTCAAGTGGACCAAAGTCTTCACGAGGATCAAATTCCTCATATGACCAAAACTCTACTCGTACTCGCACTAATGCTTCCGATATGCATGGAAACTACAAGGGACACGAATATGTGCACTATTCCTCAAATCAATATATTCAGAAGTCCTTGAAGAATTTCTCTGCATATTCATTTGAGTACTCTAACTCCCTTATTGTGAAACAAAGTGCATTAGCTTCAATTCCTCAATTCTCTTATGGTGCTTGCGGGATGATTAACTCTTTGCTACCCCTTGAGATGTGGGTGGTGAAGAAATTGAACTAATCACTTATGCAGGTCAGGTCTCCAAATGAATATCATCATCTGATGAATTTGCTGGAGACCAGAGGAATTGCTTGAAAGGACGCAAGCTAATCATGATGAAATTTTTATCATTTCACACGTCCTCATTATGTCTTAATTCTACTCTATATGATGAAATTCAAGTGTGATGAATTTTATATCATATTCTTCACTCTGAAGCATATGATATGCTAAACATTACGAATTCATCTGCAGGATGACAACCCCAAAACCACAAAGTGAGTTCTTGACAGTGGATGTACAAATCACATGATTGGTGACAAGAGTATATTGATTAATATCCCACTGACTCCATCACCACTGAAGCATATCACCTATGCAGACAAAGGTAAAAGCAAGGTATTGGGCCTCAGTAAGGTGGCTATATCTAAGGACTGACACATGGATAAATTCATGCATGTCGAATCCCTTGGGTTTAACCTCATTTCAGTCTTAATGCTTTGTGGTGTTGATATGATTGTCATCCTTGGCAAATATCAATGCGTAGTCATCATGGAATCTGACAAATCCAAAGGCTTCGAAGGCTTTAGGAGAGGAGACTTGTACATTGTTGATTTCTCTATAGGTCCATAGCCGGCCACATGTCTACTTGCAAAAGCCTCAGAGGGCTGGCTATGGCATCGATGACTTGGTCATGCAGGCATGAGGAATCTACACACACTGGCACAGAAGAAGCATGTCATTGGCATCGAAGGTGTCAAATTCGTCAAGGATCATCTGTGTGGGGGCTTGTGAGTCTGGAAAGACGAACAAATCCAAGCACCCCTCGAAGAATATCATGACCACCACTCGTCCTTTTGAATTGCTTCACATGGACCTCTTTGGACGTACTCATTATGCTACTCTAACCAATGCATCATCACTATATGGCTTTGTCATCGTTGATGATTATTCTCGTTATACTTGGGTGCATATTATCCTTTACAAAGCTGAAGTGGAGGAAGTCTTCAAATGATTTTCCTAAAGGGCCTCGACGAACTTCGACGTCAATGTCGAGAACATCAGGAGTGACAATGGGACAGAGTTCAAAAACACTAGTCTTGATGACTATCTTGATGAACTTGATATTACTAATGAGTTGTCTGCCCCTTATACTCGTCAATAGAATGGCGTCGTGGAGCGCAAGAGTAGGACTCTTGTTGAGATGGCATGGACTATGCTTGAATAATATCAGACTTCTTGTCATTTCTGGCCTGAGGCAATCAACACTGCCTGCCACATCGTCAACGGGGTATATCTTCACTAATTCCTCAAGAAGACCTCATACAAACTCCTCACTGACAGGAAACCAATTTAAGTTATTTCAAAGTCTTCGGTGCAAGATGCTGGATTAGAGATCCTCACCACACTTCAAAATTTGCACCGAAAGCAGATGATGGTTTTATGCTTGGTTACGGAAAGGACTCGGACACCTATAGAGTCTTCAACAACTACCACAACAAAGTTGTTGAAACTGTAGATGTGTAGTTCGATGAAACTAATGGCTTGCAAAGAGAGCACGTGCCTCCTGTGATAGATGAAATGCCTCCCTAGGAATCTATTAGGTTCAAGGCTGCTGAAGATATCATTCCCACTGAAGAACAACCGCTTGTTGTAGAAGTCATCCCAAACAAAGAAGAAATTCGGGCTCGCGCACCTGAGGAAATTTCTCGAGAACAAATTCCTCAACCCGATCAAAGTTTTCAAGCCGTGCATCCAAGGATTGCAAATGAAGTGCAAATTGACAAAATCCTCAATGACATCAATGCGCCGGGTCACCTCACTCACTCAAAAGCTTCACATTTGATTAACTTTTGTGGGCATTCTTCCTTTGTGTCTATCACAGAACCCTCAAAAGTTGATGAAGCCTTCATGGAACCTGAGTGGATTCAAGCTATGCAAGAAGAACTTCATCAATTCAAGCTCAACAATGTGTGGGAACTTGTCAAGCGTCCTGATCCTCGCAAGCACAATGTCATTGGTACCAAGTGGATCTACTGAAACAAGCAAGACGAAGATGGTCAGGTAGTGAGGAACAAGGCATGACTTGGATCCCAAGGCTACACACAGGTTGAAGGAATTGACTTTGATGAAACTTTCGCATGTGTTTCTAGACTTTAAGCTATTTGTATATTGCTTGCTTATGCTAACCATCACAATATCACACTGTATCAAATGGATGTGAAAAGTGCATTCCTCAATAGCTTGAGGAAGAAGTATATGTTGCTCATCCCCTAGGTTTTGAAGACCCAAAGCATCCTGACAAAGTCTTCAGACTCAACAAGGCTCTCTATGGCCGCAAGCAAGCCCCTCAGGCGTGGTATGACACATTGAAGGAATTCCTCATGAAGAAAGGCTTCCAACCCGTTTCAATCGACCCAACTCTTTTCACAAAATCCTATGACAATGAACTATTTGTGTGCCAAATATATGTGGACGATATCATCTTTGGTTGTACTAACAAACGTTACAATGACAACTTTGCCGACATGATGGGTGAAGAATATCAAATGTTCATGATGGGGGAACTGAAATTCTTCCTAGGACTACAAATTCGTCAACAACACAATGGCATCTTCATGTGTCAAGAGAAATACCTCAAGGATGTCCAGAAGAAATTTGTCATGCATGAATGCAAAGGCGTCAAAATTCCCATGCCTATAAACGACCACCTTTGGATTGACGAAAATGGTAAATATTTCGACCAACATGTATATTGCTCCATGATTGGTTCTTTATTGTACCTATGTGCATCTAGGCCATATATTATGCTTAGTGTTTGCATGTGTGCCCTGTTTCCAAGCAACACCGAAGGACTCACACCATAAAGTTGTGAAGCATATTCTTTGGTATCTAGCTCACACACCAACACTTGGATTATGGTACCCCAAGGGCTCAAATCTTCATCTCTTTGGATACTTTGACTCTGACTATGCTGGTGACCATGTGTATCGCAAGTCAACATCACGCACCTGCCATTTCCTTGGACGATCCTCAGTCTGTTGGTCCTCAAAGAGGTAGAACTGTGTGTCACTTTCCACTGTTGAAGCTGAGTACATTGTTGTTGGTTCGTGCTGTGCTCAACTACTGTGGATGAAGCAAACCCTCAAGGACTACGACATCAAGTTGAAGAATGTGCCACTCTACTATGACAATGAGAGTGCAATCAAGATTGCATACAACCTAGTACAACACTCTAAGACCAAACACATCCAGATTCATCATCATTTTCTTTGTGATCATGTACTCAAGGGTAACATCGTACTCGACCATGTGCAGATTGAAGAACAACTGACATATATCTTCACTAAGCCCTTGGATGAAAAGAGATTTTGCAAGTTGCGGTGTGATCTAAATATCTTAGAATATTTGAATGTTATGTGAAAGGACACACATCCTAACACTTATGAAAAAATGATGACTTAGATGTGCAACACAAGAAGTAACATTTTTCTTCAATCAACAAAGAATAACACTCTAAGTGTGAAGAAATTTATGAAGAATTTGATTCTGAGGGCCCTACAACAATTGTCCGCGGTGTGTGAAATCATCATTCTTATACGGTGGGTAACGCCACCAACTCAATTTGAAATTCTTCAAGTTGAAATTCAACAAATTTGAGATTTCTACAAATTCTTCAAATCTTCAAATTCTTCAGATTTTCAAATTCCTCAAGTTTGCAAATTCCTCAAAAGTTAAAATTATTCAAACTTCTCAAAATTTGTTCTTCATTGACTATATACTTATTTGTGAGATTTCAAAGTCCTCAACAACATTCACGTATAGCTAAGTCTTCACGTTGCGTTTTTTCCTCTAAGTGAATGTGATCGGACCCGTTCCCCCTCTATGCTAAGCTCAATCTAGTCTGTTCTCAAATTATTCATATGTGTTCTATTTGAAACTCTTTCAAAGTCATCACTGAGTCCTTGTGAGCTGAAGAATTTGCGAACAAATCCTGAAAAAAATTCTTAAAATTTTTCAACCGTTACCACTCAAACCGCACCCACTACCCAAGATTGGATAAGCAGGATCTCCACTAACTCCATCGATTAATACGTGATTGCCACATGTCGAGCGGAGAGGAAGGGCCAGGGGCAATCTGGCCCGAAAACTTCAGGCCGGGCCATTTTCACCCGGGTTATAAATACCCCACTCGCACCCGTGAGTCACTTTCTTCCTCTCATTTCCACTTCTCACTGCTCGAAGCCAGACCTAGTGCCGCTACTAAAAATCATCATCGATGGTGAGGTAGGGCTTCACTGCCTCAACCTCTTCGTCGCCGTAGTCATGCCGCTCGCGGATCTCCTTCCTCCGCTCTCGTTGTAGCTGTCTTTGGCCGCCAAGTTAGGGCGGTGAAGATCTGAACTAACAATCTTCTATTTCACCCTCTACAGTTCTTCGTGTTCTTGAACCAAGGTAATTAAAATATAATTTTACTGTCCTTGCAGATCTTGGTGTTTCCATAAAATCTTCAAAAAATATTGTTGCTCAGCAAATTCATCAGATGAACACTTCTATGTCTAGAACACTTGATAAATTTCACGAAGTTACTTAATTCTTCAAGAGATTCCTCAATTGTGTGAATTTTTGGATCTGCACAACTCAGGAACCCATGGCAAGAACACTTAGAGAAATTCCTCAAAAACAGTATTGGTCAATTTCCTCAACTTGAGTCATTTTTGAAAATCTTCTGAGAACGCATATGACCTCTTCAAATTCTTCGCACCTATACTCTGTTCAGAGGTACAAAATGTGTGCTGATGAATCACTAGGTTCTCATCAACTTAACTCGTTTGCAACATTTCTTGAAGAAAATTTGCATACCTCATCAGATTCCTTAAAAGTTCATATTCCTCAAGTGAAGAAAATGGCTGATGAGAAGAAACACAAGGGTGGAAAGAAGGCAGATACCAACACCTCCTTTGAGATACGTGATGACATCTATGATGAATAATGCACCCCTGATGAAGCAATCTATGGAAAGGAGACAAAAGGAAAGCACAAAACGCGCTTGCAGAAAATTGAGAGGAGATGGCCTAGAGAATGGAAGGAGTACATGTATGTGACTCCTAATACATGAAGAAATTTGCTTTGAAGCCTCTATGTCAAAGACCTTCTCTCGGCAATCAACAAGTTGTTGATCCCACAAGCCTTGCCACTGATGAAGACTATCCTGAAGAATGGGCAAATCAAAGGCCAGATTGCAGAAAGTTGCAAAACAAGCCGTGAAGAGATTCAATGAAGAATCTGATGCCGCAGCTGCTGCTGCCTCCTCGTCTGCTGCTGCCTCCTCGTCTGATGCTAAGGCCTTTAGTACTGAAACTGCTCTGAAGCGAGCTCTGTTGAAGAAATCAGCTATCAAGCCAAAGTCCTCAACTGCAAATACCTCACGGCAAATTCCTCAGTCAGCTCCTAAGGTGGCAGCAAAGTCCTCACATGCTGCCACACAGTCCTCATCGCCCCTAAAACTGACTACAAGTTAGCATCCAATGGGGACTTCAATTCCCTCAGGGCCCTCTGCTTCTAGCTCTGCACATACATTTCAAGTGCAAACGTGAAGACGAAGATGACCGCTGGGCAAGGAAAAATGCCCAGCCCTAGCAAGATAGTCCTCAATGTTCCTTCTGGATCAGAAGAAGAAGAGGAAGCTCATGATGAAGTACTTGCTGGAATCATCAGAAACAAGCAGGAACGGGTCGCACAGGCCAAAGGCACCACCATTCCCTCGTGATGGATCCAAAGTTGGTGTTAGACTTCATTGATCTCTCGTATGAAGATCCTCAAACACCTATTGAGGACTTGAAGATTCCACCTGGACCTACTCATAAGCTGATGGGCTTCATCAATGAAGAAAAATGGAAGGCTCATAAGGCCAAACAAGCCAGAAAAGCCAAAACTCAGAAAGAAAATTTTCTGAAGAAAAACATTCCGACTATGACCCCCTATCAGCTCATCTCCACACAAACTAAGATAAAAAAAACCTCAGCGAAGAATACCGTCGCTTTCATGCGGACTGGAAGGGTGCAAGGTCATATTTGTGAGTGTGGCGACAAAAGCCATCACTGACCACAACAAAAGGGTTGCAGGCTCAATGCAACCTCAAATTCCTTAGGCCAGCTACATTGTTGAACTGCCTAACTACTCCGACATGGATGAAGAAATTTTTACACCTGACGAACTTGCTTGGACAGCTGAAGAAATGGCTGCACCTGAAGAAACTGCTACTGCCAGGCCGACTGCATCCATTGTGCTTGAAGAATCTTCTTCGACACCAAATTTTTCAGAAGTGAAGAAAGTGAAATTTCCTTCTGCATCAGAAGTGAAGAAAATGAAGGCTCTGAAAAGGAAGCAGCCTAGAAGACAAAGGCTTCAATGAGTTCAGAGTCCTCAGAAGCAAAACGCTTGAGGACTTTGACAAGTTCCTCAAGTGCTCCTATTGATGCCACTCCTATCAACATGGTACCCTCTTACCAAGTGGTGCCATTTGGTGTCGAACATGTCATCCCAGAAGGGGATAAAGAAATGGAAGATACTCGATCTCGTGCTTCCACACATCATCTCAATGAAGAAATTGAAGCAGAGCCAAATCCTTCAATTCCTCAAGCCTCATCTCCCCGGCCACAACAGAAAACAGATGTGGGAGATGAAGAAGTGGACATTGGCAGCACAAGACCAATGATCAATGACAAATACTCGGAAGAGGCTCATCCCAACTCACCAATGGCAAATCCACTTCCTCAAGTTCCTCATTCCCCTACAGTTAGTGATGAAATTCATACAGGGTCTAATGACAAAAACACTCTGATGAAGTCCATCCCAGAGAATGTATCAGCCACATCAGCTGAAGACACTGTCAATCAAACAACTACTGAGGAAACTGCTGTACCAGAAATTGATGAATCTGAACAACATATTCCTCACACTGACAAAAGAGTGGCTGAAGAAAATGCTCCTCCTCAAAGTGAGGACACTGCCTCTGAACCTCATGTTGATAATCCTCAGTCTGCAGTGGTTGTGGCTGACATTCCTCAGACTGAAGATCTTCGAAGACTTGTGGGCCGATTCAAGCCAAATCTTCAACCCAAGACTCTTCAGCCTTACACTGGTACAAAAAGGCCAAAATTTTAGAAGGAGAGGTTCTTCGATGAACATCACTATTTCATCGGCACAAATCCATTTGAATCTCCAAGGATAAGGCACAAGAAATTCTGGACAACTACTCAGCTAAACTACTATGGTGTTGTACTCTTTAACAAGAACAAGATTTTTCAGCATCACCAAATTCCTCATGCAGATATGGAGAACATTCCTTGCTTTGATCCAGTCCACGACATTCTTTTTGAAGCTGGACTACTGTCATTATGCATGGACATCTCCAACTAGAATGAGGAAATCATTGTTCAATTTTATGCTACCTTGCATATATCAGGTGAAGCATCCGATGTCAACACTTGGGTTCTGTACTGGATGACTGAAGAAACTCATTACAAAGCTCCTGCCTCAGAATTACTTCGTGCAGTCCCTCTTCCAATTCCCTCAGAAGGAGCCAGTTGCATCTATGATGAAACTGAACTGCACAATCACATGATGCAAGTGCTGATGAAGCCTTTGCCTCCCGGCACGCCGCCAAGAACCACATTCCTCAGCAAGGAAGTGCTTTGTGTGCCCAGGACAGTTTACCGCATTTTGACCAAAACCGTCAGTCGAGTCAAGGGTCATAACTCTGAAGAAGAAGATGTTGTGGGAATCATGAAGAATTTTCTATTCAACATACTTCATGGGATTCCAATAAATCTTCACGATTTCTTCATGAGGACTTTGGCCAACAACGCTTTGTCACCTTTTGATCTAAAGCCTTATGCACCGTGGATAATGACATTCATTAGGGCCAGATCCTTAATTCCTTACAAGGCAGATTTTCGGAATCACCTTACCTACTTGCCTCCAATAGAAGTCATCAAGAAATCCTTCGAGTTGATTGAAGGCAAAGGAAAATCTGTGATTGGCGAGGGATCACGGACCCTTGATGGACAGTTTTGCAAGGCTCCGTCCTATTCCACGAATGATGACACTGCATCTCAAGACTCAGCTGCAAGAGCTAAAGCCCCTCGCGAGTCTGCCCCACGCGTGATGACTGGACGTGAGCTATTGCTTAGTCTTCATCAAAAGGTTGATCGCAACAACAAGTGGGTAAAGCTTCTGTTTGGAGACATTGTGCATGATGATCTAAATACGACGCAGAATGCTGTGAAGAAAAACCACTATTATCACCACGAAATCTTCAACCGCACATGGGCCATTCTATCTCACCTCAAGAAAGAAGAGGAACTCACTCAAATGGAGTTACACCAAGACTTTCATTGGTCCTGGCCACCCTAGAAAAAATTCAAGAAAATTCCAGTTCCTCACTTGGTGGCCAGTTCATACTCTTCATCATGCACAACTGATGAGGCTGGATATCTTCACGACACAACTGCGATGAACTACCCCAACAATGTTGGCACTCCTCCTCCACCAACAAGTTGATATTCTTCAAGGCCGTTAGTCCTTAGTTTCGTCCCTTTTCATCACTTGATGACAAAGGAGAGAAATCTGAGTTAGTCTTCAAGGGGGTCTACTTTATGGGCCTTTTGACCTATATTTTTAAAGTTGCAACTCTTGCTCTTCTGAAGTGTTTGGTTGTATGAGTTGTAAGCTTATGCCCGGTGGTGGTCTGACATTTTTGAACAGTTTTTTCTTGCATGCTTATTCCTCACGATGATTAATGCACGCACGCTGAAATTCGTCAGACTCCACTTTCCATCATGCATTTCAGTTTCCTCATGATATATGTCAAATGCTTGCATGGATTACAAGATACAGGGGGAGATCTCCATGGCCAAAATGATCAATGTGCATTTGCAGTCCAAAGCAAAATCCTCAAATATGCACATCTTCATGGGGGTGGGATTTCTCTATATCTTGCATTCAAATTCCCCAAACTCTCTACTTACACTTCATATTGTTATCCCCGTTGAAAACTTAACCTATTTGTCATCAGTGACCAAAAAGGGGAGATTTTAAGTGCATCTAGTGCCCTCAGTGATTTTGGTGTATTGAATACTTAGGTTAAGAGACTGATGTGTTTGTGAGTGTACACATGCTCTATAAATCGTTGAGGAGTTTGAGTTATTCGGAGAATATCGACCCCTAAAAATGTATGTCTTCGGCTCAAGACTTTGCTATTTCTCGAAGACTTTGAAAGTGAGGAAATTGGTGTGCCCGTGAAGAAATTGATGCGAGGACTTTGAAGCGTGAATACTTTTGTTTTCGTAGTTTCATTTCCTGTATTTTGAGTCATAGGACCACCTACTGTTAAAGGGGTCGAGGTAAAACTAAGGATAAGTTTCCAAGTGATGCTCATCTCAAAGCCTACACCTAAAAATCCTTCGAATAAAGCCTTTGGAAATCTTTTACAGTTTGGTCAAATTCTTCGGTGATAGAGATGAAGATCTTCTGTTCTTTGAGGAATTTAATCCAACTGAGTAGTTAGGCTTTCGCGAGTGTGAATTACCTACCAGTGAGGAACATGAGTGACATAAGGACTTTTACAGTTGAAACGTTCCGACCGTTGCTGCGCCCCGTGCCAGTTGTCCCCAACCTTATCCACATAATGGTCATATCATAGGGGAATTTATATCAAATCATGTCGGGATTGCTCCCAGGCTATAAATAGTCGCCCCCCATAACCACCAGTTGGTTGGATGCTCCGTGAGAGAAACTGACACTTCTCATTTGAAAGCAACCCTTTCCTCGAAGACTTTGAGATAAAATCATCATTGAGGAAAAACCCCCAAACACCCAAACCAAAACCCAAAAACCCCAAAGTGATTGAGCACCACTAAAGAGATTGTTCCTGTGTGGAACTGATAACCCACAAGTGTAGGGGATCGCAATAGTTTTCGAGGGTAGAGTATTCGACCCAAATTTGTTGATTCGCTCACAAGGGGAAGCGAAAGAATATTCTCAAGTATTAGCAGCTGAGTTTATCAAATTCAACCACACCTGTAAGATTAGTGTCTGCAAGCAAAGTAGTATGATAACAACGGTGCAAGAAACGATCTGTTGACGGCAGACTATTCCTAATTGTTGTATCAATGGCACGAGTAGGTTGCACGTGGGCGAGTAACTATTCTTCCCCGACAACAGTGTCGGACAAGATCTTGCAACAAGTAACAGCGGAGTAGCAAGGAACAACAGTAGCAGCAGCAGCAGAGTAACAGTAGTAGCAACAGAGTAACAACAGTAGCAACAGTAGTAGCAAAGTGGCCCAATCCCTTTTGTAGCAAGGGACAAGCCTAGGCAAAGTAACGTAGCAAGGACCAGTAGTAAAAGACTCATAGGCAGTGGATCGGTGATGGATGAGTATGACGGATATGATTCATCATGTAACAACTATAACACGGACAGATAAGTAACTAGCTCCCGTTCGTTAATCTAATGTAGGCATGTATTCCGTATGTAGTCATACATGCTTAGGGAAAAGAACTTGCATGACATCTATTGTCCATCCCTCCCGTGGCAGCGGGGTCCTAATGGAAACTACGGGATATTAAGGTTCTCCTTTTAATAAAGAACCGGACCAACGCATTAACATGCGGTGAATACATGAACTCCTCATACTATGGTCATCTCCGGGAGTGGTTCCGGCTATTGTCACTCCGGGGTTGCCAGGTCATAACACATAGTAGGTGACTACAACTTGCAAGATAGGATCTAAAACACACATATATTGGCGACAACATAATAGGTTCAGATATAAAATCATGGCACTCGGGCCCTAGTGACAAGCATTAAGCATAGCCAAGTAGTAGCAACATCAATCTAGAACATAGTGGATACTAGGGATCAATCCCCGTCAAAAACTAACTCGATTACATGATAGATCTCATCCAACTCATCACCGTCCAGCAAGCCTACGATGAGATTACTCACGAACGATGAAGAGCATCATGGAATTGTCGATGGAGGAAGGTTGATGATGACGATGGCGATGATTTCCCCTCTCCGGAGCCCGGAACGGACTCCAGATCTGCCCTCTAGATGAAGAACAGGAGGTGGCGGCGCCTCCGTATCATAAAACGCGATGAAACCTTCTCCCCCATTTTTTTTCGGGCGAGACGGAAGATATAGAGCTGAGTTTGGGGGCGGTGGTTCCACGTGGGCCCCACAAGCCCTCACGGCGCGGCCTAGGGGGTGGCCGCGGCCTGTGGGCTTGTGGCCCATTGGCTCGCCCCCTCCGGTGGATCTTTGCGCAGGTATTTTTCTTCTATTCCAGAAAAAATCTCCATAAATTTTCAGGACATTCCGAGAACTTTTATTTCTGCACAAAAACAACACCATGGCAATTCTGCTAAAAACAGCGTTAGTCCGGGTTAGTTCCATTCAAATCATGCAAATTAGAGTCCAAAACAAGGACAAAAGAGTTCGGAAAAGTAGATATGACGGAGACGTATCAACTCCCCCAAGCTTAAAGCCTTGCTTTTCCTCAAGCAATTCAGTTGACAAACTGAAAGAGAGAAAAGAAAAACTTTGACGAACTCTGTTTGATCTTGTTGTTGCAACTATGTCTAACTCATATCCAGAGTTTCAGCAAGATCACAAGCAAACCACATAAGCAAATGACATCTTGGTCTCACGGTAAACTCATATCAATGGCATAATCAACTAGCGAGCAAATAATAGTAAACCTCAAACGTCAACACTTCAATCAAAACAATCATGAAGCAGCACGAATAGATGGTATCTCGCTAGCTCTTTCTGAGACCGCAAAAACATAAATGCAGAGCACCTTCAAAGACCAAGGGCTGACTAAACATTGTAATTCAAGGCAATGAAGATCCAGTCATAGTCATACTCAATACAGTTAAAAGCAAAGCATAAAAATGACAGAGGTGCTCTCTAATTGGTGCTTTTGTAAGAGGAGGATGACTCAACAAGAACATAAATAGACAGGCCCTTTGCAGAGGGAAGCATTGATTTACAGAGGTGCCAGAGCTCGAAATTTGAAAACAGAGATAATAATTTTGGGTGGCATGCTTTCATTGTCAACGCAATGACTAAGAGTTGTCAACATCTTCCACGCTACACTTGCTATAGGCGGTTCCCAAACAGAAAAGTAAAGTTTTGACTCCCCCACCACCAATCAATCACACTCCACGTCTAGCCGAATCCTCGGGTACCATCCATACCAACATCAATCCTGGGAGAGTTTTGTTTGCAATTATCTTTTCGATTTGAGCATGGAACTGGGAATTCCAATTACCGGCCCCTTTCTTGTGAATGATAGTGAATAAACACATATCGAGGATAACACGCCTAGCATGGAAGATACCAATAGCCCCCTGTCACCACATGAGCGGTTCGGGCACGCAAAACATATTATTTCTTGAAGATTTAGAGAATGGCACATGCAAATTTACTTGGAACGGCAGGTAGATACCGCACATAGGTAGGTATGGTGGACTCATATGGAACAACTTTGGGTTTATGGAAGTGGATGCACAAGCAGTATTCCCGCTTAGTACAAGTGAAGGCTAGCAAAAGACTGGGAAGCGACCAACTAGAGAGCGACAATAGTCATCAAAATGCATTGAGATTAACTAACATTGAGTGCAAGCATGAGTAGAACATAAATCACCATGAACATGAACATCATAGAGGCTATGTTGATTTTGTTTCAACTACATGCGTGAACATGCGCCAATTCAAGCCACTTGAAACATTCAAAGGAGGATACCATCCTATCATAGTACACCATAGTCATCTCAACATTCATGTGGGCAACCAAGACAAACCATTATAAGCTCCTAGCTAAGTAAGCATGGCATAAGCAACTATGATCTCTAAGTTGTCATTGCAACATGTTTCTCTCACAACAAAGCTAAATGAGGCATGATGAGCTAGTCATATTTACAAAAACAAAATAGATCGAGTTCATACCAGCTTTTCCAGGCTCAGTCACGTCATCATATATCGTCATTATTGCCTTTCACTTGCACGACCGAATGATGTGAACAATAATAAGTGTGCTCGTGCATTGGACTAAAGCTGGAATCTGCAGACAAACACAAAGGAGAAGACAAATTAATATGGCTCTTTGAAAGCTAAACAGGTATGCATGCAAGAGCCACTAAACATTGTAACCAATATCTTCTACCTTGACCCAAAGAAAAAGAAAACTATCTACACGGGAAAGCTCCCAACAAGCAAAAGAAGAAAAAGAAAATATTTTAGGTTTTTCTCCAACTAGACAGACACACGGAAAGAAAACTAGAAGAAGAAAATAAACTAGCATGGATGATACAGTGGCAAAGTGTGAACACCGGCTAACAAAGTGAAAGCATAAGCAAGAATGTAAAGTTGGTGAGAACACGTACTCCCCCAAGCTTAGGCTTTTGGCCTAACTTGGTCTACTCCCAAGGATGGTCCTGGCGAAACCCAAAATCATAAAGGGGTTATACGGGAGCGCTGCAGCCACTGCCTGAATAGCTGCCTCACGGAGACGAGCAGCCTTTGCCTCCCTCTCATACTCCTCTGCCTCTCCTCTGGTTATGTAATATCTTCGTTTTACCTGAAAGTCAAAGAAGGCCGGAGCAGGAAGGGTAATATGGAAAACACGCTCCCGGTTAAATATTAGACGGTATAGGAGGGATTCGTCATCCCTCTCAAGGAACTGGTAGCGTGTCAAAGCGACGCGGTCAAGGAAAGTTGTATGGAGCGGGGGATCTCCTTCGCGGATGGGTACTCCAAGAAAATTTGCTATGCGAGTGGCATAGATCCCACCAAAGAAACCCCTTCAATAGCATTCTTTTTAGCCTCCTTGCTATAATAGCTCCCATGTTGAAGCTTTTGTCACCCGTCACTGCGCTCTTAAGGATACTAAGGTCGGGTGCACAGAGGTGACAATGCTCAATCTTGCCATTAATGCATCTGCCTATGAAGAGGGCAAAGTAATGCAAGGCAGGAAAATGAATACTCCCCATGGTAGCTTGCGTAATGTCTCTAGTTTCTCCAACAGTAATACTAGAGAAAAAATCTCTAGCCGAAGATTTAGGAGGATCATTGAGGCTACCCCAAATAGGTATTTTGCAAATTCTATTGAAATCCTCTAAATCCATGGTATACGATTTATCATAGAGATCAAACAGTACCGATGTCTCACGGCCAGCTCAAAATTTGAATCTACGAACAAAAGAGGCAGTGAGAGCAACATACTGTTCACATTTATCGGAGATGAATTCTTCGAGTCCGATGTTGTGAACAAGTGCATCAAACTCATCTTTGAAACCTGACTCAATCATAAACTCATCAGAAGGCCATTCACATGGTTGTACCTGCGCGTCCCTAGGTTGGTAAGGATCAGGCTCCCGAATCGCAAGACGGGGACCTCTCTTGCTTGAGGAACCACCATGAAAGTTTCTCCTGAACATCTTCCTTTTCTGAAATTTTCAATGACCCAAAGGAAAGGTGAACAAGGTTCCACTAAACTTGTAGCAACTACTCCCACAAGTGCCTAGAGACCATATTACGCATCAAAACTACTTGGGACCAGCTAGAATCAGCATGCAAAGCTCAAGAACATGGTCACCAAGGCAGCAAAAATACGAGGAGTATAAGGCACTAGAGCAAAAACTAATTGGACCAATGGAGGAGTCACTTACCAAGGAGTAATTTCCCCAAAATAGTTCGGAGAATGGTGATTTGAGCAAAGCGATCGAAAATCCCAGCAAGAGGAGCAAGAACACGGGTTTGAGCTGCGAAACAATTTTTTCTGGAGGTAGGAGAACCAAATGAGAGCAAGAATGAGTGGAGGGGGTGCCTGTGGGCCCCACAAGCCTGGGTGGCGTGGCTAGGGGGGTGTCCGTGCCCCTAGGGTTGTGGCCCACTGGTGTGGCCCCCGGACAGACTCTTTGTCCCAGTATTTTTCAAAAAATCCAGAAAAAATCATTCTTGATTTTCACAGCGTTCGGAGAACTTTTGTTTTTGGGGTACTTTTCTACCGGATGCTAAAACAGAAAACAGGGAAAACTAAACTAAATCTATCATCTTTCTTCTAAGCAACCGAAGGTGAAAGCTTGGAACACAGGTTTGTGACTCCTTGATTCATCCATCTCATGGTCATCGAAAGAAATCCGTCAATGGGGTTGATCAAATCCCCTCGACAAAACTTTCTCGAGTCGCAAAAGAAGACGGAGAATTTTCAAATAGTCACTAGGTCACCTCAATGGGGATGTGTATCTCCCCAACAAGCAAATCATACTGCATCTTAACAGGAGGAATAGGGCATTCAAAGCTCCCAATAAGAAGCGATGAAGTTTTTTCGATAGCATTGATGCAATGTACTCGACATTGTTTCTTCGGAAAGTGCACTGTATGCTCATTACCGTTGACATGGAAAGTGACATTGCCTTTGTTGCAATCTATAACAGCCCATGTAGTGTTTAAAAAGGGTCTTTCGAGGATGACCGCCATGGCATCGTCCTCAAGAATATCCAAGATAACAAAGTCTGTTAAGATAGTGACATTAGCAACCACAACAGGCACATCCTCGCAAATGCCGATAGGGAAAGCAGTTGATTTGTCGGCCATTTGCAGAGAGATTTCAGTGGGTGTCAACTTATCCAGTTCAAGTCTACGATAAAGAGAGAGAGGCATAACACTAACACCGGCTCCAAGATTGCATAACACAGTTCTAACGTAATTGCCTTTAATGAAGCAAGGTATAGTGTGCACACCGGGATCACCTAGTTTCTTCGGAGTTCCACCCTTGAAGGTATAGTTAGCAAGCATGGCGGAGATCTCAAGATCAAGTATCCTCCTCTTATTAGTCATAATATCTTTCATGTACTTAGCATACGGAGACATCTTGAGCATATCCGTCAAACGCATTTGCAGAAAGACAGGTCTGATCATCTCAACGAATCGCTCAAAATCCTCATCATCCTTTTCCTTGGATGGTTTGGGAGGAAAGGGCATGGGTCCTAGCAGCGAATTCATTCTTGTCGTATCTTCTATTCTTAGGCTGTGGGTTATCAAGATCAACAGGTTCAATCTCCACATCCTTATCATTGCTAGGTTGAGCATCATCATGAACATCACTATTGATATCATCATTAGGCTCATGTTCATCACCAGATTGTGTTTCAGCATCAGAGGTAGAGACATCATTTGGACTCTCAGGTGTAGCAGCAACAGGGTTGCTAGCGTGCAGGTTCCTATCATCTTTCTTCTTCTTTCTAGGATGACTAGGTGCATCCGTGCTAACTCCTTGAGAATCTTGTTCAATTCTCTTTGGATGACCCTCGGGATACAAAGGTTCCTTGGTCATTCTACCACCTCTAGTGACGACTCTGACGGAATTGTCATTCAACTCATTGAGCAAGTCATTTTGAGCTTTAAGTACTTGTTCTACGTGAGTAGTAACCATAGAAGCATGTTTACTCAGAAGTTTAAGATCGTTGACGTTTCTGTCCACACAAGCACTTAAATGACTAAGCATACGAGCATTCTGTTCCAATTGTCTGCTAACATAATCATTGAAACTCTGTTGTTTGGCAACAAAGTTATCAAATTCATCCATGCATAAGCTAGCAGGTTTATCAAAAGGAATATCACTATCATCAAACCTACGCAGAGAATTTACTTCTACTACTTGTATCGGGTTATCGAGACCATGGATCTCTTTGATAGGTGGTAGATTTTTGACATCTTCAGATTTAATGCCTTTCTCTCGCATAGATTTCTTGGCTTCTTGCATATCTTCAGGACTGAGGAATAGAATACCTCTTTTCTTCGGAGTTGGCTTAGGA